>NC_090451.1:569904310-570234308 GCF_031143425.1 Pleurodeles waltl | reverse complement strand
GGTAGGAGGGAGGATTAACTGTTTCCCTAACAGATTTAAAAAATAAATTCTTAAGAGTGGCAAAGAGATCCGAATAGAGAGACATGACTTCAAGTGGAGTGAGTGTGAGATGGTCATCAAAGAGCTGGTGGCTACAAACTATAGCACATACTGTAGTTTGCCCAGCAAAATTATTGGAGCTCTGGAAAAATTCCCATCTAAACCGCACGCTTATTACTAGACAGCTTCAGGGCACCAGTAGATGCAAAAACAGGAGGAGACACAGCTCCTAGTAGAAGATGTCTATCATATATGATTTGAAGAGGAGCAGGTCGCTGGTATACGGGTTACCCACTTTCACATCTTTTATATAATGCCAGAACAAAGTCCAGGGTACTACTATGTGACCCCTGAAAAAAGTTGGTCTGGCAGGACTATCATCTGGAAAACGTCCATTGCCAGGGCGAAGACCATGGAGTATCATAAGGTCTATTATCTGCAAAGCCATAGTGCCAACTTTGAATGAGTTTGACTGGAGTGGGTAGGGAGAATATTCAATATCATCTTCAATCTGCATGACTTCAATAAGAGCGAATTAGGCTCAATTGGCACATTAAAATCCCTAGCTATAATAATGTGATACTTTGGACAAAGATCCAAAATTATAGTATTCAGAAGCTCTATGGTGGCTGACCGCTGGTTGGGAGGGCCCGGTCTATTGTAAATATTATGCACAAAACGGGGGACCCGGATTTGGCTGTATAACTACAGCCAAAATGTCAGGGGAATCTACATATAGCTCCTTTGCTCCACCCACCTCTGTCATTTTTACCCAAGTACAAAGGCCCCCTGCTGCTCTACCAGCTGAAGACGGCATATCTTTTTTAAAAAAGGAACAAACCCCCCTGCCTGTATGTGCTATGGGTAGCCCATGTTTCCTGATACATACAGATGTTAAATTTATCAACGTATACCCCCCAATCAATGTCAGCTAATTTGCTGTTAATACCAGCCACATTCCAGGACAAAAGCTTCGCAGTTGAATAAGCATAAAACAATTAGATTATAAAAAGTATCAGCTGACTAAAAAATTATTAATATGCTCAATAGAAAGTGCAGTTCTAGAGTATACAATAGGATCAGATTGCGATTTCCATGAAGGTACAGCTCCTAGAGGTTGGTACATTTTTGGAAGATGGTAAAAACGGGTGAGCCAAAACTAGTATTAGTGTTGTAGAACCCAGGTGGACGTAGTCAGTCAATGTCAGAAGTGGCCCCCTGGTAATCAAGATCAGATACATTTGGTCCTTAAAAGGCAGGTCCCCATATCCATCATGAGGCAGGGCCAAATGTTGGCCCATTAGAAACACGGTGTCCTGTAACGCTGCTTGATGCTTGGAGGCCGTAGATGGTGGAAGTTTCGTCCTCCATTGCCAACAGCGGGGCCAATTATCGCTAAGAAAAATAGCAGTTCCTTTTCTTGTATGGGTTGCGTGCTTTCTATGCAATAGACCCGTTACCAGTTTGGGGTTAATGAGGTTTAATTTTATAGCATCCCAGTCGTCAGATGGACTGCTTAAGCGTTCAGCTGATAAAATATCTGCATGCATGATTGAGCCACAGCCTCTAACATGACGTAGCCAGTGCGTAGCCTTGTTGATAAGTGAGGATTTGTCTTCCCGAGATTTGGGGGTAAAGAGGGGACATTGCGCATGTAAATGTAATTTGCCACAGCTCAAATGTGGGCTCCGGCCATGTGCTGATGTAGTGTCCCATTTCAAATCCACACAGGGGAAAGAGGGCATAATGTTTTCAGAAGGGATCACAGGAAGTCTACTGTGGTGTACTGATTGTTTGAGGCCTGGGTCATCCTCAGGAGTTGGCAAAGGTCCAAAAACAAGCAGATGGTCAGTATTCGAGGAAATTGTTTTAGTTCCGTGGGGGCAAGATGGATCTTTCCTCGAGGCAGTAGGTTTAAAGGAATTGAGAATTTCTGTCATGAGAATTTTCAGCTCTCTACTTTGTTCTTTAGACTAATCACCAGAGCTATTAAATCCTCATAAGGAGGATAGCTTTCAGATTTAGGTAAGGATGGACTAACACGGTGCAATGGTGCGTAGAAATTGGTAGGGGGTGGTCAAGTCTTGTATTTCCAATGGAGAAAAGCGATTAAAAGCAAGGGATTTCATGGATAATCACATCTGATTTTGGCACCTCAAATACAGGACAAGTTACATGGTGTGTAGAGGCACTGGCTTTGGGAATCCAAGCACCTGAGGAATGGCGCTGGTAGATTGTAAGTCGTTATTAGTATGAGATCCGGCAGTTAAAAACGGTATAAAGGGTGCCCGATCTCGACCCTTTCCGTGGATTTCTCTCCTTTTTATTTAAAATCAATTCCACTTCTTCAATCAGATTATCAATTTCTTTGGTTACACAATTTGTGAGAGTTGCATTGCTTTGATGAGTTTTGGGATCTTCGGCTTGGCAGAACTCAAAGCAGGGCTGGACTGGTGCCCCACAGTGCTTCATCCTGTTAAGGACAGAGGTAGTGGATGGATATTCCCACTGGTTCTGGAGGGGACTGGTGCCCAGAGTGCTTCATCCTGTTAAGGACAGAGGAGTGAATGGTCTCTCCACTGTTCTGGAGGGGGACTGGTGCCCAGAGTGCATCATTCACCCCGTGATCGGACCCAGTTGCGTCAGTGCCCCTGCCGCTCATGGCTAACGTGCTTGAGTTGGCGGTGCCTGTTCAGCGGTGCTTGAGTTGGCGGTGCCCCTGTTCAGCGGGTGCTTGAGTTGGCCGTGCCCTGATCAGCGGGGATTGAGTTGGCGTGCCCTGGTTCAGCGGTGCTTGAGTTGGCGGGGCCCTGTTCAGCGGTGCTTGAGTTGGCGGTGCCCTGTTCTGCGGTGCTTGAGTTGGCGGTGCCCTGTTCAGCGGTGCTTGAGTTTGCGGTGCCCTGTTCAGCGGTGCTTTTGCTGGCGGTCCTTCATGGCCCAGCGGGGCTTTTGCTGGCGTCCTTCATGGCCCAGCAGGGCTTTTGCTGGCGGTCCCTTCATGGTCCATCGGGGCTTTTGCTGGCGGTCCTTCATGGCCCAGCAGGGCTGGTGCTGGCGGTGGCCTCCTGGGCAGCTGTGCTGGGGCTGGCGGTGGCCTCCTGGGCAGCTGGGATAGGGCTGGCGGTGGCCTCCTGGGCAGCTGGGCTGGGCTGGCGGTGGCCTCCTGGGCAGCTGGGCTGGGGCTGGCGGTGGCCTCCTGGGCAGCTGGGCTGGGGCTGGCGGTGGCCTCCTGGCCAGCGGGGATGATGGTGGTCTTCTCCGCTGTGCAGCTCTTCCCAGACTTGCCGGGTTTCTTGTGTCCCTTCCCCACCTTGGAAGGTGTCACAGCTGACTCCACACTCCACCGGGACCCCTGGGAGCGGGCTTTGGTGGCTGGAGTCTTCCCCCTATCCGCCGGGCACTGGCCAACTTCTGATGCTTCACAGGTGGTGGACTGTCTGTGCTGTGGCTCCTTGCATGCAGGTGTGAATGTAGACGAGACTGGGAGGGAGGAGGGAGACGACGACAACAGGGACACAGTGGAGGCAGTGGATGTAGGTGTGGTCTGAAGTGTGTGTTGCTTGCATGAGTGCCTGTGGGATGTGTGGTGCTTATGTTTGCCAGAGCTTCCCTTGTGTTTTGAGGTGTGTGCAGGCTGGTCTGATGGTGTGCTTGGGATAGGCAAAGGTAAAGGGATTGGGTGTGGGTGGAGGAAGGTGGAGGGGGAGGCTAGAGACGGGGACAATGGCTGCCATCAGTGCTGAGGCCAGAGTTTGAAAAGCTCGGTGAAGGGGCCGCCTGACCAGAATGAATGCCCTCCAGGAATGCATTAGTTTGTTGCAACTGCCTTTCTACACCCTGGATGGCATTCAAAATTGTAGACTGCCCAACAGTGAGGGACTTGAGGAGGACAATGGCCTCCTCACAGAGGGCAGCAGGGGTGACTGGGGCAGGGCCTGAAGTGCCTGGGGTGAAGGTGATGCCCACCCTCCTGGGTGAGCGGGCACGGGGTGAAGGCTGAGGGGCTGCTGGGAGGGCGGTGCTTGTAGGGGGGTGGCGGCTGTACCTGTAGATGCAGGGGGCACAGATGTTGCCACCATCACAAGGGAGCTCCCATCAGAGGACGAGTCGGTGTCGCTGGTGTCAGCTCCTGTCCCCGGCCCTGGAGCTACACATCAGCACACTTATCACCACACAATCCACCCCACACATCAACTACACCACCCCATGGCACGGCAAAGACACCCCAGGTACTCGGAGGAGGAGCTCAGGGTCATGGTGGAGGAAATTGTCCGGGTAGAGCCACAGCTATTCGGATCACAGGTGCAGCACACCTCCATTGCAAGGAAAATGGAGCTATGGCGCAGAATAGTTGACAGGTCAACGCAGTGGAACAGCACAAAAGAAATCAGGAAGACATCAGGAAGAGGTGGAACGACCTACGGGGGAAGGTGCGTTCCGTGGTCTCAAGACACAACCAGGCGGTTCAGCGGACTGGCGGTGGACCCCCACCTCCTCACCCACAACTAACAACATGGGAGGAGCAGGTCTTGGCAACTCTGCATCCTGAGGGCCTCGCAGGAGTAGGCGGAGGAATGGACTCTGGTAAGTCAAATCTTAACTATTACATCCCCCACCCTACCTGCATGCTATCACATACCCCCACCCTCACCCCCAGAACCCCAACTCCTCACATATGTCCCAACATCACAAACCACACATCCCAACACCAAGCCCTGCATGCAACAACAAAGCATGGACACCCATCACCAAAGCATGCCCACTACACATACCCATACACCCCCCCAAACCATCATCACACAAGCTTCCACACAGGAATGCTAGCACTGGGGTACACGGTCACCCACCCATTGCACACCATTACACACACAGATTTAATAAACATCCTTTTATACCCCTGCAGGACCCCTACCCAACGTCACCGGACAGGAGGGTCCACACCACCAACAGAAGAGGCCCACAGTGATGACAGCACCTCTGTCCAAACTGGATCTAGATGACCAGCCTGGACCATTGGGGACCTCTGCACAGTCGGTTCCCTTCACACAGGCACAGGCCACCACAGACCTTCCCCCCTCTGGAAACACCAGCACAGCACCCACCAGCGGGCCCATATCTCCGTCCCCAGGACACGTCAATCAGCTGTGTGTCCACCACTACAGGGAACCCAGGCTAACCCACCACCCCAACAACAACAGGGACCTGGGGGCAGTGGTAGTGGGCATACGGTCCAGGGGACGGAGGCCAAGGAACCACAGGGGAACTGGAGGGCTGCTGTGCGACAGGGGGCGGACAGGCCAAGGGAACTCACTCTCCACGAGGCCCTCTCCTCATCATGGGAGCCTACCACCACTCCCAGGAGACAATGGCAACGGTACTGACCAAGTTTTAGGAGACCCAGCGCCTGCAGGAGGAACAGTATATGGGCTTCAGGGAGGAACTCAGAACCATCAGCTCCACCCTGGGCACCATCGTAGGGGTGCTGAAGGAACTCGTGAACACCAGGAGGGACACTGTGGCACTACAAGGGGCCCCTGACACTAGCATGCATGATGAACTGCCCACCACCTCCGCTGGCGCTAGTGGACAGGACGCCCCACCACAGAACCACCCCACCAGCACCCCACCCCCTGCAGAGGGAGAACCACCCCGCAAACGGTCCCTGAGATCCAGGACAAAGACAGAGCACAATGCCAAGACCCCCGCCAAGAAATGAGACCACCCTGATTGTCATCCTACTGTCCCACTTTGTCACCCTGTCCATACTTAAACTGCCCAACCTCCACTTCCTATGCCCATTTGGGCGATGCACCTGTGAGACTAATAGACTGGACTCTGCCATGGACCTTCCTCTGCCATCACCCCTCACCATTTCACTACCCCCTCCAATATTGAGCACTTAAATAAATACACTTAAAACACAAAACAATCTGCAGTCTGTCTGTTATTTCAAAATAGTGTATTAGCAATTACAGTGACAAAATGCTCTTTCAAATGTAATGTCAACATACCTATGTCACACAGCTCAAGTCCATGAGGAATCAAAGCAGATGTCACACAGTGGGACCCACATCTGTGAAATCGTAAGGGAAAGTGACAACTCAGTGACCATACACTGGGTGAAAACGACAGACAGTAGAGAGGTAGTAGTGTTTAAGTACATGTAGTAGGCAGGTCTGTACTCTTACCTGTGTCTCACTGGAAATATTGCTGGATCACTGAGTCCCTGTTGTTCATGTCTTCTTCCTCTGGACCATCCTCCTGCAGAAAAGGCACCTGATGTCGCAATGCCAAGTTATGAAACATACAGCAGGCCACGATGATCTGGCACACCTTCTTTGGTGAGTAGAATAGGGATCCACCTGTCATATTGAGGCACCGGAACCTGGCCTTCAGGAGGCCGAAGGTCCGCTCGATCACCCTCCTAGTTCACCCATGGGCCTCATTGTAGCGTTCTTCTGCCCTTGTCCTGGGATTCCTCACTGGGGTCAGTAGCCATGACAGGTTAGGGTAACCAGAGTCACCTGCAAATGGCGAGGGACAAGTATTAGACACACACTAACCTGTATGATAACCCCAGACCCAGACAACCATTCCCACTGCCTTGCTTCCAGGTGCTCACCTAATAGCCACACACAGTGCCTCTGGAGTTGCCCCATCACATAAGGGATGCTGCTATTCCGCAGGATGTAGGTGTCATGCACTGAGCCAGGGAACTTGGCATTCACATGGGAGATGTACTGGTCTGCCAAACATACCATCTGTACATTCATAGAATGATAACTCTTCCGGTTTCTGTACACCTGTTCACTCCTGTGTGGGGGGGGGGACCAAAGCCACATGGGTCCCATCAATGGCACCTATAATGTTGGGGATATGTCCCAGGGCATAGAAATCACCTTTCTCTGTAGGCAAATCCTCCACCTGAGGGAACACAATGTAGCTCTGCATGTATTTCAGAAGGGCAGACAACACTCTGGACAATACGTTGGAAAACATAGACTGGGACATCCCTGATGCTATGGCCACTGTTGTTTGAAATGACCCACTTGCTAGGAAATGGAGCACTGACAGCACCTGCACTTGAAGGTGGACTCCTGTGGGATGGCGGATTGCTGACATCAGGTCTGGCTCCAACTGGGTACACAGTTTCTGGATTGTGGCACGGTCAAGCCTGTATATGATTATGACATGTCGCTCCTCCATTGTCGACAGGTCCACCAACGGTCGGTACACCGGAGGATGCCGCCATTTCCTCACATGTCCCAGCGGACGGTGACTATGAAGGACAACAGCGAGCACAGAGTCAAACAACTCAGAGGTACGTACCCACAGCTTACACAGAACACCAATCATACACAAAAGGTGGCCTGTATGTGTGTTGAGTCTAGGCCTAGGTATGTGTGATGCAGTTGGAAATGAAGCCACGTGGGCCCCTGAAATGGCGGCTGCCTGACCTCTAAAGTGGGACAATGGGATGTGAGGTAACTGTGCTGGCGTTGTACACCGTTGCGGTAGGCGGTCGAAGACCGCGGCACAATGCTGCATTGTTTACAACAACATTGGCCCCTATGGGCCCCGGGAGCCAATGACGATGTGCGCCGGCGGTGACGGTACGCACCACCGCGGACGTGACCGCCATTTTCTATCTGTTCAATCACTCGATACCTGATCTTCGACAGGAGAGGACCTACACTGCAAGTGCTGCTGTGACCTCGGTCTGGAAGAGACAATGGCTCGAGTATCTGGGGAAAGGGCCCCTGCCTTCACATCGGAGGAGTTGGAGAAGCTCGCGGATGGGATCCTCCCCCAGTACACGCTACTCATAACAACAGAAATTTACAATTAAAACATACGCAATAAGAAAATATATATAATTGCTAAAATAGTATAGATCTGTGGGCACGTACAGGTTACTTTAACCCCTTCGCCGCCAGGCCTTTTCCTCCTCAGGTGCCAGGCCTTTTTTTGGCTATTTGGGGCAGGGCGCGCTTATGCCCTCATACCTTTTTGTCCACATAAGCTACCCATGGCAAATTTGCGTCCTTGTTTTCCAACATCCATGGGATTCTAGAGGTACCCAGACTTTGTGGGTTCCCCTGAAGGAGACCAAGAAACTAGCCAAAATACAGCAAAAATTTCATTTTTTTAAAAACAAATGGGAAAAAGGGCTGCAGAAGAAGGCTTGTGTTTTTTCCCCTGAAAATGGCATCAACAAAGGGTTTGTGGTGCTAAAATCGCCAGCTTCCCAGCTTTCAGGAACAGGCAGACTTGAATCAGAAAACCACATTTTTCAACACAAATTTGGCATTTTAACAGGACATACCCCATTTTTACAATTTTTTGTGCTTTCAGCCTCCTTCCAGTCAGTGACAGAAATGGGTGTGAAACCAATGCTGGATCCCAGAAATCTAAACTTTCTGAAAAGTAGATAAAATTCTGAATTCAGACGTGGGTACTTTGTGTAGATCCTACAAGGGTTTCCTACTCAAAACACCAACTGAAATAAAAGAATATTGAAACTGAGGTAAAAAAACAGCCATTTTTCTCTATGTTTTACTCTGTATCATCATCATCATCACTTCGAGATTCTGTTTATGTAAGGACTCCAGTTGTTCAAATCTGCTTTGTACATGTCTGAAGGAATGCCATCTGGCCCTGGGGCCTTCCCTGATTGTTGGGCAGTGATGGCAAGCTCAGTTTCTTTTAGTGGAAAAGGTGGCAGAATAGTCACTGGCAGCTGTGAAGATATAGGGGGTTATTCCAACTTTGGAGGAGGTGGTAATCCGTCCCAAATGTGGCGGATTTACCACCAGCCGTATTACGAGTTCCGTAGGATATAATGGACTCGTAATACGGCTGGTGGTATATCCGTCACTTTACCGTCACTTTTGGGACGGATTACCACTTCCTCCAAAGTTGGAATAACCCCCATAGTCTCTCCAAGGCTTGTGGAACCACAATCAGATGGGGAGCCATATAGTTCTCTGAAGTGGGAAAGCCAAACTTCAGGGGCAATATGGCACTCTGGCTTGAATACTTGATTTTGTTCGCCGCGGGTGACCAAGAGCTAGAAACGTTTGGGATCAGGGGCCCTTGCGGCCTCAGCCAGTTCCCTCCATAGCATCTCTTCATGTTCAGTTTTACACAGCTTGCGTATGGAGACATAATTTCGTTTTGAGTTGACAATAACTTCTCTATCTTTTGATCTTAACGCCTCGATCAAGGTGCTTTTGGCCTCTCTACATCTCTTGTCGAAACGCTTATTATTAGGGTAGGAGGGAGGATTAACTGTTTCCCTAACAGATTTAAAAAATAAATTCTTAAGAGTGGCAAAGAGATCCGAATAGAGAGACATGACTTCAAGTGGAGTGAGTGTGAGATGGTCATCAAAGAGCTGGTGGCTACAAACTATAGCACATACTGTAGTTTGCCCAGCAAATTATTGGAGCTCTGGAAAAAGTCCCATCTAACCGCACGCTTATTACTAGACAGCTTCAGGGCACCAGTAGATGCAAAAACAGGAGGAGACACAGCTCCTAGTAGAAGATGTCTATCATATATGATTTGAAGAGGAGCATGGTCGCTGGTATACGGGTTACCCACTTTCACATCTTTTATATAATGCCAGAACAAAGTCCAGGGTACTACTATGTGACCCCCTGAAAAAAGTTGGTCTGGCAGGACTATCATCTGGAAAACGTCCATTGCCAGGGCGAAGACCATGGAGTATCATAAGGTCTATTATCTGCAAAGCCATAGTGCCAACTTTGAATGAGTTTGACTGGAGTGGGTAGGGAGGAATATTCCATATATCATCTTCAATCTGCATGACTTCAATAAGAGCAGAATTAGGCTCAATTGGCACATTAAAATCCCTAGCTATAATAATGTGATACTTTGGACAAAGATCCAAAATTATAGTATTCAGAAGCTCTATGGTGGCTGACCGCTGGTTGGGAGGGCCCGGTCTATTGTAAATATTTATGCACAAAACAGGGGGACCCGGATTTGGCTGTATAACTACAGCCAAAATGTCAGGGGAATCTACATATAGCTCCTTTGCTCCACCCACCTCTGTCATTTTTACCCAAGTACAAAGGCCCCCTGCTGCTCTACCAGCTGAAGACGGCATATCTTTTTAAAAAAAGGAACAAACCCCCTGCCTGTATGTGCTATGGGTAGCCCATGTTTCCTGATACATACAGATGTTAAATTTATCAACGTATACCCCCCAATCAATGTCAGCTAATTTGCTGTTAATACCAGCCACATTCCAGGACAAAAGCTTCGCAGTTGAATAAGCCATAAAACAATTAGATTTATAAAAAGTATCAGCTGAATAAAAATTATTAATATGCTCAATAGAAAGTGCAGTTCTAGAGTTATCAATAGGATCAGATTGCGATTTCCATGAAGGTACAGCTCCTAGAGTTGGTACATTTTTGGAAGATGGTAAAACGGGTGAGCCAAAACTAGTATTAGTGTTGTAGAACCCAGGTGGACGTAGTCAGTCAATGTCAGAAGTGGCCCCCTGGTAATCAAGATCAGATACATTTGGTCCTTAAAAGGCAGGTCCCATAT
The DNA here is from genome assembly GCF_031143425.1 of Pleurodeles waltl. NCBI lineage: Eukaryota > Metazoa > Chordata > Amphibia > Caudata > Salamandridae > Pleurodeles > Pleurodeles waltl. The sequence continues at coordinate 570,223,685 of NC_090451.1, read as the reverse complement.
CCATCATGAGGGCAGGGCCAAATGTTGGCCCATTAGAAACACGGTGTCCTGTAACGCTGCTTGATGCCTTGGAGGCCGTAGATGGTGGAAGTTTCGTCCTCCCATTGCCAACAGCGGGCCAATTATCGCTAAGAAAAATAGCAGTTCCTTTTCTTGTATGGTTGCGTGCTTTCATATGCAATAGACCCGTTACCAGTTTGGGGTTAATGAGGTTTAATTTTATAGCATCCCAGTCGTCAGATGGACTGCTTAAGCGTTCAGCTGATAAAATATCTGCATGCATGATTGAGCCACAGCCTCTAACATGACGTAGCCAGTGCGTAGCCTTGTTGATAAGTGAGGATTTGTCTTCCCGAGATTTGGGGGGTAAAGAGGGGACATTGCGCATGTAAATGTAATTGCCACAGCTCAAATGTGGGCTCCGGCCATGTGCTGATGTAGTGTCCCATTTCAAATCCACACAGGGGAAAGAGGGCATAATGTTTTCAGAAGGGATCACAGGAAGTCTACTGTGGTGTACTGATTGTTTGAGGCCTGGGTCATCCTCAGGAGTTGGCAAAGGTCCAAAAACAAGCAGATGGTCAGTATTCGAGGAAATTGTTTTAGTTCCGTGGGGGCAAGATGGATCTTTCCTCGAGGCAGTAGGTTTAAAGGAATTGAGAATTTCTGTCATGAGAATTTTCAGCTCTCCTACTTTGTTCTTTAGACTAATCACCAGAGCTATTAAATCCTCATAAGGAGGATAGCTTTCAGATTTAGGTAAGGATGGACTAACACGGTGCAATGGTGGCGTAGAAATTGGTAGGGGGTGGTCCAAGTCTTGTATTTCCAATGGAGAAAAGCGATTAAAGCAAGGGATTTCATGGATAATCACATCTGATTTTGGCACCTCAAATACAGGACAAGTTACATGGTGTGTAGAGGCACTGGCTTTGGGAATCCAGCACCTGAGGAATGGCGCTGGTAGATTGTAAGTCGTTATTAGTATGAGATCCGGCAGTTAAAAACTGTATAAGGGTGCCCGATCTCGACCCTTTCCGTGGATTTCTCTCCTTTTTATTTAAAATCAATTCCACTTCTTCAATCAGATTATCAATTTCTTTGGTTACAAAATTTGTGAGAGGTTGCATTGCTTTGATGAGTTTTGGGATCTTCGGCTTGGCAGAACTCAAAGCAGGGCTGGACTGGTGCCCACAGTGCTTCATCCTGTTAAGGACAGAGGTAGTGGATGGATATTCCCACTGGTTCTGGAGGGGGACTGGTGCCCAGAGTGCTTCATCCTGTTAAGGACAGAGGGAGTGAATGGATCTCTCCACTGGTTCTGGAGGGGGACTGGTGCCCAGAGTGCATCATTCACCCCGTGATGGACCCAGTTGCGTCAGTGCCCCTGCCGCTCATGGGCTAACGGTGCTTGAGTTGGCGGTGCCCTGTTCAGCGGTGCTTGAGTTGGCGGTGCCCTGTTCAGCGGTGCTTGAGTTGGCCGTGCCCTGATCAGCGGGGATTGAGTTGGCGTGCCCTGTTCAGCGGTGCTTGAGTTGGCGGGGCCCTGTTCAGCGGTGCTTGAGTTGGCGGTGCCCTGTTCTGCGGTGCTTGAGTTGGCGGTGCCCTGTTCAGCGGTGCTTGAGTTTGCGGTGCCCTGTTCAGCGGTGCTTTTGCTGGCGGTCCTTCATGGCCCAGCGGGGCTTTTGCTGGCGGTCCTTCATGGCCCAGCAGGGCTTTTGCTGGCGGTCCTTCATGGTCCATCGGGGCTTTTGCTGGCGGTCCTTCATGGCCCAGCAGGGCTGGTGCTGGCGGTGGCCTCCTGGGCAGCTGTGCTGGGGCTGGCGGTGGCCTCCTGGGCAGCTGGGATAGGGCTGGCGGTGGCCTCCTGGGCAGCTGGGCTGGGGCTGGCGGTGGCCTCCTGGGCAGCTGGGCTGGGGCTGGCGGTGGCCTCCTGGGCAGCTGGGCTGGGGCTGGCGGTGGCCTCCTGGCCAGCGGGGATGATGGTGGTCTTCTCCGCTGTGCAGCTCTTCCCAGACTTGCCGGGTTTCTTGTGTCCCTTCCCCACCTTGGAAGGTGTCACAGCTGACTCCACACTCCCACCGGGACCCCTGGGAGCGGCTTTGGTGGCTGGAGTCTTCCCCCTATCCCGCCGGGCACTGGCCAACTTCTGATGCTTCACAGGTGGTGGACTGTCTGTGCTGTGGCTCCTTGCATGCAGGTGTGAATGTAGACGAGACTGGGAGGGAGGAGGGAGACGACGACGACAGGGACACAGTGGAGGCAGTGGATGTTGGTGTGTCTGAATGTGTGTGTTGCTTGCATGAGTGCCTGTGGGATGTGTGGTGCTTATGTTTGCCAGAGCTTCCCTTGTGTTTTGAGGTGTGTGCAGGCTGGTCTGATGGTGTGCTTGGGATAGGCAAAGGTAAAGGGGATTGGGTGTGGGTGGAGGAAGGTGGAGGGGGAGGCTAGAGACGGGGACAATGGCTGCCATCAGTGCTGAGGCCAGAGTTTGAAAAGCTCGGTGAAGGGCCGCCTGACCAGAATGAATGCCCTCCAGGAATGCATTAGTTTGTTGCAACTGCCTTTCTACACCCTGGATGGCATTCAAAATTGTAGACTGCCCAACAGTGAGGGACTTGAGGAGGTCAATGGCCTCCTCACAGAGGGCAGCAGGGGTGACTGGGGCAGGGCCTGAAGTGCCTGGGGTGAAGGTGATGCCCACCCTCCTGGGTGAGCGGGCACGGGGTGAAGGCTGAGGGGCTGCTGGGAGGGCGGTGCTTGTAGGGGGGTGGCGGCTGTACCTGTAGATGCAGGGGGCACAGATGTTGCCACCATCACAAGGGAGCTCCCATCAGAGGACGAGTCCGTGTCGCTGGTGTCAGCTCCTGTCCCCGCCCTGGAGCTACACATCAGCACACTTATCACCACACAATCCACCCCACACATCAACTACACCACCCCATGGCACGGCAAAGACACCCCAGGTACTCGGAGGAGGAGCTCAGGGTCATGGTGGAGGAAATCGTCCGGGTAGAGCCACAGCTATTCGGATCACAGGTGCAGCACACCTCCATTGCAAGGAAAATGGAGCTATGGCGCAGAATAGTTGACAGGGTCAACGCAGTGGAACAGCACAAAAGAAATCAGGAAGACATCAGGAAGAGGTGGAACGACCTACGGGGGAAGGTGCGTTCCGTGGTCTCAAGACACAACCAGGCGGTTCAGCGGACTGGCGGTGGACCCCCACCTCCTCACCCACAACTAACAACATGGGAGGAGCAGGTCTTGGCAACTCTGCATCCTGAGGGCCTCGCAGGAGTAGGCGGAGGAATGGACTCTGGTAAGTCAAATCTTAACTATTACATCCCCCACCCTACCTGCATGCTATCACATACCCCCACCCTCACCCCCAGAACCCCAACTCCTCACATATGTCCCAACATCACAAACCACACATCCCAACACCAAGCCCTGCATGCAACAACAAAGCATGGACACCCATCACCAAAGCATGCCCACTACACATACCCATACACCCCCCCAAACCATCATCACACAAGCTTCCACACAGGAATGCTAGCACTGGGGTACACGGTCACCCACCCATTGCACACCATTACACACACAGATTTAATAAACATCCTTTTATACCCCTGCAGGACCCCTACCCAACGTCACCGGACAGGAGGGTCCACACCACCAACAGAAGAGGCCCACAGTGATGACAGCACCTCTGTCCAACTGGATCTAGATGACCAGCCTGGACCATTGGGGACCTCTGCACAGTCGGTTCCCTTCACACAGGCACAGGCCACCACAGACCTTCCCCCCTCTGGAAACACCAGCACAGCACCCACCCAGCGGGCCCATATCTCCGTCCCCAGGACACGTCAATCAGCTGTGTGTCCACCACTACAGGGAACCCAGGCTAACCCACCACCCCAACAACAACAGGGACCTGGGGGCAGTGGTAGTGGGCATACGGTCCAGGGGACGGAGGCCAAGGAACACAGGGGAACTGGGAGGGCTGCTGTGCGACAGGGGGCGGACAGGCCAAGGGAACTCACTCTCCACGAGGCCCTCTCCTCCATCATGGGAGCCTACCACCACTCCCAGGAGACAATGGCAACGGTACTGACCAAGTTTTAGGAGACCCAGCGCCTGCAGGAGGAACAGTATATGGGCTTCAGGGAGGAACTCAGAACCATCAGCTCCACCCTGGGCACCATCGTAGGGGTGCTGAAGGAACTCGTGAACACCAGGAGGGACACTGTGGCACTACAAGGGGCCCCTGACACTAGCATGCATGATGAACTGCCCACCACCTCCGCTGGCGCTAGTGGACAGGACGCCCCACCACAGAACCACCCCACCAGCACCCCACCCCCTGCAGAGGGAGAACCACCCCGCAAACGGTCCCTGAGATCCAGGACAAAGACAGAGCACAATGCCAAGACCCCCGCCAAGAAATGAGACCACCCTGATTGTCATCCTACTGTCCCACTTTGTCACCCTGTCCATACTTAAACTGCCCAACCTCCACTTCCTATGCCCATTTGGGCGATGCACCTGTGAGACTAATAGACTGGACTCTGCCATGGACCTTCCTCTGCCATCACCCCTCACCATTTCACTACCCCCTCCAATATTGAGCACTTAAATAAATACACTTAAAACACAAAACAATCTGCAGTCTGTCTGTTATTTCAAAATAGTGTATTAGCAATTACAGTGACAAAATGCTCTTTCAAATGTAATGTCAACATACCTATGTCACACAGCTCAAGTCCATGAGGAATCAAAGCAGATGTCACACAGTGGGACCCACATCTGTGAAATCGTAAGGGAAAGTGACAACTCAGTGACCATACACTGGGTGAAAACGACAGACAGTAGAGAGGTAGTAGTGTTTAAGTACATGTAGTAGGCAGGTCTGTACTCTTACCTGTGTCTCACTGGAAATATTGCTGGATCACTGAGTCCCTGTTGTTCATGTCTTCTTCCTCTGGACCATCCTCCTGCAGAAAAGGCACCTGATGTCGCAATGCCAAGTTATGAAACATACAGCAGGCCACGATGATCTGGCACACCTTCTTTGGTGAGTAGAATAGGGATCCACCTGTCATATTGAGGCACCGGAACCTGGCCTTCAGGAGGCCGAAGGTCCGCTCGATCACCCTCCTAGTTCACCCATGGGCCTCATTGTAGCGTTCTTCTGCCCTTGTCCTGGGATTCCTCACTGGGGTCAGTAGCCATGACAGGTTAGGGTAACCAGAGTCACCTGCAAATGGCGAGGGACAAGTATTAGACACACACTAACCTGTATGATAACCCCAGACAACCATTCCCACTGTCTTGCTTCCAGGTGCTCACCTAATAGCCACACACAGTGCCTCTGGAGTTGCCCCATCACATAAGGGATGCTGCTATTCCGCAGGATGTAGGTGTCATGCACTGAGCCAGGGAACTTGGCATTCACATGGGAGATGTACTGGTCTGCCAAACATACCATCTGTACATTCATAGAATGATAACTCTTCCGGTTTCTGTACACCTGTTCACTCCTGTGTGGGGGGGGGGGAGACCAAAGCCACATGGGTCCCATCAATGGCACCTATAATGTTGGGGATATGTCCCAGGGCATAGAAATCACCTTTCTCTGTAGGCAAATCCTCCACCTGAGGGAACACAATGTAGCTCTGCATGTATTTCAGAAGGGCAGACAACACTCTGGACAATACGTTGGAAAACATAGACTGGGACATCCCTGATGCTATGGCCACTGTTGTTTGAAATGACCCACTTGCTAGGAAATGGAGCACTGACAGCACCTGCACTTGAAGGTGGACTCCTGTGGGATGGCGGATTGCTGACATCAGGTCTGGCTCCAACTGGGTACACAGTTTCTGGATTGTGGCACGGTCAAGCCTGTATATGATTATGACATGTCGCTCCTCCATTGTCGACAGGTCCACCAACGGTCGGTACACCGGAGGATGCCGCCATTTCCTCACATGTCCCAGCGGACGGTGACTATGAAGGACAACAGCGAGCACAGAGTCAAACAACTCAGAGGTACGTACCCACAGCTTACACAGAACACCAATCATACACAAAAGGTGGCCTGTATGTGTGTTGAGTCTAGGCCTAGGTATGTGTGATGCAGTTGGAAATGAAGCCACGTGGGCCCCTGAAATGGCGGCTGCCTGACCTCTAAAGTGGGACAATGGGATGTGAGGTAACTGTGCTGGCGTTGTACACCGTTGCGGTAGGCGGTCGAAGACCGCGGCACAATGCTGCATTGTTTACAACAACATTGGCCCCTATGGGCCCCGGGAGCCAATGACGATGTGCGCCGGCGGTGACGGTACGCACCACCGCGGACGTGACCGCCATTTTCTATCTGTTCAATCACTCGATACCTGATCTTCGACAGGAGAGGACCTACACTGCAAGTGCTGCTGTGACCTCGGTCTGGAAGAGACAATGGCTCGAGTATCTGGGGAAAGGGCCCCTGCCTTCACATCGGAGGAGTTGGAGAAGCTCGCGGATGGGATCCTCCCCCAGTACACGCTACTCATAACAACAGAAATTTACAATTAAAACATACGCAATAAGAAAATATATATAATTGCTAAAATAGTATAGATCTGTGGGCACGTACAGGTTACTTTAACCCCTTCGCCGCCAGGCCTTTTCCTCCTCAGGTGCCAGGCCTTTTTTTGGCTATTTGGGGCAGGGCGCGCTTATGCCCTCATACCTTTTTGTCCACATAAGCTACCCATGCCAAATTTGCGTCCTTGTTTTCCAACATCCATGGGATTCTAGAGGTACCCAGACTTTGTGGGTTCCCCTGAAGGAGACCAAGAAACTAGCCAAAATACAGCAAAAATTTCATTTTTTTAAAAACAAATGGGAAAAAGGGCTGCAGAAGAAGGCTTGTGTTTTTTCCCCTGAAAATGGCATCAACAAAGGGTTTGTGGTGCTAAAATCGCCAGCTTCCCAGCTTTCAGGAACAGGCAGACTTGAATCAGAAAACCACATTTTTCAACACAAATTTGGCATTTTAACAGGACATACCCCATTTTTACAATTTTTTGTGCTTTCAGCCTCCTTCCAGTCAGTGACAGAAATGGGTGTGAAACCAATGCTGGATCCCAGAAATCTAAACTTTCTGAAAAGTAGATAAAATTCTGAATTCAGACGTGGGTACTTTGTGTAGATCCTACAAGGGTTTCCTACTCAAAACACCAACTGAAATAAAAGAATATTGAAACTGAGGTAAAAAAACAGCCATTTTTCTCTATGTTTTACTCTGTATCATCATCATCATCACTTCGAGATTCTGTTTATGTAAGGACTCCAGTTGTTCAAATCTGCTTTGTACATGTCTGAAGGAATGCCATCTGGCCCTGGGGCCTTCCCTGATTGTTGGGCAGTGATGGCAAGCTCAGTTTCTTTTAGTGGAAAAGGTGGCAGAATAGTCACTGGCAGCTGTGAAGATATAGGGGGTTATTCCAACTTTGGAGGAGGTGGTAATCCGTCCCAAATGTGGCGGATTTACCACCAGCCGTATTACGAGTTCCGTAGGATATAATGGACTCGTAATACGGCTGGTGGTATATCCGTCACTTTACCGTCACTTTTGGGACGGATTACCACTTCCTCCAAAGTTGGAATAACCCCCATAGTCTCTCCAAGGCTTGTGGAACCACAATCAGATGGGGAGCCATATAGTTCTCTGAAGTGGGAAAGCCAAACTTCAGGGGCAATATGGCACTCTGGCTTGAATACTTGATTTTGTTCGCCGCGGGTGACCAAGAGCTAGAAACGTTTGGGATCAGGGGCCCTTGCGGCCTCAGCCAGTTCCCTCCATAGCATCTCTTCATGTTCAGTTTTACACAGCTTGCGTATGGAGACATAATTTCGTTTTGAGTTGACAATAACTTCTCTATCTTTTGATCTTAACGCCTCGATCAAGGTGCTTTTGGCCTCTCTACATCTCTTGTCGAAACGCTTATTATTAGGGTAGGAGGGAGGATTAACTGTTTCCCTAACAGATTTAAAAAATAAATTCTTAAGAGTGGCAAAGAGATCCGAATAGAGAGACATGACTTCAAGTGGAGTGAGTGTGAGATGGTCATCAAAGAGCTGGTGGCTACAAACTATAGCACATACTGTAGTTTGCCCAGCAAATTATTGGAGCTCTGGAAAAAGTCCCATCTAACCGCACGCTTATTACTAGACAGCTTCAGGGCACCAGTAGATGCAAAAACAGGAGGAGACACAGCTCCTAGTAGAAGATGTCTATCATATATGATTTGAAGAGGAGCATGGTCGCTGGTATACGGGTTACCAACTTTCACATCTTTTATATAATGCCAGAACAAAGTCCAGGGTACTACTATGTGACCCCCTGAAAAAAGTTGGTCTGGCAGGACTATCATCTGGAAAACGTCCATTGCCAGGGCGAAGACCATGGAGTATCATAAGGTCTATTATCTGCAAAGCCATAGTGCCAACTTTGAATGAGTTTGACTGGAGTGGGTAGGGAGGAATATTCCATATATCATCTTCAATCTGCATGACTTCAATAAGAGCAGAATTAGGCTCAATTGGCACATTAAAATCCCTAGCTATAATAATGTGATACTTTGGACAAAGATCCAAAATTATAGTATTCAGAAGCTCTATGGTGGCTGACCGCTGGTTGGGAGGGCCCGGTCTATTGTAAATATTTATGCACAAAACAGGGGGACCCGGATTTGGCTGTATAACTACAGCCAAAATGTCAGGGGAATCTACATATAGCTCCTTTGCTCCACCCACCTCTGTCATTTTTACCCAAGTACAAAGGCCCCCTGCTGCTCTACCAGCTGAAGACGGCATATCTTTTTAAAAAAAGGAACAAACCCCCTGCCTGTATGTGCTATGGGTAGCCCATGTTTCCTGATACATACAGATGTTAAATTTATCAACGTATACCCCCCAATCAATGTCAGCTAATTTGCTGTTAATACCAGCCACATTCCAGGACAAAAGCTTCGCAGTTGAATAAGCCATAAAACAATTAGATTTATAAAAAGTATCAGCTGAATAAAAATTATTAATATGCTCAATAGAAAGTGCAGTTCTAGAGTTATCAATAGGATCAGATTGCGATTTCCATGAAGGTACAGCTCCTAGAGTTGGTACATTTTTGGAAGATGGTAAAACGGGTGAGCCAAAACTAGTATTAGTGTTGTAGAACCCAGGTGGACGTAGTCAGTCAATGTCAGAAGTGGCCCCCTGGTAATCAAGATCAGATACATTTGGTCCTTAAAAGGCAGGTCCCATATCCATCATGAGGGCAGGGCCAAATGTTGGCCCATTAGAAACACGGTGTCCTGTAACGCTGCTTGATGCCTTGGAGGCCGTAGATGGTGGAAGTTTCGTCCTCCCATTGCCAACAGCGGGCCAATTATCGCTAAGAAAAATAGCAGTTCCTTTTCTTGTATGGTTGCGTGCTTTCATATGCAATAGACCCGTTACCAGTTTGGGGTTAATGAGGTTTAATTTTATAGCATCCCAGTCGTCAGATGGACTGCTTAAGCGTTCAGCTGATAAAATATCTGCATGCATGATTGAGCCACAGCCTCTAACATGACGTAGCCAGTGCGTAGCCTTGTTGATAAGTGAGGATTTGTCTTCCCGAGATTTGGGGGGTAAAGAGGGGACATTGCGCATGTAAATGTAATTGCCACAGCTCAAATGTGGGCTCCGGCCATGTGCTGATGTAGTGTCCCATTTCAAATCCACACAGGGGAAAGAGGGCATAATGTTTTCAGAAGGGATCACAGGAAGTCTACTGTGGTGTACTGATTGTTTGAGGCCTGGGTCATCCTCAGGAGTTGGCAAAGGTCCAAAAACAAGCAGATGGTCAGTATTCGAGGAAATTGTTTTAGTTCCGTGGGGGCAAGATGGATCTTTCCTCGAGGCAGTAGGTTTAAAGGAATTGAGAATTTCTGTCATGAGAATTTTCAGCTCTCCTACTTTGTTCTTTAGACTAATCACCAGAGCTATTAAATCCTCATAAGGAGGATAGCTTTCAGATTTAGGTAAGGATGGACTAACACGGTGCAATGGTGGCGTAGAAATTGGTAGGGGGTGGTCCAAGTCTTGTATTTCCAATGGAGAAAAGCGATTAAAGCAAGGGATTTCATGGATAATCACATCTGATTTTGGCACCTCAAATACAGGACAAGTTACATGGTGTGTAGAGGCACTGGCTTTGGGAATCCAGCACCTGAGGAATGGCGCTGGTAGATTGTAAGTCGTTATTAGTATGAGATCCGGCAGTTAAAAACGGTATAAGGGTGCCCGATCTCGACCCTTTCCGTGGATTTCTCTCCTTTTTATTTAAAATCAATTCCACTTCTTCAATCAGATTATCAATTTCTTTGGTTACAAAATTTGTGAGAGGTTGCATTGCTTTGATGAGTTTTGGGATCTTCGGCTTGGCAGAACTCAAAGCAGGGCTGGACTGGTGCCCACAGTGCTTCATCCTGTTAAGGACAGAGGTAGTGGATGGATATTCCCACTGGTTCTGGAGGGGGACTGGTGCCCAGAGTGCTTCATCCTGTTAAGGACAGAGGGAGTGAATGGATCTCTCCACTGGTTCTGGAGGGGGACTGGTGCCCAGAGTGCATCATTCACCCCGTGATGGACCCAGTTGCGTCAGTGCCCCTGCCGCTCATGGGCTAACGGTGCTTGAGTTGGCGGTGCCCTGTTCAGCGGTGCTTGAGTTGGCGGTGCCCTGTTCAGCGGTGCTTGAGTTGGCCGTGCCCTGATCAGCGGGGATTGAGTTGGCGTGCCCTGTTCAGCGGTGCTTGAGTTGGCGGGGCCCTGTTCAGCGGTGCTTGAGTTGGCGGTGCCCTGTTCTGCGGTGCTTGAGTTGGCGGTGCCCTGTTCAGCGGTGCTTGAGTTTGCGGTGCCCTGTTCAGCGGTGCTTTTGCTGGCGGTCCTTCATGGCCCAGCGGGGCTTTTGCTGGCGGTCCTTCATGGCCCAGCAGGGCTTTTGCTGGCGGTCCTTCATGGTCCATCGGGGCTTTTGCTGGCGGTCCTTCATGGCCCAGCAGGGCTGGTGCTGGCGGTGGCCTCCTGGGCAGCTGTGCTGGGGCTGGCGGTGGCCTCCTGGGCAGCTGGGATAGGGCTGGCGGTGGCCTCCTGGGCAGCTGGGCTGGGGCTGGCGGTGGCCTCCTGGGCAGCTGGGCTGGGGCTGGCGGTGGCCTCCTGGGCAGCTGGGCTGGGGCTGGCGGTGGCCTCCTGGCCAGCGGGGATGATGGTGGTCTTCTCCGCTGTGCAGCTCTTCCCAGACTTGCCGGGTTTCTTGTGTCCCTTCCCCACCTTGGAAGGTGTCACAGCTGACTCCACACTCCCACCGGGACCCCTGGGAGCGGCTTTGGTGGCTGGAGTCTTCCCCCTATCCCGCCGGGCACTGGCCAACTTCTGATGCTTCACAGGTGGTGGACTGTCTGTGCTGTGGCTCCTTGCATGCAGGTGTGAATGTAGACGAGACTGGGAGGGAGGAGGGAGACGACGACGACAGGGACACAGTGGAGGCAGTGGATGTTGGTGTGTCTGAATGTGTGTGTTGCTTGCATGAGTGCCTGTGGGATGTGTGGTGCTTATGTTTGCCAGAGCTTCCCTTGTGTTTTGAGGTGTGTGCAGGCTGGTCTGATGGTGTGCTTGGGATAGGCAAAGGTAAAGGGGATTGGGTGTGGGTGGAGGAAGGTGGAGGGGGAGGCTAGAGACGGGGACAATGGCTGCCATCAGTGCTGAGGCCAGAGTTTGAAAAGCTCGGTGAAGGGCCGCCTGACCAGAATGAATGCCCTCCAGGAATGCATTAGTTTGTTGCAACTGCCTTTCTACACCCTGGATGGCATTCAAAATTGTAGACTGCCCAACAGTGAGGGACTTGAGGAGGTCAATGGCCTCCTCACAGAGGGCAGCAGGGGTGACTGGGGCAGGGCCTGAAGTGCCTGGGGTGAAGGTGATGCCCACCCTCCTGGGTGAGCGGGCACGGGGTGAAGGCTGAGGGGCTGCTGGGAGGGCGGTGCTTGTAGGGGGGTGGCGGCTGTACCTGTAGATGCAGGGGGCACAGATGTTGCCACCATCACAAGGGAGCTCCCATCAGAGGACGAGTCCGTGTCGCTGGTGTCAGCTCCTGTCCCCGCCCTGGAGCTACACATCAGCACACTTATCACCACACAATCCACCCCACACATCAACTACACCACCCCATGGCACGGCAAAGACACCCCAGGTACTCGGAGGAGGAGCTCAGGGTCATGGTGGAGGAAATCGTCCGGGTAGAGCCACAGCTATTCGGATCACAGGTGCAGCACACCTCCATTGCAAGGAAAATGGAGCTATGGCGCAGAATAGTTGACAGGGTCAACGCAGTGGAACAGCACAAAAGAAATCAGGAAGACATCAGGAAGAGGTGGAACGACCTACGGGGGAAGGTGCGTTCCGTGGTCTCAAGACACAACCAGGCGGTTCAGCGGACTGGCGGTGGACCCCCACCTCCTCACCCACAACTAACAACATGGGAGGAGCAGGTCTTGGCAACTCTGCATCCTGAGGGCCTCGCAGGAGTAGGCGGAGGAATGGACTCTGGTAAGTCAAATCTTAACTATTACATCCCCCACCCTACCTGCATGCTATCACATACCCCCACCCTCACCCCCAGAACCCCAACTCCTCACATATGTCCCAACATCACAAACCACACATCCCAACACCAAGCCCTGCATGCAACAACAAAGCATGGACACCCATCACCAAAGCATGCCCACTACACATACCCATACACCCCCCCAAACCATCATCACACAAGCTTCCACACAGGAATGCTAGCACTGGGGTACACGGTCACCCACCCATTGCACACCATTACACACACAGATTTAATAAACATCCTTTTATACCCCTGCAGGACCCCTACCCAACGTCACCGGACAGGAGGGTCCACACCACCAACAGAAGAGGCCCACAGTGATGACAGCACCTCTGTCCAACTGGATCTAGATGACCAGCCTGGACCATTGGGGACCTCTGCACAGTCGGTTCCCTTCACACAGGCACAGGCCACCACAGACCTTCCCCCCTCTGGAAACACCAGCACAGCACCCACCCAGCGGGCCCATATCTCCGTCCCCAGGACACGTCAATCAGCTGTGTGTCCACCACTACAGGGAACCCAGGCTAACCCACCACCCCAACAACAACAGGGACCTGGGGGCAGTGGTAGTGGGCATACGGTCCAGGGGACGGAGGCCAAGGAACACAGGGGAACTGGGAGGGCTGCTGTGCGACAGGGGGCGGACAGGCCAAGGGAACTCACTCTCCACGAGGCCCTCTCCTCCATCATGGGAGCCTACCACCACTCCCAGGAGACAATGGCAACGGTACTGACCAAGTTTTAGGAGACCCAGCGCCTGCAGGAGGAACAGTATATGGGCTTCAGGGAGGAACTCAGAACCATCAGCTCCACCCTGGGCACCATCGTAGGGGTGCTGAAGGAACTCGTGAACACCAGGAGGGACACTGTGGCACTACAAGGGGCCCCTGACACTAGCATGCATGATGAACTGCCCACCACCTCCGCTGGCGCTAGTGGACAGGACGCCCCACCACAGAACCACCCCACCAGCACCCCACCCCCTGCAGAGGGAGAACCACCCCGCAAACGGTCCCTGAGATCCAGGACAAAGACAGAGCACAATGCCAAGACCCCCGCCAAGAAATGAGACCACCCTGATTGTCATCCTACTGTCCCACTTTGTCACCCTGTCCATACTTAAACTGCCCAACCTCCACTTCCTATGCCCATTTGGGCGATGCACCTGTGAGACTAATAGACTGGACTCTGCCATGGACCTTCCTCTGCCATCACCCCTCACCATTTCACTACCCCCTCCAATATTGAGCACTTAAATAAATACACTTAAAACACAAAACAATCTGCAGTCTGTCTGTTATTTCAAAATAGTGTATTAGCAATTACAGTGACAAAATGCTCTTTCAAATGTAATGTCAACATACCTATGTCACACAGCTCAAGTCCATGAGGAATCAAAGCAGATGTCACACAGTGGGACCCACATCTGTGAAATCGTAAGGGAAAGTGACAACTCAGTGACCATACACTGGGTGAAAACGACAGACAGTAGAGAGGTAGTAGTGTTTAAGTACATGTAGTAGGCAGGTCTGTACTCTTACCTGTGTCTCACTGGAAATATTGCTGGATCACTGAGTCCCTGTTGTTCATGTCTTCTTCCTCTGGACCATCCTCCTGCAGAAAAGGCACCTGATGTCGCAATGCCAAGTTATGAAACATACAGCAGGCCACGATGATCTGGCACACCTTCTTTGGTGAGTAGAATAGGGATCCACCTGTCATATTGAGGCACCGGAACCTGGCCTTCAGGAGGCCGAAGGTCCGCTCGATCACCCTCCTAGTTCACCCATGGGCCTCATTGTAGCGTTCTTCTGCCCTTGTCCTGGGATTCCTCACTGGGGTCAGTAGCCATGACAGGTTAGGGTAACCAGAGTCACCTGCAAATGGCGAGGGACAAGTATTAGACACACACTAACCTGTATGATAACCCCAGACAACCATTCCCACTGTCTTGCTTCCAGGTGCTCACCTAATAGCCACACACAGTGCCTCTGGAGTTGCCCCATCACATAAGGGATGCTGCTATTCCGCAGGATGTAGGTGTCATGCACTGAGCCAGGGAACTTGGCATTCACATGGGAGATGTACTGGTCTGCCAAACATACCATCTGTACATTCATAGAATGATAACTCTTCCGGTTTCTGTACACCTGTTCACTCCTGTGTGGGGGGGGGGGAGACCAAAGCCACATGGGTCCCATCAATGGCACCTATAATGTTGGGGATATGTCCCAGGGCATAGAAATCACCTTTCTCTGTAGGCAAATCCTCCACCTGAGGGAACACAATGTAGCTCTGCATGTATTTCAGAAGGGCAGACAACACTCTGGACAATACGTTGGAAAACATAGACTGGGACATCCCTGATGCTATGGCCACTGTTGTTGGAAATGACCCACTTGCTAGGAAATGGAGCACTGACAGCACCTGCACTTGAAGGTGGACTCCTGTGGGATGGCGGATTGCTGACATCAGGTCTGGCTCCAACTGGGTACACAGTTTCTGGATTGTGGCACGGTCAAGCCTGTATATGATTATGACATGTCACTCCTCCATTGTCGACAGGTCCACCAACGGTCGGTACACCGGAGGATGCCGCCATTTCCTCACATGTCCCAGCGGACGGTGACTATGAAGGACAACAGCGAGCACAGAGTCAAACAACTCAGAGGTACGTACCCACAGCTTACACAGAACACCAATCATACACAAAAGGTGGCCTGTATGTGTGTTGAGTCTAGGCCTAGGTATGTGTGATGCAGTTGGAAATGAAGCCACGTGGGCCCCTGAAATGGCGGCTGCCTGACCTCTAAAGTGGGACAATGGGATGTGAGGTAACTGTGCTGCGTTGTACACCGTTGCGGTAGGCGGTCGAAGACCGCGGCACAATGCTGCATTGTTTACAACAACATTGGCCCCTATGGGCCCCGGGAGCCAATGACGATGTGCGCCGGCGGTGACGGTACGCACCGCCGCGGACGTGACCGCCATTTTCTATCTGTTCAATCACTCGATACCTGATCTTCGACAGGAGAGGACCTACACTGCAAGTGCTGCTGTGACCTCGGTCTGGAAGAGACAATGGCTCGAGTATCTGGGGAAAGGGCCCCTGCCTTCACATCGGAGGAGTTGGAGAAGCTCGCGGATGGGATCCTCCCCCAGTACACGCTACTCTACGGTGCTCCAGACAAACAGGTAAATACACTGTGAGCATGCTGTATGGGCTATGACTGTGTGGAGTGGGGTGGACGGAAGATGGGGGGAGATTGAGGCGTGCATGAAACGATGGTGAGTGCATGTGCATCATGGCAAGGGTAGGGATGGGGGCCAATCACTTTGACAGTGCAGTTGGTAATAACTACTCTTTTTCCCCTGTACATTTCATGTAGGTCAGCGCCCAGCGGAAAAAAGATATTTGGCATGCCATCGCCAAGGACATACGGACCCTGGGGGTCTACCACAGACGGAGCACTCACTGCCGTAAAAGATGGGAGGACATTCACCGCTGGAGCAAGAAGACGGCAGAGGCTCAGCTGGGGATGGCCTCCCAATGGGGGAGGGGTGCCCGTCGCACCATGACCCCCCTGATGTTCCGGATCCTGGCGGTGGCGTACCCGGAGTTGGATGGGCGCTTGAGGGCATCACAGCAGACACAAGGGGGTGAGTACACTCTCATTCTACTGACTTTGCACTCAGTGGAGTTGTCTGGGTGGGGGAGGTGGGCTGTGGGTTTCCCTAGGCCAGGGCGAGTTCCATAGGCACGGCCCCTCCATAAGGCAGGCCATGTGGCACCCCAGCCCACCTCTGTAGAGTGCCAAGTACACCTACTCATGCCCCTGTGTCATCTATGTGTGCAGATGTCATCCATAGCCTTGTAGGCCATTTCCCAGGAATTGAACAGTGGAGCCCAAGAGCGTGGCGTAGTGCAGGGGGCTTCTGTGTCTGTCGTGTCCGCCAACGGTAGCGGTAATGCATGCACTCAACATGTCTCTCTTCTGTCTCCCCCCCCTTTTTGTGGTCTCCCTGTTCTTGTGTGCATTAGCATCATCAGGCGGAGGAGCAGTGGCACCGGAGCAGGAGGGAGCTGCATCCCACATGGCCCTGGAGGGCGACACTACGGAGTCTGAATTCACCAGTGGGACGGAGGGCGAGAGGAGCTCCACGGCGGGGACAGGAGCTGAGACCAGCGACACGGACTCGTCCTCTGATGGGAGCTCCCTTGTGGTGGCGGCAACATCTGTGCCCCCGCATCTACAGGTACAGCTGCCACCCCCCCTACCAGCACCACCCTCCCAGCAGCCCCTCAGGCTTTGCCCCGTGCCCGCTCACCCAGGAGGGTGGGCATCACCGTCACCCCAGGCACCTCAGGCCCAGCCCCAGTCACCCCTGCTGCCCTCAGTGAGGAGGCCATTGACCTCCTCAGGTCCCTCACTGTTGGGCAGTCTACCATTTTGAATGCCATCCAGGGTGTAGAGAGGCAGTTGCAACAGACTAATGCATTCCTGGAGGGCATTCATTCTGGTCAGGCGGCCCTTCACCAAGCTTTTCAGACTCTGGCCTCAGCACTGATGGCAGCCATTGTCCCCGTCTCTAGCCTCCCCCCTCCAACTTCCTCCACCCAGACCCAATCCCCTCTACCTCAGCCCATCCCAAGCACACCTACAGACCAACATGCACACACGTCAACACCCAAGGGTAGTTCAGGCAAACATAAGCACCACACATCCCACAGGCATTCACGCAAGCATCACACACATGCAGACACACCAACATCCACTGCCTCCACTGTGTCCCACTCCTGCTCGTCTCCCTCCTCCCTCCCAGTGATGTCTACACTCACACCTGCATGCACTACCTCTACAGCCACTACATCCCTCTCCAGCACACCCACCACCACACCCCACTCACGTGCAGTCACCACCTCCACTACCATTCACACGTCCCCTGTGTCCGCTCCCAGTGTGTCTGTGACGCCCCCTCCCAAGATACACAAACACAGGCACACACCCACCCAACAGAAATCCACCTCACGACAGCCTCCAGCGCATGCACCTTTACCCAAAGTCACCAAATGTACACCTCCTACAACCACCACCTCTTCCTCCACTCCCAAACCCCCTCCATCTACCCGTCCCAGTGTGTCCAAAAAACTCTTCCTGTCCACCCTTGACGTCTTTCCCACACCTCCCCCACCCCGTCCATCTCATAGGTCCAGAACTAGCACCTCAGCCACAACATCTCCGGGACCAGTAGTGCCTATAGTCACCGGAATCTGGAGTGCACCGGCCACCAGGGCAGCCAGTGTGGCACGGAGCCACAGCACAGACAGTCCCCCACCTGTGAAGCATCAGAAGTTGGCCAGTGCCCGGCGGGAGAGGGGGAAGACTCCAGCCACCAAAGCCACTCCCAGGGTCCCGGTGGGAGTGTGGAGTCAGCTGTGACACCTTCCAAGGTGGGGAAGGGCCACAAGAAACCTGGCAAGTCTGGGAAGAGCAGCACGGCAGAGAAGACCGCCATCATCCCCGCTGCCCAGGAGGCCAGCACCATCCCTGCTGCCCAGGAGGCCAGCACCAGCCCTGCTGCCCAAGAGGCCACCGCCAGCACCAGCCCAGCTGCCCAGGAGGTCACCGCCAGCACCAGCCCAGCTGCCCAGGAGGCCACCGCCAGCACCAGCCCAGCTGCCCAGGAGGCCACCGCCAGCAAAAGCCCCGTTGGGCCATGAAGGACCGCCAGCAAAAGCCCCGTTGGGCCATGAAGGACCGCCAGCAAAAGCCCCGTTGGGCCATAAAGGACCACCAGCAGCTGAGACCCTGCAATGGACACCGCCATCTCAAGCACCGCTGAACAGGGCACCGCCGTTTCAAGCACCGCTGCACAGGGCACCGCCATCTCAAGCACTGCTGAACAGGGCACCGCCGTCTCAAGCACCGCTGCACAGGGCACCGCCGTCTCAAGCACCGCTGCACAGGGCACCGCCATCTCAAGCACCGCTGAACAGGGCACCGCTGTCTCAAGCACCACTGGCCCATGAGCGGCAAGAGCACTGACGCAACTGAGTCCGTAACAGGGTGAATGATGCACTCTGGGCACCATGCCCACTCCAGAACCAGTGGAGAGATACATCCACTCCCTCTGTCCTTAGGAGGATGAAGAACTCTGGGCACCATGCCCCCTCCAGAACCAGTGGAGAGATACATCCACTCCCTCTGTCCTTAGCAGGATGAAGCACTCTGGGCACCATGCCCCCTCCAGAACCAGTGGAGAAGGCATCCACTTGAGAGACTGTTGCTTTGCACTCCCCAGGATTGAACAGTGGGCAAACCACCCACTGTAGAGACTTGAGAGACTGTGGCTTTGCACTCCCCAGGATGGAACAGTGGGCAGCCCACCCACTGTAGAGGCTTGAGAGACTGTGGCTTTGCACTCCCCAGGATTGAACAGTGGGCAAACCACCCACTGTAGAGACTTGAGAGACTGTGGTTTTGCACTCCCCAGGATGGAACAGTGGGCAGCCCACCCACTGTAGAGACTTGAGAGACTGTGGCTTTGCACTCCCCAGGATGGAACAGTGGGCAGCCCACCCACTGTAGAAACTTGAGAGACTGTGGCTTTGCACTCCCCAGGATTGAACAGTGGGCAAGCCACTCACTGTAGAGACTTGAGAGACTGTGGCTTTGCACTCCCCAGGATTGAACAGTGGGCATTGTGCCCCCTCGTGGATTTGTCGTCGTGCACTCAAGCGGCTGAGGTGCCCCCCTTTCCCTCTCCCTGAGGTGCCTGTTTAGTTGCTGTCTGATGCCCCTGCAGTGTTCTCTCCGTCTTGGTCGGGGATCTTGTGTGGGCCTCGCCCATACCGTGTGGTCCCGGTGTTCCACGGACTTTCTTAGAACACTACCTGGACTACTATGCTTGGTATATATTATGTACATGGTGTATATATCTATTTCTGCCTACTTGCTTTTAATATATTACAATGGTTACACTCATTTTCTATTGTCTTTGCATTCTTCCGGGGGGCTTGGGGGGTGTAACTGTGATGTATTGATGCGGATTAGTGTGTGTGTTGTAGTGGGTGAGGGGGTGGGTGGGGGTGTTGCGTGTGTGTGTCCCTGTTTTTTCCCTCCCCCTCCCCTGTGTCGTAGGTGCAGTACTCACCGTGGTCTTCGCCGCCGGCGTTCGTGCTCCTGGTAGAGGAGCAAGAAGAAGAGGGCTAGAAAAATGTGAAGCTCTGGTTCCATGGCGTCCTCGTGGAGTGTGTAGAGGTGAGCGTTTTTCCTTTGGGATTCCTGTTTCCGCCGTGTTTTTAACTACGGTGAATCCGCCCCGGAAAAGGTGGCGGATTGGCCTGTCATAATAGTGTGGGCGGTACATTGTCTCCCGCTTGTCTGTTGGCGGTGACTGCCGCGCTGTTTGTTTGTTCCGCCGTGGCGGTTGGAGTGTTAAAGTGGCTGTCTTTGTTGGCGGTTTCCGCCACGGTTGTGATTCCAAATTTTTTACCGCCGGCCTGTTGACGGTCTTACTGCCGCTTTAACACCGACCGCCAGGGTTGTAATGACCACCCTGGTATTTAAATTACTTCCGTGGGACCATATATATCAAATATTACTTTGTCCCAAACAATCCCATCAGGAATTGGTACTGCGGAAATGTTCACAAATGATAAGTCTCTTCGGACCTTATGTGATGAAAAAAGTTGTTTTTTACATCTCCTCAACCAATTCAACTGTTGGTTTTTCAGGAAGAAAATGACCATGTATTAATAAGAAAAAGGTAATACCAAAACCAATCCATAGTAGGAAAGCTAGGACAGTCAAGGAGAGCCATAAATAGTTCCATGGAAAAACAAAATATGTTTCTTTAAGCCAGTTTTTTTAGCTTATGTGCTCTTGACAAGTCAGGTGTTGAAGAGGTAAATGAGTCTGAGAAGTCGTCATTGAAGTCGGCAAAATATCCAGCAGCAGTATGTGCAAATGGTGGGGACGTGGCCAGTGGTGGAGTTGGTGTTTCCCTTGGTGGCACACTGTAACTTGCACCATCCGGCTGTGTTGGAGTTGAGTCAACTCGGTCAAACGTTTCTAAATTGTTTGATGTTAGTAGAACCAATGCTAGATCATCTTCCACCCTCCCCAAGCTCGGAGAGGTGTCGGTGTTGGTATAAACGACTTGTAGGGGAACTTCTTTGCCAGTAGTGAGAGGGATTCAGGAGCTACTGGATGTTCCTCTTGGTCTGCTGTGCAGGATCGGCCACATGGTGTAATTTGTCATTGTCGATGGAGACAAAACGATTTTCTTTGGCACCTGCCAACGGTGGTAGAATAACTGTTCTGGTACTGTGTATCCCTAGTACTGGGACTGGTGCTCGATATGAAGGGCCAAATTCCTTTTTTACAGCAACTTTTTCACGTACAAGATTCCCAACTTTGGGAATCCAGCCGGTAGATGTTACAGGCACATCCTTGATTCCTGTGGAGGCAGCACTGATAGATGAATTATCATCATGGAACTGTTGTAATTCCTGTAAGACAGTGACACGTTCATTTATGTCAAAAGGTGTTTCTGCTGCCTCCAGTCCAGGACCATCAAGATCCGGAACATACATTTGAGTTCCGAACAGGCACTCATATGAAGTATGACCTCCCAGGGACCTTCTAGGCAGATTATTAAGTGCTCTCTGGACTCCATATAGGTGGTTAGGCCAACTATGACCCGTACCTAAGACTCTGTCTGTGAAGGATTGCTTTAAATCACAGTTTAATCGCTCCACAACACTATTACTCTCTGGATGAAATGGAGAAGAGTACTCGAGTTGGACCCCCAATGAAGCCATGGCATCCCTGAATGCCCTTGAGGCAAAAGCAGGGCCCTGGTCCGAATGGAAAACCGCAACTGCATATGTACCGATAAAGACTTGCAAATCTTTAATAACAGTCCGAGCATCAGCCGAGCGTTGTGGCCACACCCATAAAAATCTGGAGCATAAATCAACAGCAACTAAAATATACTTGTATGCACTGTCCGGTACACACATTGTAATGATTTGTTTGAAATCAGGAGGGGTGTCTGCGGTGGGCGTTTTGCAGTGGAAACTTTAATTTGCTGACAGATGTCACAACAAAGGCCATACTGCTTGGTCTCTTTATAGAGACCTGGCCACCAATAACGGGCCTGCAAGATCGAAATTGTAGCCGCCACACCAGCATGGACAGATGCCACCCCTCATGCACTGCTTTAATTAATTGTGATCTTATATCTCTATTGGGATTTTGTACCCCTACGCCTGGTATTTTAACCTCATCGTTCAGCATACCTCCCATTCGTTAGTGATACTTGTTAGGAAATCCGTTAGGATAGGGCGTACCATCAGCCGTAGCCCATATGTCTGCGTCCGGTTTTGAACTCAAACGAGTCACTGCAGCTACAGCAGCCACAGCTGACTTTGCTGCTTCATCAGCCAATGTATTTCCAGCAACATGTACCCCAATGCTCTGGTGTCCAAGTGTATGTACAACATGGACATTTGGTAGCGTCTCTTTCAGATCTGCTACTTTCCCTCACAGAAGTCTGTGTTTAATGGTGTTGCCTTTGGAATCTCTGAACCCATTCTGGCGCCAATAATGCAGGTATTCATTAAAGGACTGGACACAATAATATGAATCACAACCAATCAGCGTAGGCTGTGCAGGATCCGTGTGCTCTAGTGCCATCAGCAGAGCCTTTAGCTCTGCCAACTGTGCTGTGTAACCCCCTAGGGTTTGCCTGAAGGTATGTAGAGAACAAAATTTATCGCCCTCCATATAGCCACTTACGACTGCACAAGCAGCGGAATATTGGTGTTTTGTGCCAATCGCGGGTTGTGCTGAGCCATCGTGTACATGACTCTGTGATATTGTTCAATAGGCAATGTATTTGCTGGAACTGGGTACTCTATTTCACACTGTAGAAGTTCTTGAGTTTGTAATTTTGGGTAAAAAATGTAGTCTACATCAGTGGCTGTCAAAGACGTAGCCCATTGTATCCAACGTGGATGTAATTCTTTTGCGTTCGGAACACTGGCTTTAGTAACAGCCTATAGGGCTGGGATTGGTGATACAACAATAATGCTTTTTCCTTTGGCAAGAGGTCTTTCTTTAATGACCGCCATCTGTACAGCAGTGAGAATTTTCTCAGTGGGAGCAAAGCGGTGTTCTGCAGCTGAATATAAGTGTGATTTGTATGCAATCGGGACTGTCTCACCTTCATTAAATGTAACATAGGTGAAACCGATGGCACCAGCTATTACTCTGATGAACAAATGTATTTTGTTGTCCCTTGTATGTAAGTGTTGTGCTGCAAGCATGTCTGTCTGCAAATATCGAAGAATTTGTGTGTGTTCAATTGTCCAGACTTTACTTGAAAAATCAGGACGTATCAGATCATATAAAGGTTTTATGCATGTAGCATTCTCTGGAATGTAAGTTCTGCCAAAATTTAGGAAACCCAATTGAGATTGCAGTTTTTTCATTGTATTTGGTGGTTGTAACCAGAATTGTGGCGCTAGGCTCCTTCCTTCAGTTGATAGCTCATATCCCAAAAACAGGACCCTAAGGATGGCAGTTTTCGTTTTTTTTAAATTAAATTTGTAGACAAATTCAGCAAATCCTACCACAATGCGGACTACCCGTCTTAGATGTTTTAGCAGTTCATCATCCGTAAGATGGATATCATCTACATAGGACAATGCTTCAGGGTCAATCTCATGCAAAATTGCAGTCACACGAGCTGTGAGCAGTCCTGGACTGTTCTTATACCCCTGAGGTAAACAACAGAATTTTTCTGGGAGCCTAGTGTGCTGAAACTTGTGAAGTCTCTACTCTCAGGTGCTATATTCTGGCAGAAAAAAACATTGGAAATGTCCAGTGTTGTTTGTATTTTTTACGCACTATATTGTTCATTAGTGCAGTGCTATGTGAGTTCTGTATAGCATAAGTGCGTGTATGACTGTTTAAGTGTCTGTAGTCTAAGACTCTTCTATATGAATGGTCTGGTTTAGCTACTGGGAATAATGGATTATTCATTGGGGAGACACAGAGTTCAATTACATTCTGGTACTCTAGTTGTGTGAGTATTTCTCGCACAGGTGCTTTTGCTTTGTGTTTTATAGGATACTGAGGTTGGGGTTGAGGTTCATTTTTATTGGAATTACATGGTAGGGGGAGTCTTTATCCCATCCTATGTGATTTCGGTATAACGCAGGTGCATGTGCCAAAGCCCAATCAATGGCATAGCATTCAGAGAGTTCCTCTGGAACAAGGGGTGAGAAGGGAGGCTTAATAACGTCTTCTCCATATGGGCAGGAGCGGACAAATTCAGGTGGCCAATCTTGTTCGGCCAACAAAACATCATATATGTCTACTACACGATCCCAAAAGATTGCATCTATTATGCACTCAATGTCTCCTTTTAACTGTAGCAATACTTTATATACCCTATCAGGCATGGAGACACGCATGTCCGCAGTTTCTACTTGTATAAAGTCATCAGTTGTTTTCACCTCCAGATGCTCTAGAAGATTCCGGCGAACTATTGTGACCTCTGCCGCGCTGTCTAGCAGTGCTAGAACCCACTCTTGTTCTTCAAGAGGACCCTCTTCCTGAGTGGCATGTCGAACAGTGACTGCTGCCACTTTTTTCTTTTTGAATTTTGTTTTTTGTTGGGCAGGTTTCTCTTCCTTTTTAACAGAGAGCCTCCGAAGAGAGTTGTGATTCCTGTCTCAGTTTCACGTACTCTGTCCTTCGCTTTGATCACCCACCTCTCTCATTTCGTTTTTCCGATGAGTCCTGAAGGGAACAAGATTGGCGTGTATTAGTATATTGATATCTTTCAGGCGCTTTTATATTATTTCTGAGATTATATCTGTTCTGTGGGGTCTCCATACGCAGAGATTCTCCCCTCTCTTTTTTAGGAGTTTGTTGTTTTTTATCCCAGCGTTTCTTATTACCCTCAGGAGCCTGCTTGGAAAAATCTTTAGTTGATTTGCCCTGAAATTGTGGTTTAGATGGTCTGGCCCCTAAACTGTTTCGACCTATGCTAGAATAAGTCTCTGCGATTATTTTAGGCAGCTCGCATTCCTGATCCTGTAACAGAACGTCATGGAGCCGCATGCGCACTGCCAGTGCCACTGCTTCCCCTTTAAGGTTACTTAAAATGATTGAGGAAATTGTGGCAAAATTGCCCATCAATTGCATCCCCAAATCTAGGGCCGGGGCAGCCCTATTCTCATCTTGAATTTGTTTCAACACCTCTGGTAAATTGGCAAGTGTTGGTGTACCGTGCGCAGTTGTATAGAGTGCGGCAAATACCGTGCCCCAGGTATTACAGTTATTTACTGTAGGGACCATTGCAAAAGACAAGCACATCGTTAATATTCCATGTTTATCCTGAGGTCCCGTATGGGGAAATACTGCCTCCAGCGCAATAATCTTTTGTGCTAACCAAAACGGAGTTTCCTCCCATTTTGCGGGTACTTTACCCATTACTGAATGTACAGTGGTAGGATTTATACTGCATGTGGATGTGCTGGAGCAGCACGTGCTGGGTTTGTATTTAATGTTTGTATTACAAATTGTACTAATCGTCTACATATCACTATTACTACAGTGTATAAATGACGAACCTCAACCACCGCTAAATTTGCAGCTTCAGGATGCTGTGTATAGGTGGCCAATAAAGGCCAGGTAGGACCATTGTTACTTAGAGGACCTAACCTTACTGGTAATATTGTGTGGGGGTGGGCGCCATCAAGCCAATTGTTATGTTCTTGATAAGATAAAGGTATTTCTAAGTATGCATATGCTTTGTATTGTCCAGGCGTATTTGCAAGTGTATAATGAAATGTATTTCAACTGCTGGAAAAGTAACCCAAGAATAAAAAAGTTCTGTTCTATAAGCTGCATGGGCATCCACCACAAATGTGACTGGACCCCTCTGGTGCGTTAAGCCATTTGCTAATAAATGTGTAGTTAGAGGTTGTCTCATGTTAACTGCAATCTGTACCTGCTGTGGATCCGCCATTATAGACAAACTGTAAGTTCAGAGAAGGCACACCAAATAGGGTTTAACTTTTAAAGTTCAAACTTAAACAACCTCCAGCTTCAGATAGGATAGCCTATGTGGCTGGGGGTGGAAATCCTCAGTACCATGGACGTCTCTGTATACGGTATTGAGGCGTCATTATATATATTGAGACAGAGATACTCCAGAGGGCCCGAAAATTAGAGCCAGACAAAACGATGGCGGCGCCATGTCACGTAGGCTCTCATTATTCTGATGAGGCTACTGGATTTTGAGTGGTAGAATCGCCCCCACGGTGTGGGAGACTAATACCCACTGCGGGTGACACCTGTCACTCCAATCCGGGTTCTGCTCCAGCTAACTAGCAGTGCCTCATCCGCACCAAAGGGCAGTGATGATTGGGCAGCCGAGCGCATGACATACTTGGCTTCTCAGGGAAGTCGTGGTCACTCAGGTCTCATCCGGTACTCTCACTTACAATTCAGTCTCATATATAAATGACAAACAGAAACAGTATAGCTTTCAATAATGAGTTTAATAAAAATGACTGCATCTTAGATAGCAAGGCGTGAGCTGCAATAACCAGGACGACACAACATGACAGTATTAAAATTGTGATGAGAAGAGTGAAGCATAAAAACAACACTATCATATTGTCACTATTGTCAATGGACTAATCCCTACCTAGGCTAGGATAGAGCACAGCATGTTAAGCTCTAAGTCTGCCCTTCAGGTTCCCCTGGGAAGACATCAACCCCCATACCTGAGCAAAGGCCTGCGGTCTGCGTTAGCATCTGTAGCAAAGCATTCGGCAATCAGCATACGGTTGTGGTTCCCTGGCTGGAATCTCCCTCTAACGTGTAAGGGACAAGGAATTGTTTTTATAATAACACAGCTAATATTCTGAGAAAGTGTGCCTACGTAAAGATGTGTATTTTCTACGAATGTTGGAGACTAAACTTCTACCACGTTCACTGGCAATTTACAGTGCTGTAACCTTGGAAAAAGCACAGTGTGATCAAGAATGTCTTGTTTGAGAACAGAGTGCTGGCCTAGGCAAAAACAGTTAGATAGACGGAAATAAAACAAGACTGTATGGTTATTGTAACAATAATAAGACAAAGTTGAATAAAATATATGTAGGTTAAAGTGCACTGCAGCATAGTGTGTTAAATTAACGTGCATGGCTACACAATGGCTACACAACAGAGGGACAGGTAGAAGTGAGGTAATTCCCCTGACGTTGTGCGGCATTGCGGGAGGGGGTCGAGAACCGCCGTGCAACTCCTCATTGGACTTGTGCTGCATGTGCTGCTATGACCTGTGTCTGGAACCTACCATGGCTTGAGTGACTAGGGAAAGGCACCTGCCTTCACCTCGGCGGAGTTGGAGAGACTAGTGGATGGGGTTCTACCCCAGTACCAACTGCTGTATGGGCCTCCAGACCAACAGGTGAGTACACTGTGAGCACAATGCATGGGGCATGAATGCATGGAGTGGTGTGTGTGCAGGCCTTGTGTGGGGGGGTGGTAGATGTCCCCTGGGCAGCGTGCAGCATGTATGCAGGGCCATGTCTGTGCTAATGAGGTTATCAAGGGGCATGGTGAGCCATGAGTGTAACAGGCAGGACGGTCTGACTAATACCTTTCCCAGTGTGTATTTTTGTGCAGGTTAGCGCCCATCAAAAGATGGGTGTATGTTGTGTTATCGCCAAGGACGTGCGGACCCTGGGGGTCTATAGCAGGAAGAGCACCTACTGTCGGAGACGGTGGGAGGACCCGAGATGCTGGGCATGGAAGACGGCGGAGGCCCAGCTGGGGATGGCCTCCCAACGAGGAAGGGGTGCCCGTCGAACCCTGACCCCCCTGATGGCCCACATACTGGCGATGGCCTATCCGGAGCTGGATGGGCACTTGAGGGCATCACAGCAGCTACAAGGGGGTGAGTACAGTGCCCTTCATTACAACTTACGCCTGGTGGGGTGGTATCTGGGTGGGGGATGTGGGCCTGTGAGTGCCCCTAGGTGTCAGGGAGACCAGATCCTCGGGGCCTGCGCACGCTCCCAACATGTCCACCACTAGACAGCTCCAAACTCTGATAGAAATACCACAGAGCCTGAAAGGGTCCGAGTGGGGAAAAGGGGATTAGGAAGGGAACAGCTGGGAAGGATACCTGTGGGAAGCAAACGGTTAAACAACACAACATCAAGATATAATCACATTGACTTTCACTAAACTATGATTCTAAGTGTTCTTATACTTTAACCATGGATAACCTAAGAAGTGACTAGAACTAGACCTCAAAAACCCTGGGTACCTGGGAAAAAATCAAGAATGGTTAATACAATATTTCATATGAGCTTTTCATGAAATATCACATATTGTCTAAGAATACAAGAACCTTCTAGAATAATGTTTTAGAGCAAACATTGCATTTTTACATGAAGACAAAAGGCAATCTGGAACATTCCCTGGAAAACAACAGGAACTGCACTAGGAACACAATATGCACAAAGAATGTCACACTTTGAATTTAGAATCTTCACAGGAAATCTAAAAGCTCAGGATAAATGTGTGCACTTCAACAAACACTACACACCAAAGTTTTGATTGCCATAAAATGATTGCACACACTGTTGCCGATCTGAACATCAAGTTTTTATATGCAGGAACTGAATCGCGCACACTGCCGATTCGAACAAGAATATGCAAATGCCATGAAATGATCGCGCAAGCTGTTGCCGATCTGTACACCAAGTTTTACGTGCGGGGAATGAATCGCGCACACTGCCGATTCGAACAAGAATATGCAAATGCCATGAAATGATCGCGCAAACTGTTGCCGATCTGTACACAAAGTTTTACATGCGGGAAATGATTCGCGCACACTGCCGATTCGAACAAGAATATGCAAATGCCATGAAATGATTGTGCAAGCTGTTGCCGATCTGTACACAAAGTTTTACATGCGGGAAATGAATTGTGCACTCTGAAAATGTCACGAGTAGGCCCAAAACTCAAGAGTCTTAGAGAACAAGGTCGGGGGCCCAGCCTGACCTCCGCCTTACCACCCTGCTCAAGGATCACCAATATAATGCGGGGCAGGCCTGGAACATCAAGGTAGGCCTCCAGAAAAGGAGCTCAGGAAGTTGCTGCTGCTCTGCACCGGGACCTCTGAACAGTGAGCATGTGGAGCTGGGCTGGCTCCTTTATATAGAATCTGGCCCAGCCCACAAACCACAACCAGTCATGCTGCAGGGAAAGCTTCTAGAAGGTCCTAGAAAGGGAACACACCCAAACACACTCAGTAAGCCTGCAGCAATACCTTGCAAAATGAACAGTTATTGCAAACATCATTAATAGTGTTTTTCAAGGTTAAGCTCTGCAATGCAAAAGGTTAACATACTGCATATAAACACAATGCATGAATTATGCTCTTGCATAAAGGTTGGGTCTTTGCATTTTTGTCGCCCGTAGAGCGCACACTGTCCTGATGTTGACAGAACTCCCATCTCCCATGCGTGCTCTAGGGCCTGGTTTGTCTGGATTAAGACAATGAAAACGTCTCACTAGTCGTGAAGCATGAATGTCAGATGCGGAGACCCATGAGTTACTTTCGGGACCGTAACCTTTCCAAGAGATAAGATACCACAGGTTACAACCTCTAAGTTTGGAATCCAACACCTGTTTAACCTCGTATTCCAATTCCCCCTGTACTAGAACTGAAGCTGGTTGGGAGCGTACCTTCTGGACTGCTTTTTTCAGGATGGACGTATGGAACACTGGATGAATAAGTAGTGACCAGGGCAACTGCAGTTTATAGGTCACTGGATTAATTTGCTGGAGGACAGTGTAAGGACCTATGAATTTGGGATTAAACATGTGCTTCTTCTTGAAGTCTATATGTCTTGTAGAAAGCCACACTTTATCACCTAGTTGATACTGAGGTCCATCACAATGTTTCTTATCATAGTGCTTTTTGTATTTTTGTTTAGCTTTTTCTAGATGCTGTTGAATCAGTTTCTGGGTTTGGTGAAGGTGTTGAATGGTTTCCGACACAGCTGGTGTAAGAGAACTTTCTTGATGAATCGTGATGGGCAAGGTATCAGGATGATAGCCAAACAAGCCGAAAAAGGGTGTGATACCCGTGGAGGTGTGAAACGAGTTATTGTAGGCTAGTTCAGCTAACCAGAGCATTGATGTCCAGGAATTAAGTGCTTTCTCAGCGTAAGAACGCAGGTATTGTTTCAATGTCTGATTCAGTCTCTCAGTTTGGCCATCTGTTTGAGGATGATGGCTAGTAGATAGCGTGGATGTAACTTGAAGCTTTTTGCACCACGTTTTCCAGACGTTGGAGGCAAATTGTGATCCTCGATCGGAGAGAATTATTCTTGCAGCCCATGATAATGGACCACTCTATTCAGTAGAATGGTTGACGGTTCACTGGAGGTGGGCAATTTCTTACAGACAATGAAATGGCCATATTTCGTGAGACTATTTACCACCTAAAGGATTACTGAGTGCTGTGGAACAACTGGTAGACCTGAAATGAAGTTTAATGAGATGTGTTCCCAAGGTCGACATGAGTTGGGAGCGAATGCAAAAAACCTTTTGGTTTTGAATGACTTGTCTTGATGTGAGCACAGACTTCGCAGTTAGTGACCATTGTTTTAACGTCTTTTGTCAGAGTAGGCTACCAAAAGTAGCGTTGGATTAATTCAAGAGTTTTAGGTGTACCTGGGTGACTTGCCGTAGGTATAACATGCAACCAATGAAATGCTAACTTGTGAAGCTTGGTAGTGGGCACAAACAAATGTGCGTCATGGAAAGGTAGTCCTTGTTTGATTGATCTTTTGGGATCTGCTTGAGCCCATGCCTGCCTTTTCTCAATGGTAAAGGAATTACGGATGTCTTCAAAGAAGTCTTCTGTCTTTACGATGCAGAGGACTTTGTCTGGAGCAATGATAGCTCTGGAAGGCTGGATTGTAGGTAAAGTGGTAGACTCTTGGTGGGACAAGGCGTCTGCTTTGCGATTATCTTTACCAGGACGAAAGGTTACCACAAAATCGAACTCGGCAAAAAACAGCATCCAGCGTAATTGCTGAGAAGTCAAAAGCCTAGCTGAACTCATGAACTGGAGATTGCGATGATCAGTATATACTGTGATAGTGTACTTGGCACATAACAAATGATGTCTCCACTCTTTAAAAGCATCACGGATTGCCAGAAGCTCTTTCTCAGCAATGACATAATTCTGTTCGGCTTCGTTTAGCTTTCGAGACATGTTAGCTACAGGATGAAGATGGCCAGTGTCTTTACTTCATTGGGACAAGACTGCACCAATTGCCACATCTGAGGCATCTGCTTTAACTATGAATGGACGATCCACATTAGGGTGAGTCAAGATTGGGGCAGTGGAAAAAGCTTCTTTCAAAGTTGAAAAGGCTCTGTCAGCTTCTGGAGACCATACAATTTTTTCTTTCTTTCTCAATAACTTGGTGATTGGCGCCACTGTTTGAGAGAAATCGTTTATAAACCTGCGATAAAAGTTTTCTAAATCCAGGAAGCACTGTAGATCTCGAACAGTCTTTGGAGTGGGCCAATCGGATACAGCTTGTACTTTCTTTTCTGCCATGTCCATACCCTGAGGGGTAAGGATACCCCTAGAAACTCAACTGTGGTAACATGAAACTCACACTTGTTTAGTTTGCAATATAAAAGATGCTTTCGAAGAGCTGTGAGAATCTTCTTGACATAGTGTACATGTTCAGTTTCATTGTCAGAGTAGATCAAAATATCATACATATAGATTATTGCAAATATATCTAGATACTCTTGAATCTACGTATTCTTGAAATAGTTCTTTTTCTGTACTAGAACTTTTATGGCCAGCTTGAGATGTCTAGACTGTGAAGGGTCCACGGTGACAACCAAGAGCAACCCTTCTTTACATCTTGGGTGATTTAGTTTTCCGGCTCGACTTGTACATTGGCTGCAAGTTTCTGGACAGGACCTCTTTTGCTTTTTGGTTTGATTGGACAATCTTTCGCAAAATAACCCTTGCGCCCGCAATAAAGACATTGTCCATTCTTTCTACGTAGGTCTTTTTTGTCTTTGGTCAAAGGTCTCCTGATAGTTCCGATTGCCATAGGTTCCGGAGTTTTCTTTTACTGGGCTCTTGATTCTCTATGATCGTGAACACACCAGGAATATTTCTCAGTCTCTTTGCGTGTTCCCCTTCGGTCTGCTAGACGATGATCCAGTCTCAAAACAAAGTTTATTAAGTCTTGACAATCTGTAGGCTGTGGATCTATCTGGGCAAGAATGTCCTTTAACTCGTCCTTGAGTCCTCTGTAAAACAAGGCTGCTTGCTTTTCTTCAGGCCAGGATGTCTCGCTTACCAGCCGATTAAAATTAGCTAAGTAAGAAACTAGATGCTGGTTACCGTGTCGCAAGTCTAATAGTTCACGATCTGCTGACAATGTCAATGTTCTTCTATCAAACACTTGTTCAAACTCACAAACAAAATTTCTCCAATTGTAAAGCAGGGGACTGTCTTAACGCACAAGAGGGATTGTCCGGGTGGCTGCGTCCCCAGTCAGGTAAGATTACAAGAAGGCCACCCTGGATTGGGCATCAGGGAAAGTGTTTGGTCGGCAGGTAAAATGTAGTTCCACTTGAACCAAGATAGATTGCGCTTTCAGGGGGGTCGCCCGAAAAACGCTCTGGAGGAGCCAGGGGAATAGCTGAGGGAACCTTGAGGGAAATGTTCATAGGAGGATTACCTCCAGAAGCTTGAGAAGGAGGACCAGGCCAAAACGCACCCAAAGGACTTTGTTCCTTCTTTTCTACCCTTTCCTGCAACTCGCTCATTCTTTCAGTTAAGCTGGTTGCTATATCCTTTGATGACGCTACCTCTTCTGGGAGCTGCGTGATAACCTTGACTAGCTCGTCCAATGTGGCCATGTTGAGAACACACGCAAACCAGGAGGATAATAAATTTGTGGGCTCACTATTCTGTCAGGGATACCAGATCCTCGGGGCCTGCGCACGCTCCAACATGTCCACCACTAGACAGCTCTAAACTCTGATAGAAATACCACAGAGCCTGAAAGGGTCCAAGTGGGGAAAAGGGGATTAGGAAGGGAACAGCTTGGAAGAAGACCTGTAGGAAGCAAAAGGTTAAACAACACAACAACAAGATATAATCACATTGACTTTCACTAAACTATGATTCTAAGCGTTCTTATACTGTAACCATGGATAACCTAAGAAGTGACTAGAACTAGACCTCAAGAACTCTGGGTACCTGGAAAAAATCAAGAATGGTTAATACAATATTTCATATGAGCTTTTCATGAAATATCACATATTGTCTAAGAATACAAGAACCTTCTAGAATAATGTTTCAGAGCAAACATTGCATTTTGACATGAAGACAAAAGGCAATCTGAAACATTCCCTGGAAAACATCAAGAACTGCACTAGGGACACAATATGCACAAAGAATGTCACACTTTGAATTTAGAATCTTCACAGGAAATCTAAAAGCTCAGGATAAATGTGTGCACTTCAACAAACACTACACACCAAAGTTTTAATTGCCATGAAATGATCGCGCACACTGTTGCCGATCTGAACATCAAGTTTTTATATGCAGGGAATGAATCGCGCAGGCTGCCGATTCGAACAAGAATATGCAAATGCCATGAAATGATCGCGCAAACTGTTGCCGATCTCTACACAAAGTTTTATATGTGGGAAATGAATCGCACACACTGCGGATTCGAACAAGAATATGCAAATGCCATGAAATGATTGCGCAAGCTGTTGTCGATCTGTACACAAAGTTTTACATGCGGGAAATTAATTGCACACTCTGAAAATGTCACGAGTAGGCCCAAAACTCAAGAGTCTTAGAGAACAAGGTCGGGGGCCCAGCCTGACCTCCGCCTTACCACCCTGCTCAAGGATCACCAATATAATGCGGGGCAGGCCTGGAACCTCAAGGTAGGCCTCCGGAACAGGAGCTCAGGAAGTTGCTGCTGCTCTGCACCGGAACCTCTCAATAGTGAGCACGTGGAGCTGGGCTGGCTCCCTTATATAGAGTCTGGCCCAGCCCACAAACCACACCCAGTCATGCTGCAGGGAAAGCTTCTAGAAGGTCCTAGAAAGGGACCACACCCTAACACACTCAGTAAGCCTGCAGCAATACCTTGCAAAATGAACAGTTATTGCAAACATCATTAATAGTGTTTTTCAAGGTTAAACTCTGCAATGCAAAAGGTTAACATACTGCATATAAACACAATGCATGAATTATGCTCTTGCATAAAGGTTGGGTCTTTGCATTTTTGTCGCCTGTAGAGCGCGCACTGTGCTGATGAACTACCAGCATCATTGGGCAGCCGTCTGAGGCTGCAGAAGATGTGCTGGAGCCTCCCCCCCCCCACCACCAGGTGCAGGAGCTGCACCATTGGGCAGCTGTCTGAGGCTGCAGGGGATGGGTTGGAGCTTCCCCCCACCACCACCAGCAGCAACACTACCACTGCCACCACTGAACAGCCATCACCGCCGACAGACATTCATTAGACCAGCATCCATGGGCTGTTGTGCGGCTGCCCCCTGCCAATCCAGTGGGTATGACACCCACCTGAGAGACTGTGACCTTGTACTCCCCAATACTTGCATCCCAGGGCACAAAGCCCACTCCAGAACCAGTGGAGATGCCAGCCACCCACTGTATCCTCCCCAGGATGAAGCTGACAGGGCACTATGCCCCCTCCAGAACCAGTCCTCGCCAGGGTGAAGCTCACAGGGCACGATGCCCCATCCAGAACCAGTGGAGATGCCATTCACTCACCCCATCCTCCCCAGGATGAAGCTCACGGGGGACAATGCCCCCTCCAGAACCAGTGAAGATGCCATCCACTCACCCTGTCCTCCCAAGGATGAAGCTCACGGGCACAATGCCCCCTCCAGAGCATGTGGGCAAGTCACCCACTTGAGAGACTGTGACCTTGCACTCCCCAAGCCAAGCACAGGGCATGTTGCCCCCTTCAGAGCCAGTGGGCAAGTCACCCACTTAAGAGACTGTGGCCTTGCACTCCCCAGGACCAAGCACAGGGCATGTTGCCCCTCCAGAGCATGTAGGCAAGTCACCCACTTGAGAGACTGTGGCCTTCCACTCCCCAGGACCAAGCACAGGGCATGTTGCCCCCTCCAAAGCATGTAGGCAGTCACCCACTTGAGAGATTGTGGCCTTGCACTCCCCAGGACAGAGTAATGAGCATGTTCCCCCCTCCAGGACCAGTGGTGTTGTTCCATCTGCCGGCTGAGGTGCCCAGCATCTACTAACCATGTCTGATCTTCCTATGCATGCATGGGAAAGAGTGGACGTAGACTTCTTTGGGCCCCTGGCAAACAGACATCATCTTACAGTGGTCATTGACAAGCTTTCCCATTTTCCTCTGGTGGAGGAAATGTCATCAACAACTCATGACAAAGTTATTGAGCAGCTGGACGTCATATTTGCAGTGTGCAGCATACTGAACACTCAAGTCTGACAGAGGTCCACAATTCAACCTTAAAGAGTTTAAGGAGTTTTTCACTAAAATCAATGTCAAGCATCAGAAAAGTATGCCCTTGTGGCTTAAGGCAAATGGTGTAGTGGAGTGGTTTGTGGGGACCCTGAACCAAGTCATCCAATGTGTATTGATGCAGGGAACTGAGCTGAGTCAAGCATTATGCCAAGCCCTCTGTGGGTATTGTTCCCTCACTCTACCACTGGTGAGAGTCCTGGGACCCTGAGGTTCGGGAGAGCTATATGAACCAAATTACCACAATGGACCCCTGACTGATGATGAGGTTTGTCAACTTGCACTGCTTGGAAAAGTCGGATAAAGACATATGGAGATTATGTTCGACGAGGGCAACTGGACTCTCATCAAGAAGAAACAGAAACAAAAGACAGATCCTCCATTTGATGTTGAATCTTTGAAAGTTGTGAAGTGCGCAGGTGCACATGATAATGGTGCAGTCCCGTCAAATCCATTACAAGAGACTTGTCACATTTCGAACATCTGTCTAGCCAATCCTTGATCTCTGTAGATCCAGAAGAGACTGTTCCACTTGAAAGTCCTGATCAAGCACCAAACCCTGTACCCTTGTGGTCCACCCCTGGTATCGCTTAACTACCTCACATCACACATTCAGGCCGAACTGTACAACCACCTAGATTGTTGATTGAACAAATTCGGACTATACCACTCTATCTGTGATATTGCCTGTCTGCTTGTAAACTTCGGCCTACTGACCCCAAACTGTTGTAATTTCTTAGGACTGTGAGCATTGGGACCCTGCAACCCATGGCAGACTCAATGAAGGGATTACGGAATAATTCTGGGAAGTGTTAAACTTTTGTCATTAATGGCTCTGGGATAACAAGAAGTCAGTTCAATGTTGTATGCAGAAGAATAAGGATGCTGACTACAAGCTCCGTGTATGGTGTGCTCTTGTGCATGCTCCCAGGCTGGGGAGGATGCAGCAGCTGTGACGGGGGAAGTGCTCTCATCATGGATTGTAGTGAGCACACACACATCCTGCCTATCGGAGAGTTTAACTTCAAACATTTCATTGGAATGCAACCCAGTGCTCTGGGATTTATGGAGCTTCTTCCAAGAAAGCTCCAGTGAGATCTTTTGTGGTGACATCAAATCATGCCGCATTCCACAGTGCCAGCTTTGTACAGATGGCTGAACAGTTCTACTCCCACATAGAAGTTGTCCACAAAAAGATGATAGCCTTTTTGGAGGAGTGAATAATTAAGCTCTCATACAATCTTTGCCGTTGTTCAAGCGTGGAAATGCAATTTACAGGATTTACATTGGAGCTTCCATGGTATAAAGTCTCAGACTGTATATATAACCTGTGGAGCTCTCACACAGCATGTATATCTTGAAAACACACAAAGCTCTTTTGCTCACCATGTGCTGTCTGAACAGCAGCCGCCCTGTACAGGATCAAAGATTCATCAACAGCTATTATTTCCCAGGGATATAGATCTCTGCAAACCTGGCTGCCAAATGTTCCATGACAGGCTTAATTCAGAATAACCTGTCATGGTCTGGATGGTCCTGGGGCAAGGTAGCAAATTTATTGAAATGCAGCGTATTCGGCAAAATCAAAAAAACTATATTTTCTCATGAACAGTGCATAGCTGGGTATCACCCAATCCATGCAAGTGGAATAGTTGCACCATACCCTTGGATTGTGCACTATCCCCATTCTGAGCGTAAGGACCAGAAATGTATCCAATTAACCTAGTGAAGTGGGAGTCCACCACTGTGTGCTGTAGTATGAGGATCAAGAGTGCCATCATTCTCCCTCAGAAACTATTCGCAACACAACACTGTTTGTTGCATGGTTTGCAGAAGAAAGTAAACACCCAGAAAGAGATGTGCATAGTTAGAAGGAAACAAATTTCTGTATTGACTTTACAACCAGTGTATACAGTCAATGGGGGATCTGCACCAAATTGGGGGCTGACAAGAGAGCATTTTGTATGTGCTTGCCGCCATATTTGCATGACCTCTGGGTTGGCCTGCCCTGCTACTGTCTCTCTGCGGCACAGACTATGGGGGTTATTACAACTTTGGAGGAGGTGTTAATCCGTCCCAAAAGTGACGGTAAAGTGACGGATATACCACCAGCCGTATTACGAGTTCCATAGGATATAATGGACTCGTAATACGGCTGGTGGTATATCCGTCACTTTTCCGTCACTTTTGGGACGGATTAACACCTCCTCCAAAGTTAGAATAACCCCCTATGTGTTTAAATCAGTGGGTATGTCTGTGCATTTGTGAGATATGTGTCAGATACAAAGTGGAAAAGTAATAAAGCACTTAGCTTATCAATGCTGCAATTAGATGAACTCCTTTAAAGAACTTCTCGAAAGTCATAAAAAAAGACAAATAAAACAAAGTATTACTTCAACTTGGTACATTCGCACTACCACAAGATACTTTATGGGACGAATGGCGCAATGCAGCAAGCAAAATTGCTGCGCTGCGTCACCTGGAACGAGCAGACCTGTGACACATCTTCTGAGAAATGACACAGTTCTTCTATCTCTATGCGTTGCTGACCTGTGTGCTGCCTTGCACTAAATGTAGGCAACTTTGTGCAGTGGTGTCTGTGTTATGGCCATGATAGTTTTCATGCAGGAATCTTCCTTTCCTGCATAAAAAAATAACTTTGTGGCTTCTTCCTCAATGCATGTAGCACCCACGCAAACATGAAATAACAAGAAGATATTTTGCCTTGTTACGTCAGGCAGGCAACAGATTGTGGGGCAAATCCATGTCTACACGTTTTTGTAAATATGGATTTGCGTCAAAAATATGGATACGTAAAAAAGCCCATGCACCACCTTTGAAACGCTTCCCTGACGCACAGTAACACAAGGCAGCAAAATGTTTTGCATTACTTTTTTCCACAAAGCAACGCAATAACCAATTTCAGCACTTTCTAAAATTGCAATAGGAATTTTACATCAGAATGCGTGAAAAGAGCACACAAACGTGACACCAAAGTCTTTGTAAGTATAGCCCATGTTCATTTTAGTAAAATCAAAAGGTCATAAATAACACCACACCTAAAAAGTAGCCCATATTTCAACTTTAGGGCAGTTTTCAATTTGAAAAGACAAGCTGGATAGCTGTTTTACATGCATAAATTTGTTGTAGCTGCAGGCAATGTCTGTGGTGATACCATGGAAATCAATAAAAAGAACATGCCCAT
Source organism: Pleurodeles waltl (assembly GCF_031143425.1). Taxonomy (NCBI): domain Eukaryota; kingdom Metazoa; phylum Chordata; class Amphibia; order Caudata; family Salamandridae; genus Pleurodeles; species Pleurodeles waltl. Next base: position 570,185,126 of record NC_090451.1, on the reverse strand, counting down.
TACATGGGCTGACACACTCCTGGTGGTCCAGTGGATTGAGTACATTTTGTTTTACCCTGGGTTCGCAATTACACTCTTCTCGGTAGTGCAATTGCACCCCAAGGGTAAAACAACCATAATTCAAAATATTTATTGCCTCCTTGGGGATTGGCCTGGGTGTTAGGAGGGTCAACCCCCAGAACATGTGAGCTTCCATTTTTTTCTGTACCCCCTAGATGATGCAGTTGCACCCTCCTTGAGCCCACAATTGTGCCCCCTAGGGAAAAAAAAAACATTTTTGAAAAACAAAATATTGCCCCTATTGGGGTCAGCTTGTGTTTTGGGAGCGCTGCCCTTTGGAATGTATGAGGGCTATTTTATTTTCCCCGGGTGGTGCTATTGCGCCTTTTGGATGAGATCACACCCCCGGGGAAAACAAACATTTGCCCACAAAATAATATTGCCTCATGGAGGGTTGGCCCATATATAGAGGGGAGGAATAAAATAGATTACAAATAATTACAAATACTAAACAGTAAAATAACAGGAACTTATAACACACAAACTAGTACAATTCAACATAATAATTATACATTTAAAATATTTACAACTATATTTTTTAAAATGGCATAAAATACTTAAAAAAATATATTCTTAACTTCAGTTGTCTGCCTCACAATATTGTTGACTTGACAGCTTCATATTTTTGACACAACCTTTCAGTTAACCAGTGTTTTTGACCAACTTGTTTGGTCAAATGGCACTCTGTGGGTGCTGATCGTCTCAGTGTAATAATAAAGAAAAGTTTCAGTACGGGAGGGAAACTCTTCTCTTGTATGCTGCTATTATTTCTAAAAGAAAGAATCCTTCTCATGCAAGTACCATAGGAATCTTGCTGCATAGTTCAGTGAATAAGCCAGTCACGGTCACCACACTGGGAGATTGTATGACAGACTATTGAGGAAAGCAACATTAAACTCCACAAATATTATCAAAAATCGGTTTCCTCAATGCCAGGATCCTACTCTCAAAAAGGGAAATCAATATTATAGACCACAACAATATCACCAACAAAAATACTTAAAATATCCCAATAGCTAAAACATAAATAAAGAAACATGAAATATTGCCACATAGTACACATAATAAAAATATAACTAACTACCATATCAACAACAAGATGGCACCATTATAACAGTAAAAAATTGAAACTAAGCACCTAAGCAATACTAATAATGTAAAATTATCACAAATACAAATATATACATTATATATATATTGATTTAATGTATTGCTACAGAATAAACCAAAAATAAAATAGAACATTCAAACAAAATTACTACTATTATTAAATATAACAAACACTATATATATATATATATATATATATACACACACATATATATATACAGTAATATATGTAAAATTATTACATTTATAACTATTTCAGAACAGTAATAAAAAACTGCACAAAACAAGGACTAATTGGCGATCACAAAAAAGGTAAAAGAAAAATCAAACAACAAATAAAGCAGGTAATGTAATTAAACGTTAAAACAGTTAACCAATTACAACCATTTAGTAATAAAGAAAGTATGAAAATCACACACAAACATTCATTAATTTGTTTCACAAAACCCTGGCCTGCAAGAAGTCAAAACGCTGTTGGATTCCTGAATCACACCACAAGAAAAGGACAACTTTAAAGAAAACAAACAACTATTTGGAAGTAAGTAAGGAAAATAAACTACCTGAAATAAATAAAGAACACCAAAAACTGGCAATCTACTGAACATACTTAATATATCTATTTCTTTTCATGTTCCCTCACTACATATTAATGAAACAGATCCAAAGCAAAAAGAATATAGCACTAAAAAATAAAGTTGGATACATCTTTCAAAATCGAACACCACAAAGATAAATGTAATGACTTATTACCAAATAATTACCTAACAACTTCTCTTTTATAAGAAAAGTAAACAAGACTTCAAAATTAAAGCTACCATTTTTTTCCAACAGCCAAAAAAAATACTGTCTAAATAAATGAGCAATTAAAGTAATGTTTCTAAAAGTCAACAAACATATCTACTTCATAACTGTAAAAGTACACAAATATTTTACAACTGCATAAATATTAACTTCTCAATACACCACATACTAATAAATTATTAATAATTTAATATTGTAATACCAGCAGATAAAATGTATGACAAAGCCACTTATGCAAGATATTAGAAAGGAAAATTATTATTAAACCACATTGGATGCTTGTACAGAAAATAAAGCAAGTCTGAGCTTACAAGAGCCTACTGGTACAATTTAAAAAAATATAATCCTCAATTGTTTTGGTTCTGCTATAGGCAAGTTCCCTGCAGTTTTCAATTTCAATTTAAAATGACCCATATCCAGAAGTAGAAAAACAACCAGACGAACACCTGCTGTCTCAAAAAGATTCAAGTGCATGCATATCACCAAAAACTTAACATTAACAAACACAAATGACTCTTTCCTTTTATACGCAATGGTAACAATGTGAAAAGAATAATAATATATGGTACTAACAATAACCTCCTAAGACTTATACAGACCAACACATGGATGATAGACGGCACATGCAAAGAGTGCCCTTCACCATTCACACAAACCTGCAGAATCCCTGAAAAATACTGTGGACGTGGGTATAGCGATAGGGAGTAAAACAACACTCAGGTGGAAGGGTGAATATACGTGATTTTATTGTGCTTCAACAGTGTCTTTATAACAGTCACTATCTGTGGTCTTTAAGGTGGATGATCTCCTCTGTTTCTTCTCCCTCAGGATTCCCGGTGACTGAAGATGGTTCCCCGGCGGTGGTATTGTCAGGAGGACCGGAAAAAGAGGAACGAAAGGTAGGTAAGTAGTGTCTCTGTAAGTGAGTTTGTATTCTGTAACGTGCGGGGAGGGTGTGTAGAGTGAGTGAGAGAGAGAGAGAGAGAGAGAGAGAGAGAGAGTGGAGTGAATAGGGTATAAGTATCCTCTCCCAAGAGAAAAAAGAAAAGGAGGTAGGATTAAACGATGAGGGCTATAGGACCCCGTTCCTACACCTCTGTGGACACTGTCTCCTTTTAAAGGCTATAAAACCACTCTATTCCCGTGCTCAGTGGTTGGTGCTTCTTTTGTTTGTGGCTTTTTCCCTTTCCAAACTCCCCCTTCCCTCCTCCTCCCTCTCCTCCTCTCCTCCACCCTCCTCCCTTCCTACTATATGCTGCAGTTTGTCCCTCAAGCAGGACTGTACCTGCTTTAGCCATGTCCCTCCATGGACGTGGTGGAGTTCGAGCTTCCCAGGACTGTCCTGTCCCTCCGTGGGGTTCTCTAGGGTGTTAACTGGTCCTTCTTTCCCAAGGTGTGGGTCGCTGGTTTTCTCGTTTTCTCCGCTGTCTTCACTGTCCGCACTCTCCGCTGTTTTCTCTTCGGCATCCTTTTCCTCTCCTGTGCGCCCTGCGCACAGTCCTTCTTCTCTTTTGAAACTTCCGGGAACTCGGATATCCGGGTTCCCGGCTCCGGCGGCTTTGCCCTTCTCCACGCTTCGCGCTTCCCGTCCTTCTATTGGTAAGTTTATGGGAATCCGGATGTCCGGATTCCCGTCTTCAATGGCTCCGTTCTCTTCGGGACCTCCAGGGCGCCGTTCTGATCGGGAACCGGCGCTAAATGTAGCCTGGGAGTCCGCCACCCGGCTACATCTCCCCTCCCAATGACGGGACTGATGGAGTTCCGTGTTCCCTGGATAGCATGACAAATAGTCTGCAGCACACTGGAGATCTCCAGGGATGCAACGGACCTGAAATGAAAAGGGTTGGAGTTCCATAAACCATCTGAGGATGCGTGAGTTGGTGTTCTTGTGGGAGGCCAACCAAGTGAGGGGTGCATGGTCTGTATACAGAATAAAGGGATGTCCAGAAAGGTAGTATTGTAGGTTCTCAATGGCCCACTTGATGGCAAGACACTCCCTCTCGAATATTGGAAAATGATGTTCTCTAGGCAATAACTTCCTACTAATGAATACTATGGGATGGTTATAACCTTTCTCGTCCGTTTGAGACAATACTGCTCCTAATCCAACGTCTGAGGCATCAGTTTGAAGGTGAAAGACTTTAGTAAAGTTGGGGCCCTTTAAGACTGGCTCAGTCGTGAGGCAGTATTTTAGATGTTGAAAACTAGATAGTTGGCCTGCTGTCAAGGCTGATATTTTGTGTGGTTGTTTTTTCTGTAACAGGTTGGTAAGGGATACTGCTATTGTGGAATAACTGGGTATGAACCGTTGGTAATAGCCTATTAAGCCCAAAAAGGAACAGAGCTCTTTCTTTGTTGTTGGAATAGGTACCTGTTGGATGGCCTCTACTTTGTTTTTCTGGGGTCGCAGTTGTCCCCTCCCTATAAAATACCCAAGGTATGCAATGTGATCATGGGCCAGATGACACTTTTTTGGATTAGCTGTAAGACCTGCTCCGCGTAGGACATGGAAAACACTGTTTAGATGGTCAAGATCTTCTTCCCATGTCTCACTAAAGACCACTATATCATAGAGATAGGCGGCTGTGCAATCTTGAAGGGGTCTTAGGAGGTGATCCATTAACCTTTGAAAGGTAGCCGGAGCACCATGCAGGCCGAACGGAAGTACTGTGAACTGGTAAAGCCCTGAGGGTGTTGAGAAAGTCGGTTTTTCCCGGCCTGCTGGAGCTAGTGGTATTTGCCAATACCCTTTTGTTAAATCGAGAGTTGACATATTTTGGGCCTTGCCTAAATTTTAAAGTAGATCATCGACTTGGGGAATGGGGTATGTATCAAAAAGGGATATGGCATTCAACCGGTGAAAGTCAATACAGAAACGGATAGAGCCATCTGGTTTTGGTACTAATACGACAGGTGAACACCAAGGGCTGACTGATGGTTCTATGATTTTCATTTGTAGCATGGTTTTTATTTCTTGCTCAATAAGATGTCATCGGGATTCTGGGATACAGTAGGGTCGTTGACGTACTGTTTGACCCTCTGGTGTTCTAATATGATATTGTATTAAGGTTGTTTTACCGGGTTTTCCTGAAAAGAAGCTGGTATGCTGAGCCAAGAGGCAATCCAGCTGTCTGTGTTGGTGTTGTATTTCGGGATTAATCTGGGGTTGCTCCGGGGATATATCTGGGTTGGTGGGACACAATTCAATATCTAAGGATTTCTCGGGTGTTATTAGAAAACCCGTAGCAGCAGGGTTAACAGACATAGGGGGTCATTCCAACCCTGGCGGTCGGTGATAAAGCAGCGGCCAACCCGCCAACAGGCAGGCGGTAAAAAAAATGGAATTCTGACCCTGGCGGGAACCGACACCACAGCCTGCCACTTCAACACTCCGACCGCCACGGCGGGACAAACAAACAGCGCGGCGGTCACCGCCAACAGGCAGGCGGCAGACAATGTACCGCCCACCCTATCACAACTCACCAATCCGCCACCTTTTCCGGGGCGGGAGCCCCGCCGATAAAAACACGGCGGAAACAGACTACGAACGGGAAAACGCTCACCTCTATACACTCCACGAGGAATCAGGACAGCATGGAACCCGAATTAAACATCCTACCAGCCATTGTCTTCCTGCTCCTCTACCAGGAGCACGAACGCCGGCGGAGACGACAACGGTGAGTACTGCACCTACGACACAGGGGAGGGGGGAGGAGGAAAGGTTACGGGCACACACATACGCGATACACCCCCCCACCCCCCCCAAATAACTACACACCAATGCAGAGCAGCAAGTCAGAGTGACACCCCCCAAACCCCACGGAATAATGCAAAGACAAAATAAAATGATCATTAAAATTGAAGTATATTATAGCACATTTGAAGTAATGTGAAATATGAAATATATAAATAAAATAAATAACATCATGAACAATATATACATAGGCCAAAAGTCCGGCACATCTTGGCAACCTTCCATTGTTCGTGGGCCAATGTGCATAAACACATGGGCAAAGCCCACACACGAGACCCGATTCCATTGGAGAGAACACTGCTGGGGCATCAGATAATAAAACTACAGGCACCTCAGGGGGAAGGGAAGGGGGGGCACCTCAGCTACATGAGTCCACAACGCCAGATCCACGAGGGGCCTCCATGCCCACTGTACCATCCTGGGGAGTGCAATGCCACAGTCTCTCAAGTCTCACAAGTGGGTGGGTTGCCCACTGCTGCATCCTGGGGAGTGCCAAGCCACAGTCTCTCAAGTCCTTCCAGTGGGTGGGTTGCCCACTGCTGCATCCTGGGGAGTGCAAAGCCACAGTGTCTCAAGTCTAAACAGTGGGTGGATTGCCCACTGCTGCATCCTGGGGAGTGCAAAGCCACAGTCTCTCAAGTCTAAACAGTGGGAGGATTGCCCACTGCTGCATCCTGGGGAGTGCAAAGCCACAGTCTCTCAAGTCTAAACAGTGGGTGGGTTGACCACTGTTACATCCTGGGAAGTGCAAAGCCACGGTCCATCAGGTGGATTACAGACTCCACTGGTTATGGAGGAGGCATGGTGGCCAGAGTGCTTCGTGAAGCCCTGCCCGACACAAATCCGGCCCTGCCAATGGTCCAGCGGTGCTTGAGATGAAGGGCCCAGCGGAGCGGTGCTTGAGACGGCGGTGCCCAGCGGAGCGGTGCTTGAGACGGCGGTGCCCAACGGAGCGGTGCTTGAGATGAAGGGCCCAACGGAGCGGTGCTTGAGATGAAGGGCCCAGCGGAGCGGTGCTTGACAGGAAGGGCCCAGCGGAGCAGTTCAGAGACGGCGGTGCCCAGCGGAGCGGTGCTTGAGACGGCGGTGCCCAGCGGAGCGGTGCTTGAGATGAAGGGCCCAGCGGAGCAGTGCTTGAGATGAAGGGCCCAGCGGAGCGGTGCTTGAGATGAAGGGCCCAGCGGAGCGGTGCTTGACAGGAAGGGCCCAGCAGAGCAGTTCAGAGATGGCGGTGCCCAGCGGAGCGGTGCTTGAGACGGCGGTGCCCAGCGGAGCGGTGCTTGAGATGAAGGGCCCAGCGGAGCGGTGCTTGACAGGAAGGGCCCAGCGGAGCGGTGCTTGACAGGAAGGGCCCAGCGGAGCGGTGCTTGAGATGAAGGGCCCAGCGGAGCGGTGCTTGACAGGAAGGGCCCAGCAGAGCGGTGCTTGACAGGAAGGGCCCAGCAGAGCGGTGCTTGACAGGAAGGTCCCAGCGGAGCGGTGCTTGACAGGAAGGGCCCAGCAGAGCAGTTCAGAGACAGCGGTGCCCAGCGGAGCGGTGCTTGACAGGAAGGGCCCAGCAGAGCAGTTCAGAGACGGCGGTGCCCAGCGGAGCGATGCTTGAGATGGCGGTGCCCAGCGGAGCGGTGCTTGAGATGAAGGGCCCAGTGGAGCGGTGCTTGTCTTGCCGGGGCCCTGTTCAGCGGTGCTTCTCACGGCGGGCCCTGTTCAGCGGTGCTTCTCACGGCAGGCTCTGTTCAGCGGTGCTTGTCTTGCCGGGGCCCTGTTCAGCAGTGCTTCTCACGGCGGGCCCTGTTCAGCGGTGCTTCTCACGGCGGGCCCTGTTCAGCGGTGCTTGTCTTGCCGGGGCCCTGTTCAGCGGTGCGACTCACGGCGGGCCCTGTTCAGCGGTGCTTGTCTTGCCGGGCCCTGTTCAGCTGTGCTTCTCACGGCGGGCCCTGTTCAGCGGTGCTTCTCACGGCGGGCCCTGTTCAGCGGTGCTTGTCTTGCCGGGGCCCTGTTCAGCGGTGCGACTCACGGCGGGCCCTGTTCAGCGGTGCTTGTCTTGCCGGGGCCCTGTTCAGCTGTGCTTCTCACGGCGGGCCCTGTTCAGCGGTGCTTCTCACGGCGGGCCCTGTTCAGCGGTGCTTGTCTTGCCGGGGCCCTGTTCAGCGGTGCTTCTCACGGCGGGCCCTGTTCAGCGGTGCTTCTCACGGCAGGCCCTGTTCAGCGGTGCTTGTCTTGCCGGGGCCCTGTTCAGCGGTGCGACTCACGGCAGGCCCTGTTCAGCGGTGCTTGTCTTGCCGGGGCCCTGTTCAGCGGTGCTTCTCACGGCGGGCCCTGTTCAGCGGTGCTTGTCTTGCCGGGGCCCTGTTCAGCGGTGCGACTCACGGCGGGCCCTGTTCAGCGGTGCTTCTCACGGCGGGCCCTGTTCAGCGGTGCTTGTCTTGCCGGGGCCCTGTTCAGCGGTGCTCCTCACGGCGGGCCCTGTTCACCGGTGCTTCTCACGGCGGGCCCTGTTCAGCGGTGCTTGTCTTGTGTTCCTAGGGAACCAGATCTGGCCAATATTTCCCGCTCAGTCGCCATCCGACCTTTCGCTTGCGGGGCCCTCCTGTGCTGGAGTCCTGGGCCCGTGGGTGTCCTCCGTCACACCCCAAATGGGGCTGGTGGGTCCCTCCTGGGAAGCTCGCCTGCTGCCGGACTTGTCCGCCCTGCTGCCCTTGCCCTCCTTCGCAGAATCTCTGGGGCCCTTGCCTCCCTTTATGGATGTGCCAGGTGACGGGGCAAGGCTAGTGTCCTTGGGGGCAGCCGTCTCAGGCCTGTCGCGCCGGCCCTTCACTTTTTTGGTTCTCTTCCCAGGGGGTGGGCTGGCTGTCCCCTTGCTGCTGGCCGATGTTCCTGCCCTAGGAGGTGGTGGACTCCAATAGCCCTGAACTATGGTCCTAGTAGTTGCAGGGCTTGTGGTGGCTGAGGTGCTGATTGGAGTCCTATGAGATGGAGGGGGTGGGTCAGTTGTTGGAAAGAGGTCAAGGTTGGAAAGGAAAATCAATTTTGAAAGACAGGGACGGGTAGTTGTAGTGGGTATGGGAGTGGAGGAAGAGGATGTGGTTGTAGGAGAGTCAAGTGTGCTGTCTGTGGGTGCAGGTGCTTGTGACGGAGGCTGTCGTGAGGTGGATGGCTGTTGGGTGGGTGGCTGCCTGCGTTTGTGTGGTTTGGAAGAGGGGGTGACAGACACAGTGGGAGAAGACACAGGGGATGTGTAAATGGCGGTGGGGGTGGTGACTGCACGTGTGCGGAGTGTTCTGGAGAGTGTGCTGGTGATGGACGTACTGGCTGATGGTGGTGTGCATGCAGGTGTGAGTGGAGACGTCACAGGGAGGGGGGAGGGGGGGAGGGAGGAGGGAGGAGGGAGACGAGGAGGAGGGGGACACAGAGGAGGCAGTGGCTGTTGGCATGTCTGCATGTGGATGTTGCTTGGGTGAATGCTTGTGGGATCTGTGGTGCTTATGTCTGGATGAGCTGCCCTTGGGTGTTGAGGTGTGTGCAGGCTGGTCTGTAGGTGTGGCTGGGATAGGCAGAGGAACAGGGGAGTGGGACTGGGTGGAGGGAGTTGGAGGAGGGAGGCTGGAGACAGGGACAATGGCTGCCGTCAGTGCTGAGGCCAGAGCATTGAACGATCGCTGATGGGCAGCCTGACCCGAATGAATGCCCTCCAGGTATGCATTGCTCCGGTGCACCTCCCTTTCTACACCCTGGATGGCATTCAAAAGGGTAGACTGCCCAACAATGAGCGTCTGGAGGAGGTCAATGATCTCCGCACTGAGGGCAGCAGGGGTAACTGGGGCAGGGCCTGAGGTGCCGGGGGCGAAGGAGATGGCCGGCTTCCCGGCCGAGCGGGCACGGGGCGACGCTGAGGGGCTGCTGGGAGGGCGGAGCTGGTGCGCTGGGTGGCGGCTGTACCTGTTGTAGCGGTGGGCACGGATGTTGCCGCCACCACAAGGGAGCTCCCTTCCGAGGACGTGTCGGTGTCGCTGACGTCTCCACGGGTCCCCGTTGTGGAGCTCCCCTCTCCCTCCGTCTCACTGGTGTACTCGGAGTCGGTTGCATGGCCCTCCGGGGCCATGTGAGATGCAGCTCCCTCGTGCGCCGATGCCACTTCTCCTCCGCCTGATGATGCTAATGCACACATGGACAGGAAGACCAAAAAAAAGGGGGGGGAGAAGAAATAAAGAAATGTTGAGTGCATGCATTGGCGACACCGTTGGCGGAGAGGACAGACACAGAAGCCCACTGCACTACGCCGCGCACTTGGGGTACACTACTCAATCCCTGGGACATGGCCTACAAGCCTATGGATGACAACTGCACACATAGATGACACAGGGCCATGAATAGCTGTACTAGGCACCCTACAGAGGTGGGGTGGGGTCACAGGGCCATGCCTCACGGAGGGGCCTAGCCTACAGAAATCGCCCTGGCCTAGGGATACCCACAGCCCTCCTCCCCCACCCAGGCACCTCCACTGCACGCACAGATAGCAGAATGTGCTGGTACTCACCCCCTTGTGTCTGCTGTGATGTCCTCACGCACCCATCCAAATCGGGGTAGGCCACCGCCAGGATCCGGGACATCAGGGGGGTCAATTGCCGTGTGGCACCCCTCCTAGGTTGGGAGGCCATCCCCAGCAGAGCCTCGGCGGTCTTTCTGCTCCCGCGGTGGATGTCCTCCCACCTCTTGCGGCAGTGGGTGCCCCGTCTGTTGTGGACCCCAAGGGCCCGGACGTCCTTGGCGATGGCACGCCAAATGTCGATCTTCTGATGGGCGCTGACCTATGTGACATGTACAGGGTGGGAAAAGAAACATCATCACTTTTCTGCATGGTCGATGTGAGTGGCCCCCTCTCCCCAACCTTGCCATGTGGCACATGCTCTCATCTGTCGTGCGATGGATTCCTCATTCGCTCCCCTCACCACCATCGTTCATTCACCCCACTCAACCCAGGCATTGCCCACTAAGCATGGTCCCAGTGTACTCACCTGTTGGTCTGGAGGACCGTAGAGTAGCGCATACTGGGGGAGGACCCCATCCACGAGTGTCTCCAACTCTTCTGAAGTGAAGGCAGGGGCCCTTTCCCCAGTCGCAGCAGCCATTGTCACTTCCAGACCGAGGTCACAGCAGCACTTGCAGTATAGGTCCTCTCCTGTGGATGATCAGGTCTCGAGTGATTAAGCAGATAGAAAATGGCGGTTACGCCCGCGGCGGTGCGTACCGCGACCGCCGGCGCACATCCTCATTGGCTCCTGAAACCCATAGGGTTCAATGTTGACCAATGCGGCTTTGCACCGCGGTCTTCGACCGCCTACCGCCACGGTTGCCACGCCAGCGCAATGAGCTCACATCACATTGTCACACTTCACAGGTCAGGCAGCCGCCATTTCAAAGGCCCACATGGCTTAATTTCTACTGCGTCACACAGGCCTAGGCCTTGCATTGCCACTCATACATGCCATTCAATGCATAGAGAATCGTGTACAGTGCAAGCTGTGTGAACGTACCTGTAGGTTGATTGACTCTGTGCTCCATGTTGTCCTTCCTAGGCACCGTCCACAGGGACTTGTGAGGAGATGGAGGGCTGTTCCCGTGTACAGACCGCTGGTGGACCTGTCGACAATGGAAGAACGACATGTCATACTCACCTACAGACTTGACCGTGCCACTATACAGGAACTGTGTGCCCAGCTGGAGCCAGACCTGATGTCACCCATCCGCAAACCCACAGGGATTCCCCCTCTAGTGCAGGTTCTGTCAGTACTCCATTTTTTGGCTAGTGGATCATTCCAAACAACAGTGGCCATTTCATCTGGGATGTCTCAGCCTATGTTTTCTAAGGTTTTATCCAGAGTGTTGTCTGCCCTGATGAAATACATGCGGAGCTACATTGTTTTCCCTGAGGTGGAGGATTTGGCTACAGTGAAGGGTGATTTCTATACCCTTGGACATATTCCCAACGTCATTGGTGCCATTGATGGGACCCATGTGGCTTTGGTACCCCCCAGAGGAAGTGAACAGGTGTACAGGAACAGAAAAAGTTATCATTCGATGAATGTCCAGGTGGTCTGTTTGGCTGACCAGTACATCTCCCATGTAAATGCCAAGTTCCCTGGGTCAGTGCATGACGCGTATATCATGCGAAATAGCAGCATCCCTTATGTGATGGAACAGCTACAGAGACACTGTGTGTGGCTAATAGGTGATTCTGGTTACCCCAACCTGTCGTGGCTACTAACCCCAGTGAGGAATACCAGGACCAGGGCAGAGGAACTGTACAATGAGGCCCATGGGCGTACTAGGAGGGTGATTGAGCGGACCTTCGGCCTCCTGAAGGCCAGGTTTAGGTGCCTGCATATGACAGGTGGATCCCTAATGTACTCACCAAAGAAGGTGTGTCATATCATCGTGGCCTGCTGTATGCTTCACAACCTGGCTTTGCGACGCCAGGTGCCTTTCCTGCAGGAGGATGGTCCAGATGGTGGTGTTGTGGCAGCGGTGGAACCTGTGGAGAGTGAAGAGGAGGAAGACGACGGGGACGACACAGACAACAGGGACAGAGTGATACTACAGTATTTTCAATAACACACTGGTAAGAATCAACACCGGCATTTTACAGTTACTTACAGTCTCCTGCCTCTCTACTGTCTGACCTATTCCCCCAGTGTATGTTAACTGAGTTGTGACTTTCCCTTCCAATTTCAGAGATGTGGCCCCCACTGCGTGACCTCTGCTTTGTTTCCCCATGGACTACAGCTGTATGACAGTGGTATGTTTTCATCACTGTGTCACTGGACATTTTGGCAGCATTATGTTCAATACATTTGTTCACAATACAGGCAGACTCCAGATTGTTTTTGTACAATAAGTGTTTTTATTAAAATGCAGAATTTAGGGACATGGTGGGAAATCGGTGGTGGGTGATGGTGGAGGAATGTCCATGGCAGAGTCCAGCTTTTCAGTCCCACAGGTGCATTGTCCATATGCCTGTGGAAGGTGGAGCAGGGGCAGTTAAAGGTTGGACAGGGTGACAATGTGGGACAGTGGGATGACATCAGGGGGTATCCTTTACTGGCGGGGGTCTTGACATCCTACTCTGTCTTCTTACGAGATCTCAGGCCCCGCTTGCGGGGTGGTTCTTCTTCTGCAGGAGGTGGGGTTCTGGTGGCCTGTTGTTGTGTGGGGGCTTCCTGTCCACTAGCGCCGGCGGAGGTGGTTGCCTGTTCTGGGTCCATGCTAGTGACAGGGGCCCTTTGTGGTGCCACATGGTCCCGCAATGTGGTGACAATCTGGTTGAGTGCCCCTATGATGGTGCCCATTGCGGAACTGATGGTTCTAAGTTCTACCCTGAACCCCATGTACTGTTGCTCCTGCATGACCTGGATCTCCTGGAACCTGGCCAGTACCGTCGCCATCATCTCCTGGGAGTGGTGGTATGCTCCCATGATGGAAGAGAGGGCCTCGTGGAGAGTGGGTTCCCTTGGCCTGTCCCCCCCCTGTCGCACAGCAGCCCTCCCAGTTCCCCTGTTTCCCTGGGCCTCTGTCCCCTGGACCGTGTGCCCACTACCACTGCCTCCAGGTCCCTGTTGTTGTTGGGGTGGTGAGTTAACCTGGGTGCCCTGTAGTGGTGGACACACCGCTGATTGACGTGTCCTGGAGACAGAGGCATGGGCCCGCTGGGTGGGAGCTGTGCTGGTGTTCCCAGAGGGGGTTGGGTCTGCTGTGGCCTGTGGCTGTGTGAGGGGAACCGACTGTCCAGAGGTCCCCAATGGTCCGGGCTGGTCATCTTGGTCGAGGGAGACAGAGCTGCTGTCACCACTGGTGGCCTCTTCTGGGGGTGGGATGGACATTTCTGGACCCTCCTGGGCGGTGTGGTGGCGTTCCGGTCCTGCAGGGGTATAGAGGTATGGTTATTGCTTCAGTGTGTGCAATATCGGTCAATGGGTGGGTGACCGTGGATCCTAGGGCTGGCATTCCTGTGTGTGGGCGTTTGTGAGGGTGGCTTGTGGGGGAGATGTGTATATGCAGTGGGCATGCTTTGGTGATGGGTGTCCATGCTTTGTGGACGCATGCAGGTCTTGGTGTTGGGATGGGTGGGTTGTGATGGTGAGCCATTTCCAGGGAGTAGGTGTGATGGGGGTGGGGGTGAGGGTGGGGGTATGTGCTGGCATGCAGGTGGGGTGGGGATGGGAAGAAGTAGTTAAGATTTGACTTACCAGAGTCCATTCCTCCAGATACTCCTGCGAGGCCCTCAGGATGCAGGATGTGCAAGACTTCCTCCTCCCATGCTGTAAATTCTGGGGGAGTAGGTAGGGGTCCGCCGCCAGTCTTCTGCACCGCGATGTTGTGCCTTGATACCATGGAACACACCTTCCCCCGTAGGTCGTTCCAGCGCTTCCTGATGTCATCCCGATTTCGTGGATGCTGTCCCACAGCGTTGACCCTGTCGACTATCCTTTGCCATAGCTCCATCTTCCTGGCAATGGTGGTGTGCTGCACCTGTGTCCCGAAGAGCTGGGGCTCTACCCAAACTATTTCCTCCACCATGACCCGGAGTTCGGCGTCTGAGAACCGGGGGTGTCTTTGGGGTGCCATAGGGTGATGTGGATGAGGTGTGGGGTGGTGTATGTGTTGATGAGTGTGGTGAGTGTGGTGATGTGTGGTGTTTTGTGCGTGGATATTGTGTGGGTGATGGTGTGGTTTGCCTCTGTGTGATGGTGTTGTCTAAGCAGTGCTGTCTATCTCTGGCTTTCTGTCGATTTTTTTTTCGAAGGGGTTTGTGGGTGATGTGGGTGTGTGTTTTATATTGTATTGGGTGTGTGGGAGTGTTGTTTGTATGTGTATCAGGTGTGTGTGTTTCAAATTGTCCAATGTGGTTGTGTTTTGTAAGGGTGTGTGTATTTTGACCGCGGCGGTGTGTACCGCCAATGGAATACCGCGGTTGAAAGACCGCCACGTGGATTCGTGGGTCGTAATGGCATGGGCGTTTTTCTGTTGGCATGACGGTGGAGGTTTGGTCATTGCCAGTTTTTCGCTGACCTTTGGTGTGGCAGACTTTTGTGGATGTCGGGTTTTTGGCGGTTTGCCAGTTGCGGGTCAGAATGACCGTGGCGGTTTACCGCGGCCGCAGCGGTGTTATGGCGGTCTTCTGACCGGCGGTAAGCGCCTTTTACCGCCGAGGTCAGAATGACCACCATAGTGAGCTCCTCCCACCTCTTCAGCAAGTTGATATGATAGATTTGTATTCGTTTTGGGTTCTTTGATAATTCTATGAGGTAGGTAACAGGAGAGACCGGCTTTAACACTGTATAGGGATCCTGCCATTTGGCTAATAGTTTATTGTCGGAACTGGGGCGTAATATGAGAACTTTCTCATTGGGCTGGAGCCATCTTGTTTTCGTACCCTGATCATAATAATGCTTTTACTTGTTCTGGGATATCTCCATATGACTGTGCACGTCTTCCCATACTGTTTGTAGTTGGGACTTCAGTCGTGGACCTAATCTAATAAGGGTTTTGCGCCTTCTTCCTCTTCTTCCCATATCTCAGTCGCCATATCTATTAAACTGCGGGGTTGTCGACCAAAGACAAGTTCGAAAGGACTATGCCCTGTAGACTGTAGAGGCTTGTTCATGGGACCTTATAGCGTAGAGGACCAGTGGGAGCTTCCGATCCCAATCCCGCCCTGATTCTGAGACGGTTTTCTTCAATGATGATTTTATTGTACGGTTATATCGTTCAACTAGGCCATCGGTTTGTGGATGATATACAGAGGTTTTGAGTTGTTTGACTCCCAAAGTCTTACAGATATGCGCCATCAAGGCTGACATGAATGGGGTACCTTGATCAGTTAAGAATTCATTGGGAAACCCGACCCTAGAAAAGAAGCCAATCATGGCTTGGGCTACATTTTTGGTCGTCATGCTAGGGAGAGGTATGGCTTCTGGATACCTGGTGGCGTAATCGACGAGAACTAAAATGTATGTATGCCCTTTTGTGGATGGGAGGAGGGGGCCTATCAAATCCATTCCAACTTGGGAAAAGGGAATGTCTATTATTGGTAAGGGTTGTAAGGGTGCTTTCCTCTGGGGTCCAGGGTCTACTAGTCGAAAACGGAGCCTCTGCCCACCAAGAGTCTGATTGGATTCAGGTTTTTACTTTTTGTAGTACCTCAGGAAAGTGTATATAGTCTGTCCCTAAGATACATTCCTCGACCAAGCAGTCCATAACCCCCACGTGGACCTCGCCCTGTCTCCCTTGCCACTCGAGACGAACTGAAACCAGGGGATATTCTTTTTTGTCCCCGTGGATACAGCATATGGAAACCCATTGTGGTGACTGATGTCATGGTAGGTCTACCACCCCGGTTCTGAGGACAGACTGACTACAACTGGAGTCCACCAGGGCTGTAATGGTTTTTCCATTGTCTCTTATCTCCTGCATGTATCTGGGGTTACCTTTCCCTCTGCATAGGACTCTTCCCCTAGTAATCCCGATTTCCATGGGCTCTGTTTTGTCCTCCTTGCAAGGGCATACCTGTGCTATGGGCCCCCATTCGCCACAGCTGTAGCACTGAGGTTGCTGCATAGGAGGTTTTTCACCTGCTTTCGGCAAAGTAGTGTCCTTGACAGCTTTGTGGGTAAAGGACCGAGCAGGTACTGACTGGAGTCTGGTCGAAGGACTTGTCATTTTAGAGATTCCACTCATGGGGCCAGATGTAGCAAACCATTTGCGAGTCGCAAACGGCGAAAATCGCCGTTTGCGAGTCGCAAACGTGTGTTTACTATGCAGAAATGCATTTTGCGAGTCGGAACCGACTCGCAAAATGCATTTCAGAGTCGCAAATAGGAAGGGGTGTTCCCTTCCTATTTGCAAGGTGCAGTGGTATGCAACTCCATTTGCGACCGCGTACGCGGTCGCAAATGGAGTCGCAGTTACCATCCACTTGAAGTGGATGGTAACCCACTCGCAAACGGGAAGGGGTCCCCATTGGACCCCTTCCCCTTTGTGACTGGACCCCAAATTATTTTTTCAGAGCAGGTAGTGGTCCAAGGGACCACTACCTGCCCTGAAAAAATCCGAAACAAAAGGTTTCGTTTTTTTTTTCTAAGTGCAGCTCGTTTTCCTTTAAGGAAAACAGGCTACACTTGGAAAAAAAAAACTGCTTTATTTAAAAGCAGTCACGGACATGGAGGTCTGCTGACTACAGCAGGCCTCCATATCCGTGAGTGCCCATAGTCGCTATGGGGCCGCAATTTGCGACCCACCTCATTAATATTAATGAGGTTAATTTATATTAGTTATTTATATTATTTATATTATATTTACATTAATATTAACTTCCCTCCTCCTCCCTCTACTCCTCTCCTCCACCCCCCTCCCTTCCCACCATATGCCGCAATTTGTCCCTCAAGCAGGACCGTACCTGCTTTAGCCACGTCCCTCCAGGGACGTGGCGGAGTTTGAGCTTCTCAGGACCGTCCTGTCCCTCCGTGGGGTTCTCTCGGGTGTTAACTGGTCCTTCTTCCCCAAGGTGCGGGTCGCTGGTTTTCTCGTTTTCTCCGCTGTTTTCTCTGTCCGCACTCTCCGCTGTTTTCTCTTCTGCGTCCTTTTCCTCTCCTGTGCGCCCGGTGGACAGTCCTTCTTCTCTTTTGAAACTCTCGGGAACCCGGATATCCGGGTTCCCGGCTCCGGCGGCTTTGCCCTTCTCCACGCTTCGCACTTCCCGTCCTTCTATTGGTAAGTTTATGGGAATCCGGATGTCCGGATTCCCGTCTTCAATGGCTCCGTTCTCTTCGGGACCTCCAGGGTGCCGTTCCGATCGGGAACCGGCGCTAAATGTAGCTGGGGAGTCCACCACCCGGCTACAAATACAAAAACACCAGCATCCTTTCAGCTTGTGGAATTTTACCAAATCAACAAAGTGCAGCATATCAAGTACTATTACATAAAATAAAATCCAAAATCACAATTACAATCCACAAAAAATATCAACTTTGAGTAAGCAATGATTTCTATCATTTTAAAAATATATCCCATACAACCATTCAAGGGTGTCACTACCACTTGAAACAAAGGGCCTGGTTACGACCTTGGCAGATGAGATACTCTATCACAAACATGACGGATATCCCATCCATTGTTTTATAACTTCCATAGGATATAATGCAACTTGTAAAACGGCAGACGGGATATCCGTCACTTAATAATAATAATATGAATAATGGGACCAGCTACCAAAGTCAATCTGGTGAAAGTGTAACCTCCCTGTCCTGAAGGAACATGTTTGTCCTTCTTGCATCTTCTCTGCAGTAGCAAATTCATTTCAGCTGGACCCTGGTCAGAAGGTATGCAATGTTGTTTACCTGAAAGCATGAGAGATGCAGTAATCAAATCTACAAATAAAAAAGAAGACCCTGCCTTATCTAAAAACTATTGCTGAATTAGTTTGATTGATGTAGGGGGAACTGTTGAACAGGGTTTTTAGAGTGGCAATTCAATTACTGTTTTAGCCTTGGGCTGATTGTTTGTTAATGGATAAAGCAAGTGGGGATTCTTTTTGTTGTTTTACATTCAAAGGGCCTTTTGCAAAATATGTTCATTCTTGCACAATGGCTTACCTTTTGAATAAAAAAATGCACAGTGAGGCCTCTCACAGGTTGCACCCTTTCTGCACCGCCACAGTCCCTCAGGAGGCCACTCACTTGTCCCCCAACAACTCCCGTTCTCCCGCCTCACCTCCGCGGGTCCTTGGCAGGGCCCTGCCACTGCCTCCACTTCAGAGGCACCTGGCGCGACATGTTTCGTGGCCTCTGCCCGCCGTGTGCAGGCAGACCAAGGTCTGCAGTTGCATCCGGCATCCCTTTAAGTCAGCCGGCCACAATCTGCTCCCCAGGGTGTCACCACTTTCCTCGTCTGCCCCGCGGCACCGCGCAGCTCACCAACCCGCTGATAAATGATGGATTAGCAGGCGCTGCCACTGAGCTCCTCTAACCTTCAACCGCCATATTGGCCAGCCAAGCCACGCCCCCCTAGTTTTGGCCCCCTTGTTGAACAAACGTGTGTCCTTTGCTATTTAGTGACGATTACCCAGTTACTATTAGTCTCTTCTTTCCGCATCAATCTTGCCCCAGGCATAGAACTTATCCCCCTGTGATCAGTATAGGGAAAGGTGTGGAAGACATTGTGAAGCAAAGGGTTAATTAGCTTGAGCAGTGTAGATGAGCGTGATGCCTGCTGAAACCCCCCGAACAACGTGGAAAAGTTCATGATATTATTTTCAAGCTTCTTTGTGTAGAAGACTCCGTCTCAACCTTGAGAACAAGAGTACAGGGAGAACATGGTATGAAAACAAAGGCTGGGGAAGGGCAGAGCAGCCAAGTGCTGATAACATAGCTAGAAAATGCCAGAAAGAGATAGAATCCAAGCTTCGAGTTATTTAAGCACTGAAGTGTGGGTGAGGGATTTGACGCTCGCAGATGGAGTTGTGATAGCTGCCATGGCCCAGCGTTGCCTCCCTGTTTTGCTGACCGTGATGCTTGAGGGGGAGAGAGGTCCAAGCAGGCAGTAGAGGGCTTCTCAGCATTTCATGGACTAAGTTAAGTTCCACACAGGGATTTGTTTCTCTGCTCTATTATTATGATTGATTATTTATGCTTGCACTGTGTTCATAACCTGAAGTATTCTGCTTGTTTATATTTTGCTTTCTAAACATCGTAGTGTGAGCCTGCTGCAGTAACTGAAACATGCATTTTGGTGTGCAGTAAATCAAAGCTTATCTGAAGTATTCAGCTTGTTTATATTTTGCTTCCTGAACATCGTAGTGTGAGCCTGCTGCAGTAATTGAAACATGCATTTTGGTGTGCAGGAAATCAAAGCTTATCTGAAGTATTCAACTCATTTATATTTTGCTTCCTGAACATCGTAGTGTAACACATTTTGGTATACAGTTATTCCAAGCTTATATCTGTCAATGAACTCTTTGCTCATATGTATACATAGATGCTCTTTGTATTGTACTTATATATAAAGAGATGCTTTTCATTGCTATTCTTATTCTGTCAATGAACTCTTTGCTCATATGTATACATAGATGCTCTTTGTGGTGTACTTATATATAAATAGATGCTTTTCGTTGCTATTCTTATTCCACTATTGTTAATGTGCTAAATGCCTACATTTACTTGAAATTCTAGTAAAGCTAAATTGTATTCATAATTGGCGTGTGGTCCTTCATTGAGCATCCTTATTGACTTATACCGAACAGGTGTCAACCAGTCACCTGGATAAGACACCCTATAACTTAAATGCCCAATAAGGGAGTGTGTAGGAAATGGCATTGCATTGACCCCAATAATGTCTTTACAGGCTTGGTCAATAATAATCATAAATAGATTTTGTGTTGCCTTTCGGATAAAGCTGCCCCCTCCAGCATACGAGATAGTGTAATAAAGCTATGTGAGTCAGTCTCCAGTATGCTAACTGTAGACAAGCCTCGGAAGGACCTTCCTGCCCAGTCATGGTTTCATCCAGAATGTTCAAATGTTTATGAAGCCCTTAAGAGGGCTACTAATACAATCCAGAGAGACTCAGTTGTGATCAGAATAGCCAGGAAAGACTAAAAAATAATGCTATGGAAAAAAGAAAAGCCGAAATTAGACTTAAGGCTTGGGAGGATCCGGAACATGCTGCCCTTTTAAGAGATAACAGGGCTTTTTGGGAAATAATAAATCAACCCTTCTTTTCTGAAAGAACCCCTGGAGGCTTTTCAGGAGTCGCTGTTCTGCAGAACGTGTTGCTTCTTTTCTTGCAGCTTTTTGAAGCAGTAGACCCGCCGGTAGGGCTGGGTCGAGTCAGTTGATGTCTCCTTCTCTTCTTTGTAGGGTTTTCAGCTCAACAGTCCTTCTTTCTTGAGGTCATCAGGGATCTGAAGAGCTGGGTTCAGGGTCGCCCCTAAATACTAAATTTAGGGGTGTGTTAGAGTCAGAGGGCAGTAGCCAATGGCTATGGTCTCTGAGGGTGGCTACACCCTCCTTGTGCCTACTCCCTCTGGGGACGGGGGCACATCCCTATCTCTATTGGTCCTAATCCTCCAAAACAAGATGGAGGATTTCTCAAGGAGGTGGTCACTTTAGCTCTGGACACCTTAGGGGAGGTCCTGGCTGAGGGGGTGACTCCTCCTTGTTTTTCTCATTATCCCTCTGGACTTGCCGCCACAAAGTGGGGGCTTGTCCGGGGGGTGAGTATCTCCACTAGCTGGAGTGCCCTAGAGCACTGTAACACCAGGCTTGAGCCATTGAGGCGTACTGCCAGGTGTTACATTTCCTGCAGGGGGAGGTGTGAAGCACCTTCACCCACGACAGGCTTTGTGCCTGACCATAGAGTGCATAAAGGCATTCACCCCATGTGGTCAGAAACTCGTCTGGAAGTGGCAGGCTGGCACAGGCCGGTCAGCCTTACACTAGCAGTTGGGCTAACATACAGGGGGCATCTCTAAGATGCTCTCTGTGTGCATTTTTCAGTAAATCATACACTGCCATCAGTGTGGGTTTATTGTGCTGAGAAGTTTGATACCAAACTTCCCAGTATTCAGTGTAGTGCTGTGGAGTTCGTAATGACAAACTCCCAGGCCATTTACTCAGTATGGCTATCCTGCACTTACAATGTCTAAGAATTGACTTAGACACTGTAGGGGCATAGTGTTCATGCAGCTATGCCCTGACCTGCGGTATAGTGCATTCTGCCTTAGGGCTGTAAGGCCTGCTAGAGGGGTGACTTACCTATGCCACAGGCAGTGGTTTGTGGGCGTGGCACTCTGAGGGGAGTGTCATGTCGACTTTGTCTATTCTCCCCACTAGCACACACAAGCTGCAAAGCAGTGTGCATGTATTGAGTGAGGGGTCCCTGAAGGTGGCTTAATACATGCTGCAGCCCTTAGGGACCTTCCCTGGCCACAGGGCCCTTGGTACCAGGGGTACCTTTTACAAGGGACTTAACTGTGTGCCAGGACTGTGTCAATTGTAGAAACAAAGGCACAGGTTTAGGGAAAGAACATTGGTGCAGGGGGCTGGTTAGCAGGGTCTCAGCACACTTCCAATCAAAGCTGTCATCAACACTAGGCAAAAAGTAGGGGGTGACCATGCCAACAGTGGCATTTTCCTACATTAATGCCTTAGGTACTTTTTTAACTCCTATACCCTTGATGAACCCAAACTTGGCTCCCACTTGGTCCCTGTACGTGGATGACGAGATATTATTAGCATGCACAGCAAATGGTCTACAAGCACTTTTAGACAGTTTTAATAATTTGATGCAAGCATTGAATCTGAAGGTCAATGATAACAAATCTTTTATTTTGACTTGTGGTCCTAAAAACACTTGCTCTAAAAGCATTTTTTTTATCGGGGAGACTCCTATTATAAAGACACAGCATTTTAATTATCTGGGTATTTTGTTTGATGCAACATGACTTGGGAAAGATTAATAACCCAGAGGACCAACATGATAGAGGCATCATGAGAATCTATATTCAGGTTCACCAAAAATTAGGGCACAAGCCCCTAAAGAAATTATTATGCTTTACAAAAGTAAATGCTTCTCGGCTGGCACATATAGGGCTGGAGTGTGGAAGCATACCGCAGTAAGGAACTTCAGGCCGTGGAGTATACATTTCTAAACAGATCACTAAGTACGCCAAAATCCACATAGAGCTTTATTTCTCAACAGGAACTTTGGGGATACTTTTTGAAAGACACAGCAGGAAGTGTTCCCATCCTGCTATGGATTAAAATTCGGGCCACACCAGAATAGTAAGCACTGCCTGAAGCAAAATAATATGTTAGGCATACCATGGCTCAGGTATGTTAAAAACACTTTATGGGATTTGGGTCTGAGTAGTCTCTTTGAAAACACGGGTGATATCAGCCCTCACAATAAAGAGCTGGTGAAGAAATGTTTTTTGCACATAAAGAGAATGCAAGGATTACAGAAGCACTTGACATGGATACTGTTGAAACATACGTGTCACTCTCAACTACCTATGGCATGGAGCCATATCTATTCTGGATAAAGGCCCCGGAATTAAGATTCTATCTCACAACGCTAAGAATTAACATGATACATTTTTAGTGGCCTTACCTATCACAGGTACTTGGCTCACCTCACTATCATGTTGTCCATGTGATGGTGTGGCTCCTCAAACAGAGGACTTTATCTTGTTTTTCACACTGTATTCTTCCTCTAGAAAACGCTTTCTTCGCCCTATAGTATGTGGCCGACTATTTAACACACACCAGGAGGGTCTGCTCTTTTTACAGCGTCTTGAGTACCCTTCAATTTGTTTTTCAGTCCTGAATTTTACTGTGTATGCCATGAAATTGTGAAAGAAATACACATTATGAACCTAGGTTCAGAACTGACCTATCTTCCGATTGTACAGTATACCCCCGACCGGCACTGACAGAAACTATATGACACTATGTAAACCACTTAAGAACTATTATTTATCACCAATGCCAGTATAATCATGACCTTTAACAATTGTTTTTATCTTTTAACTCAACCATTACTTTAGGTAGTTGAACCAAACTGTGCATGTTTGTGATGTACTGTATGTTATTTAATTGTGCCGTTATGGTCATACATTTGACCGAATAAAGATGATAACTGTGCATGGGCTTTAAATAAACTTCCTGGAATTCCTAACTTTACCAGTTTTCAAGGACCTTTCCTTGTAGTTCTGTTGCTGGGCCTATTCTCATTCATTGGTGTAAAGCATTATTGTTGAAATGTCTCATATCAGTTAGAACATCTCCAGATGGCGTAACATAGATGCCTGAAGATTTCCTAAAATGGGTTAGTGCATAAGAACTTAGAAAGTGACGTTTACATTTCTGATTTGCCGAGTTACTCGTGATCATACCACGATGAGCATGTATTTTTCTTTAATTAGTTATGTAAGAATTGTGTATAAGAGCCCCTTTGTTTTGGGAGTGAGCCAGAAGACTTCCCTATTCCACTAGAGATGCTATACTATCTTATTCTAATTCTGACAGATTTTTTGAAGACTTTCCGGTTCTACTAGGGACTCTGTCCAATTTGTTTATGATTTTGGTGCTCATTTGGGACTTGGATGATTTCCTGATTTTGACTGCTCTGTATAACACTGCATTTGAACCTTCATGCCATTTATTCCAATTATTCTGTAGTGCTTGAGTTTTTGAAATTTTTGTATTAAAGCTCTTTAGCTTGTCTTTGATCTAGAACTGAACTATTGAATGGCCCCAGTTACTTATGATAATACTCTGCTAAATTGATGATGGGGAGGGTGCATTTTTTGCAAGATCAAACCAAGGGGAGGACCGTCTGGGGTACATTTTGGGTTAATCTTGGGGTGTTCAGCATATTTCGGTATGATTCTAATCCCACAAATTGATTGACGAGGATGGTCGCCCGTTAAAGAACATCTCCTCTTTCCAAAGGGTCCCCAAACACTTTTCTTCATCTTTAATACCCAGTCCAAGAGGACAGTGGATTTTTCTGGAACTTTGCTAATAACTCAGGTGCTGGTGTTTCTCAGGAAGTGACTTGCAGCACATTCCTCAATAATTTGAAGTATACGTATGAATAGGGTGAATTGATTTGTGAATGATGCATGTATTTGTGAGGTGTGTTAAAGTATAATTTTGAGAAATGGATTGTTGTGTTCTTTTTGAGATATCTGAATATGTGATGTTGATTGATCACTGTTTTGTTTATGTGTTATTCATATTTGTGAGCCTATTTCATTGTTCTATCATTGGTTGGTTTGGTTATTGGTTATTGGATTTGTAAAAATTCAAGATTTCAAGATGTGTTTCTATTTGTCTGCAAAAGGTAGTCTTCAGTGTTATACACTACAAACACACGGATAGGGATTTCTAAAGCTTTTTTTCAGGATTCTTTCCCAATTTGCGTTGGTGTATCTTGCTTCTAGGAGGATGGGAGAAAGCGCCCTAGTAAGGGTAGATTGCTGCTAGATGGGGCTCTACACAGTGTGACTTGTGGCTAAACAATAATTTCCGTTTTCTTTTGTTGTGGGTTAATTCTACTTTTGCTTGGGCATACATATTTTAGTAAGCTTAGTTGTGCCCTTTAACCTACATATGTGCTCGGATTTCATTTATTCAGTTTTATTAATTTTTAGTTAGCCTGCTTTCAGTGAGGATATTTTATTTTTCTAATAAGTGTAACTCTGTGATTCTGCAAAAGCATTGTTATTATTATTTTGTGCATGACGTTTCACCATGTACCCCCATCCAAGGTTGACAAGAACGAGTACATGTTAATCCAGCTGGCAATTGTCGCCACAATGGAATGTAAACAGTCAGAAACTTCATGTCAGGTCTTTTTCATGAAACAAAAAATATGTTTCTTATAAAAACACTGTACAGGCCATGGGACAACAGGGAGGCGTTCCAGTCAGGTTTCTGTCCAAGCTGCCTGCCATTTCATTGCTGATCCCTGTCCTGTCTTTTCAGCTAACCCCAGAGATGGCAGGCAGACCCCTATTTTTGGGGGTGGGTGCTCCTCTCATGGACTAAGTACTGACAGATTGGGCTATCACTGTGATGCTCTCGCTTAGGAATTAGGAGTTAGATATAATTCATCTACTGTATGTATGTTATTCCAATATGTTGGGACTGTTTATTTTCTTTTTGCTGGTCACCATCATTCTAATACTGTTATGTTTCATTGCCCTAATATTTGCAGCCCATATATTTTATCATAGATTGCAGTTTTTTCAATAAATGAATTGAAAATCTTCCTGCATCTCTTTCTTTGGCCTATGTGAGTGTATGAGACCTTTTGCTAACGAGGGAAAGAGGTGAGACTTGTCGATCACGACTTCACCTGAGAAGCCACAGAGTGGCATGTTTCAGATTGCCACAAATCGAGTCGCAGCTGCTGCCAGGAAGGGGTGGGGCAGCACGTGGTGTGGGGTGACGGGGGTCCGTTAAAAAAAAAAAAAATTGACTTAGCTGCTCCTCCGTGATTCTCTGCTCCCGCCAGCTGCCTCATGTGCTTCCCTCTCCAACAATCACAACGCTTCTCTCATACTGTTATACATCATGAAAGAAGTGCTGTGATTGGCCTGAGCAGGCAAAAATGCCACTCAGGGTGGGAGTGGAGCACTCAGCTTGGTCTTTACCCGTCTGTAAAATACAGCTAAGTGGAAAGTTTCTAAGTACGCATATCGGCCGGCCAAACTGACATGCGCACTTCACACCTTCACTTTCTGCTTTTAGTCAGTGGGCGACGCTCCTCTGCCATAGTGGAGTGCCCACCCCTGCACAAATCACCTTTTCTTCCAGGTTTTGGTGAGGTACAGCTAGCTAACCAAACGATTTAGGCAGACAGCTGCAAAGACGGTGTGGGATGGACTCAGTCACCCACAAATGGTGGTGCTACCGCACCTAATCCAGTAGACTTGTTCTAAGAATGGGAGTCCCAGGACACTGTTTTGGATTAGTGCTTCTGTTTCTTATTGCTTAGTTTCCATGGTTTGCAATTTAATTGTCTTAATTTAATGACTTTTCCCTCTTATCTAGGTCAGATAGGCAAGGATTTATTTAGTTTATTGGTTTAAACAGGTTCTGCAATTGTCTACCTGTACACAGGGAGGTCGTGCTGTGATTGGTTAGTCAGCCTGGATCTGCACTGGGATTGATGACACATCATTACAAAGTTGCACTGTCATTGGTTGGTTGCTGACAGACCTGCGCTCTGATAAGTTGACCTTTGACAGAGCCACAGTGGGATTGGTTGCTGTTCGCTAGTTTATTTGTTGGTAATTTTGAGATTGCTTTAAAAGAAAATCATAGGAAATGTTTTGAAAAAGCCTAAAGTGTCTGCTGTGCCTGCAGAGGATCAGACATTTCCTGCTCAGGGAATACCTGTATTTGAAATGATGATGGACATTGGGTTTTATACATGCACTTGGATTGCTGGATGGCATGAACATACTGAATCTGAGAAAAATATACAGGCCCCTATTACAACCCTGGCAGTAAATGCCGCTTACCGCTGTGCTGACGGTCGTCAACATACCGTGACCCCAGCGGTATACCACTATGGGTATTATGACCCACTCAGAGAAATCCGCCACTATACAGACACC
Organism: Pleurodeles waltl; assembly: GCF_031143425.1. Lineage (NCBI taxonomy): Eukaryota > Metazoa > Chordata > Amphibia > Caudata > Salamandridae > Pleurodeles > Pleurodeles waltl. The sequence goes on along the minus strand of NC_090451.1, from coordinate 570,158,217 downwards.
CACACAAGTCCGCCAGCCCAAAGGTCAGTGATAAATTGACAGTAGCAAAACCCACACCGTTATGCCAACCGAAATATGCCCACAGTATCAGGACCCACACCAGACTTCACGCCTCCGCACCAGACTTCAAGCCATTGCTAACTGAATGAAGGCAAGCCGCCTCAAGCTGAACTCGGATAAGACCGAGATCATCATGTTCGGCTCCAACAAATCAGCATCGGACGACTCTTGGTGGCCTGTCACTCTAGGAGCCGCCCCAACGCCCACCACCCACGCATGCAACCTCAGCTTCATACTGGACTCTTCGCGCTCTATGACCCAGCAAGTCAACGCCATCTCATCCTCATGCTTTAACACCCTCCGTATGCTTCGCAAGACGTTCAGATGGATCCCCATTGAAACGAGAAGAACGGTCACCCACTCCCTCGTTAGCAGTAGAATGGACTACGGCAACGCACTCTACGCGGGATCAACAGCCACGCTCCAGAGAAAACTTCAGCGCATTCAGAACGCCTAAGCACGACTCATCCTTAACCTCCCTCGCCACAAACACATCTCTGCCCACCTCAGAGACCTCCACTGGATCCCCGTCAACAAGAGGATCATCTTCAAACTCATGATCCACGCTCACAAGGCTCTCCACGACGCCAGACCTGCCTACCTCAACGAGTGTCTCAACTTCCACGTCCCAACACGCCAGCTCCGCTCCGCCAACCTTGTCCTCGCCACCGTTCTCCGCGTCCACCGTGCCACAGCCGGCGGCAGATCCTTCTTCCACCTCATCGCCAAGACCTGGAACTCCCTCCCCGTCAACCTACGTCTGACCAAGGACCTTCTGACCTTCAGGAAGCATCTCAAGACCTGGCTTTTTGAGCAGTAGCACACCCTCCCCAGCGCCTTGAGACCCTACCGGGTGAGTAGCGCGCTTAACAAATAACTGATTGATTGATTGATTGACCTACCAATCAGCGCGGCGGTCTTTCAACCACAGTAAACCGTTGGCGGTACACACCTCTGCGTTCAAAATACACACACACTAACAAAACTACACCACATTGGACAATTCAAAATATACACACCTGACACACATACACACACCACTCCCATACAGTCAGACCACTATGAAACACACACCCACATTACCCACAACCCTTTCAAGGAAAAAAAAGATTGATAACTGAGAGAGAGACAAGCCAGGGGCACCCACTCAATCTAAGCCGCAGAACACCATCACCCATACACCATCCACACGCCTCACAGCACACACCCTAACACAGCACCCCACACACCCTCACACATACCACTCACACCACATCCATGGCACCCCAAAGACACCCCAGGTTTTTGGAGGAGGAGCTAAGGGTCATGGTGGAGGAAATCATCCGGGTAGAGCCACAGCTATTCGGATCACAGGTGCAGCAGACGTCCATTGCTAGGAAGATGGAGGAGAGTCGTGGACAGGGTCAACGCCGTGGGACAGCACCCCAGAACAAGGGATGACATCAGGAAGAGTTGGAACAACCTACGGGGGAAGGTGCGTTCCGTGGTTTCAAGACACCAGGTAGCCGTACAGAAGACTGGCGGTGGACCCCCACCTCCTCCCCGACAATTAACAACATGGGAGGAGCAAGTCTTGCCAATAATGCATCCTGAGGGCCTCGCCGGAGTAGCAGGAGGACTGGACTCTGGTAAGCCAGGGCCCCAGTGCTCATAAGTGTGCCCTGTATGTGTTACCTGTGTTATGACTAACTGTCTCACTGAGGCTCTGCTATTCAGAACCTCAGTGGTTATGCACTCTCATTTCTTTCCAAATTGTCACTAACAGGCCAGTGACCAATTTCACCAATTTACATTGGCATACTGGAACACCCTTATAATTCCCTAGAATATGGTACTAAGGTACCCAGGGTATTGGGGTTCCAGGAGATCCCTATGGGCTGCAGCATTTCTTGTGCCACCCATAGGGAGATCTGACAATTCTTACACAGGCCTGCCAGTGCAGCCTGAGTGAAATAACGTCCACGTTATCTTCCGGAATCTTCCCCCCTGCAACTGCAGGCACCAAAGAACTGCATCACCGGCCCTCTGGGTCTCCTCTCAGCACGACGAGCGAGGTCCCTTGAACTCAGCAACTCTGTCCAAGTGACTCCCACAGTCCAGTGACTCTTCAGTCCAAGTTTGGTGGAGGTAAGTCCTTGCCTCCCCACGCTAGACTGCATTGCTGGGAACCACATGTTTTGCAGCTACTCCGGATCCTGTGCACTCACCGAGGATTTCCTTCATGCACAGCCAAGCCTGGGTCCCCAGCACTCTAACCTGCATTGCACAACCTCCTGAGTTGTCCTCCGGCGGCGTAGGACTCTCTTGTGCAACTTCGGGTGAGCACCGATTCACTCCACTTCGTAGTGCCTGTTCCGACACTTCTGCGGGTGCTGCTTGCTTCTGAGTGAGCTCTTTGTCTTGCTGGACGCCCCCTCTGTCTCCTCACACAATTGGTGACATCCTGGTCCCTCCTGGGCTACAGCAGCATCCAAAAACCCTAACCGCGAGCTTTGCAGCTAGCAAGGCTTGTTTGCGGTCTTTCTGCGGGAAAACACTTCTGCACGACTCTTCACGACGTGGGACATCCATCCTCCAAACGGGAAGTTTCTAGCCCTTGTCGTTCTTGCAGAATCCATAGCTTCTACCATCCAGTGGCAGCTTCTTTGCACCCACAGCTGGCATTTCCTGGGCACCTGCCCACTCCCGACTTGAATGTGACTTTTGGACTTGGTCCCCTTGTTCCACAGGTACTCTCGTCTGGAAATCCATTGTTGTTGCATTGCTGGTGTTGGTCTTTCCTGCAGAATTCCCCTATCACGACTTCTGTGCTCTTTGGGGAATTTAGGTGCACTTTGCACCCACTTTTCAGGGTCTTGGGGTGGGCTATTTTTCTAACCCTCACTGTTTTCTTACAGTCCCAGTGACTCTCTACAAGGTCACATAGGTTTGGGGTCCATTCGTGGTTCGCATTCCACTTCTAGAGTATATGGTTTGTGTTGCCCCTATCCCTATGTGCCCCCATTGCATCCTATTGTGACTATACATTGTTTGCACTGTTTTCTATTGCTATTACTGCATATTTTGGTATTGTGTACATATATCTTGTGTATATTTGCTATCCTCATACTGAGGGTACTCACTGAGATACTTTGGCATATTGTCATAAAAATAAAGTACCTCTATTTTTAGTATATCTGTGTATTGTGTTTTCTTATGATATTGTGCATATGACACTAGTGGTACTGTAGGAGCTTCACTCGTCTCCTAGTTCAGCCTAAGCTGCTCTGCTAAGCTACCTTTTCTATCAGCCTAAGCTGCTAGACATCCCTCTACACTAATAAGGGATACCTGGGCCTGGTGCAAGGTGTAAGTACCCCTTGGTGCTCACTACAAGCCAGTCCAGCCTCCTACATTGGTTGTGCAGCGGTGGGATAAGTACTTTGCAACTACTTACCACTTTTGTCATTGTACTTTTCATAAGAGAAAAATATACAAAACAAGTTCAGTGTATGTACACCTAATCAAAAAGTTTTGCTTTTCTTCTCTCACTTCTTTGCTAAGTGCTGAAGAGTACCTCTAAACTTTCTAAAAAGTTCTTTAAAACATTTTTTTCTGTTCTTTAAAAAGTTCTAAAAACTTTTTCTTTCTTTTTCTATCCCTTAAACACTTTCTAAAATGTCTGGCACAGGCCAAACTGTTGATCTGTCCAAACTTGCTTATGATCACCTAAGCTGGAAAGGAGCAAGGAGTCTCTGCATTGAAAGAGGTTTAGGGGTAGGGAAGAATCCCTGTAGAGAACTGTTGGTTAATATGCTCATTGAACAAGATAAGACCAGAGTTGGCACTTCTGTTGAGAAATTAGCTGATGGTTCCCAATCTGACCCTGGGGCACCCCTAGCAAAGGATTTGGAAGGGAACCTTCCCAACCTGACCATTAGCAGACCACCTAGCATAACTGGTACTGATGTGATTTCACACCACAGTAATAGTGTTACCTCACATCACAGTAAGAGTGTTCCTTCCCATCATAGTAGGAGTGTTACTTCTGTTAGCCAGGTTGTTAGAGTGCCATCTGTTAGGGTCAGGTCTCCCTCTGTTCATTCTCACCATACTTCTGTTTCAAGACATGCCTCACCCACCCACCCTGATGACAGAGTATTAGAAAGGGAGCTCAATAGATTGAGAGTGGAACAATCCAGGCTGAAGCTCAAGAAGCAACAGCTGGATTTAGATAGGCAGTCCTTGGAGATAGAAAGAGAAAGACAGAAATTGGGGTGTGAACCCCATGGTGGCAGCAGCAGTATTCCAAATAGTCATCCTGCAAAAGAGCATGATTCTACGAATCTGCACAAGATAGTTCCCCCTTACAAGGAGGGGGATGACATTAACAAGTGGTTTGCTGTACTTGAGAGGGCCTGTGTTGTACAGGAGGTCCCTCTAAGGCAGTGGGCTGCTATCCTATGGCTATCTTTCAGTGGAAAGGGTAGGGATAGGCTCCTTACTGTAAAAGAAAGTGATGCCAATAATTTTGCAGTTCTTAAGAATGCACTCCTTGATGGTTATGGCTTAACCACTGAACAGTACAGGATGAAGTTCAGAGAAACCAAAAAGGAGTCTTCACAAGACTGGGTAGACTTTGTTGACCATTCAGTGAAGGCCTTGGAGGGGAGGTTACATGGCAGTAAAGTTTCTGACTATGAAAGCCTGTATAACTTAATCCTGAGAGAGCATATTCTTAATAATTGTGTGTTGATTTGTTACACCAGGACCTGGTAGACTCTGATCTGACCTCTCCCCAAGAATTGGGAAAGAAGGCAGACAAATGGGTCAGAACAAGAGTGAACAGAAAAGTTCATACAGGGGGTGACAAAGATGGCAAGAAGAAGGATGGTAAGTCTTCTGACAAGGGTGGGGACAAATCTAAAAATGAGTCTTCATCAGGCCCACAAAAGCACTCTGGTGGGGGTGGTGGGCCCAAGTACTCTTCAAATCAAAACAAGGAAAAGAAACCATGGTGCTATTTATGTAAAATAAAAGGCCATTGGACAACAGATCGCAGTTGTCCAAAGAAAAGCACCAAGCCTCCTACCACTACAACCCCTGCTGATACACCTAGTGCCCCTAGTAATAGCAGTGGTGGTGGGAGTAAACCTACTAATAGCCAATCCAAGGGAGTAGCTGGGCTCACTTCTGGTAACTTAGTTGGGGTTGGTCTGATTAGGGAGACCACAGAGGCTGTGTTAGTCTCTGAGGGGGCTATTGATTTAGCCACCTTGGTTGCTTGTCCCCTTAACATGGATAAGTACAAGCAACTATCCCTAATAAATGGTGTTGAGGTTCAGGCCTACAGGGACACAGGTGCCAGTGTTACCATGGTAATAGAGAAACTGGTCCACCCTGAACAACACCTACTTGGTCACCAGTACCAAGTAACCGATGCTCATAACAACACTCTTAGCCACCCCATGGCTGTTGTGAATCTCAACTGGGGGGGGAGGTTACTGGTCCAAAGAAATTTGTAGTTGCCTCAGATTTACCTGTAGACTGTCTATTAGGGAATGACTTAGAGACATCAGCTTGGGCAGAAGTGGAGTTGGAGGCTCATGCAGCAATGCTGGGCATTCCAGGGCAAATTTTTGCTTTGACCAGGGCTCAGGCCAAAAAGCAAAAAGGACAGGATGACTTGGATCCTGGAAGAATGGACCAAGTGCTCCCTAAAGCTAGGGATAGTAAAGGTAAAACACTACCTACTATCCCTCCCTCTACAGTGGATTCAACTTCTGAGGAAGAAGAATTGCCACCCTGTGCAGAACCTACACCAGAGGAGCTGGAAGCAGACACTGCTGAGCTTTTGGGTGAAGGGGGGCCTGCCAGGGAGGAGCTGAGTGTGGCACAGCATACCTGTCCCACACTAGAGGGTCTAAGGCAGCAAGCTGTCAAACACGCAAATGGGGATGTCAGTGACTCTCACAGAGTTTACTGGGAGGACAACCTCTTGTACACTGAAGCAAGGGATCCAAAACCTGGAGCTGCCAGGAGATTGGTGATTCCTCAGGAGTACAGAAAGTTCCTCCTAACTCTAGCCCACGACATTCCCTTAGCTGGACATTTGGGGCAAATGAAAACTTGGGACAGGCTTGTCCCCTTGTTTCATTGGCCTAGAATGTCAGAGGACACAAAGGAATTTTGGAAGTCCTGTGAAACCTGTCAAGCCAGTGGCAAGACAGGTGGCACTCCAAAGGCACCCCTTATTCCACTGCCTATGGTTGGGGTTCCCTTTGAAAGGGTAGGGGTTGACATAGTTGGCCCCCTTGACCCTCCTACTGCTTCAGGCAATAGGTTTATCTTGGTGGTAGAGGACCATGCCACCAGATATCCTGAAGCAATTCCTCTAAGGACCACTACAGCTCCTGCAGTGGCAAAGGCCCTCCTGGGAATCTTTTCCAGGATGGGCTTCCCAAAAGAGGTGGTATCAGACAGGGGAAGCAATTTCATGTCTGCTTACTTAAAGGCCATGTGAAAGGAATGTGGTGTGACATACAAGTTCACCACACCCTATCATCCACAAACAAATGGACTGGTGGAGAGATTTAACAAAACTCTCAAAGGTATGATAATGGGACTCCCTGAAAAACTCCGTAGGAGATGGGATATCCTGTTACCTTGCCTCCTTTTTGCTTACAGGGAGGTACCCCAAAAAAGAGTGGGCTTCAGCCCCTTTGAACTCCTATTTGGACACCCTGTAAGAGGTCCTCTAACACTTCTTAAGGAGGGTTGGGAACAACCTTTAAAAGCTCCAAAGCAAGACATAGTGGACTATGTACTTGGCCTAAGATCTAGGATGGCTGAGTACATGAAAAAGGCAAGTAAAAACCTTCAGGCCAGCCAAGAGCTCCAAAAGCAATGGCATGACCAGAAGGCTGTTTTGGTTCAGTACCAACCAGGGCAGAAAGTGTGGGTCTTGGACCCTGTGGCCCCAAGGGCACTCCAAGACAAATGGAGTGGACCCCACATAATTGTTGAAAAGAAGGGTGAAGTCACCTACTTTGTTGACTTAGGCACTGCTAGGAGTCCCCTTAGGGTGCTCCATGTCAATCGCCTGAAACCCTACTATGACAGAGATGATCTCACCCTGCTCATGGCAACAGATGAGGGACAGGAAGAAGAGAGTGACCCTCTCCCTGATCTCTTCTCTTCCACAGAACAAGATGCTCTAGTGGAAGGTGTAGTACTGGCAGACTGTCTTACTGCTGAGCAGAAAGACCACTGCATAAATCTCCTGGGTCAGTTTTCTGAACTCTTCTCTACTGTGCCAGGCACCACTTCTTGGTGTGAGCACACTATAGATACTGGAGACAGCTTGCCTGTCAAAAGTAAGATCTATAGGCAGCCTGACCATGTCAGAGACTGCATAAAGCAAGAAGTGCAGAAAATGCTTGAACTGGGAGTGTTTGAGCACTCTGAAAGTCCATGGGCCTCTCCTGTGGTACTTGTACCAAAACCTCATTCCAAAGATGATAAAAGGGAAATGAGATTTTGCGTTGACTACAGAGGTCTCAACCAGGTAACCAAAACTGATGCTCACCCTATACCCAGGGCAGATGAGCTAATAGATACACTGGCATCTGCCAAGTATCTAAGCACTTTTGATTTGACTGCAGGGTATTTGCCGATCAAATTATCAGAAGATGCAAAAGCAAAAACTGCATTTTCAACCATTGGAGGCCATTACCAATTCACAGTAATGCCTTTTGGATTGAAAAATGCACCTGCCACTTTTCAAAGGTTGGTGAACACAGTCCTGCAAAGGCTGGAAGATTTTAGTGCAGCATATCTAGATGATATAGCTGTCTTTAGCTCCTAACTGGGATGATCACCTGGTCCACCTATGGAAAGTTTTGGAGGCCCTGCAAAAGGCAGGCCTCACTATCAAGGCTTCAAAGTACCAGATAGGGCAGGGGAAAGTAGTTGATCTGGGACACCTGGTAGGTGGAGAACAGATTGCACCACTTCAGGGGAAAATCCAAACTATTATAGATTGGGTTCCCCGTACAACTCAGACTTAAGTTAGAGCCTTTTTAGGCCTCACTGGGTGCTACAGGAGGTTCATAAAGAACTATGGCTCCATTGCAGCCCCTCATTATGACCTCACATCAAACAAAATGCCTAAGAAGGTATTATGGACAGCAAACTGTCAGAAAGCTTTTGAGGAGCTGAAGCAGGCCATGTGCTCTGCACCTGTCCTGAAAAGCCCCTGTTACTCCCAAAAATTCATTGTCCAAACTGATGCATCTGAATTAGGGGTAGGGGCAGTCTTATCACAACTTAATTCTGAGGGCCAGGATCAACCTGTTGCTTTTATCAGCAGGAGGTTCACCCCTAGAGAAAAGCGTTGGTCTGCCATAGAGAGGGAGGCCTTTGCTGTGGTCTGGGCACTGAAGAAGTTGAGGCCATACCTGTTTGGCACTCACTTCATTGTTCAGACAGACCTCAAACCTCTACTTTGGCTAAAACAAATGAAAGGTGAAAATCCTAAATTGTTGAGGTGGTCCATATCCCTACAGGGAATGGACTATACAGTGGAACATAGACCTGGGAGTACCCACTCCAATGCAGATGGACTCTCCAGATATTTCCGCTTAGACAATGAAGACTCATCAGGTCATGGCTAGTCTTATTGTCCTTCGTTTGGGGGGGGGGTTGTGTAGGAAAGTACCATCTTGCCTGGCATGTTACCCCCATATTTCACTGTATATATGTTGTTTTAGTTGTATGTGTCACTGGGACCCTGCCAGCCAGGGCCCAAGTGCTCATAAGTGTGCCCTGTATGTGTTACCTGTGTTATGACTAACTGTTTCACTGAGGCTCTGCTATTCAGAACCTCAGTGGTTATGCTCTCTCATTTCTTTCCAAATTGTCACTAACAGGCTAGTGACCAATTTCACCAATGTACATTGGCATACTGGAACACCCTTATAATTCCCTAGTACATGGTACTAAGGTACCCAGGGTATTGGGGTTCCAGGAGATCCCTATGGGCTGCAACATTTCTTGTGCCACCCATAGGGAGCTCTGACAATTCTTACACAGGCCTGCCAGTGCAGCCTGAGTGAAATAACGTCCACGTTATTTCACAGCCATTTACCACTGCACTTAAGTAACTTATAAGTCACCTATATGTCTAACCTTTACCTGGTAAAGGTTGGGTGCTAAGTTACTTAGTGTGTGGGCACCCTGGCACCAGCCAAGGTGCTCCCACATTGTTCAGTGCAAATTCCCCGGACTTTGTGAGTGCGGAGACACCATTACACGCGTGCACTATACATATGCCACGACATATGTATAGTGTCACAATGGTAACTCCGAACATGGCCATGTAACATGTCTAGGATCATGGAATTGTTACCCCAATGCCATTCTGGCATTGGGGAGACAATTCCATGATCCCCCGAGTCTCTAGCTCAGACCCGGGTACTGCCAAACTACTTTTCCCGGGGTTTCACTGCAGCTGCTGCTGCTGCCAACCCCTCAGACAGGTTTCTGCCCTCCTGGGGTCCAGCCAGGCATGGCCCAGGAAGGCAGAACAAAGGACTTCCTCAGAGAGAGGGTGTTACCCCCTCTCCCTTTGGAAAAAGGTGTCAGGGCTGGGGAGGAATAGCCTCCCCCAGCCTCTGGAAATACTTTGATGGACACAGATGGTGCCCATCTCTGCATAAGCCAGTCTGCACCGGTTCAGGGATCCCTCAGCCCTGCTCTGGCGTGAACCTGGACAAAGGAAAGGGGAGTGACGACTCCCCTGACCTGCACCTCCCCTGGGAGGTGCCCAGAGCTCCTCCAGTGTGCTCCAGACCTCTGCCATCTTGGAAACAGAGGTGCTGCTGGCACACTGGACTGCTCTGAGTGGCCAGTGCCAGCAGGTGACGTCAGAGACTCCTTCTGATAGGCTCCTTCAGGTGTTGCTAGCCTATCCTCTCTCCTAAGTAGCCAAACCTCCTTTTCTGGCTATTTAGGGTCTCTGCTTTGGGGAATTCCTTAGATAACGAATGCAAGAGCTCATCAGAGTTCCTCTGCATCTCTCTCTTCACCTTCTGCCAAGGAATCGACTGCTGACCGTGCTGGAAGCCTGCAAAACTGCAACAAAGTAGCAAAGACGACTACTGCAACCTTGTAACGCTGATCCTGCAGCCTTCTCAACTGTTTTCCTGGTGGTGCATGCTGTGGGGGTAGTCTGCCTCCTCTCTGCACTAGAAGCTCCGAAGAAATCTCCTGTGGGTCAACGGATTCTTCCCCCCTGCAACCGCAGGCACCAAAGAACTGCATCACCGGCCCTCTGGGTCTCCTCTCAGCACGACGAGCGAGGTCCCTTGAACTCAGCAACTCTGTCCAAGTGACTCCCACAGTCCAGTGACTCTTCAGTCCAAGTTTGGTGGAGGTAAGTCCTTGCCTCCCCACGCTAGACTGCATTGCTGGGAACCGCGTGTTTTGCAGCTACTCCGGCTCCTGTGCACTCACCGAGGATTTCCTTCGTGCACAGCCAAGCCTGGTTCCCCGACACTCTAACCTGCATTGTACAACCTCCTGAGTTGTCCTCCGGCGGCGTGGGACTCTCTTGTGCAACTTCGGGTGAGCACCGATTCACTCCACTTCGTAGTGCCTGTTCCGGCACTTCTGCGGGTGCTGCTTGCTTCTGAGTGGGCTCTTTGTCTTGCTGGACGCCCCCTCTGTCTCCTCACACAATTGGTGACATCCTGGTCCCTCCTGGGCCACAGCAGCATCCAAAAACCCTAACCGCAAGCTTTGCAGCTAGCAAGGCTTGTTTGCAGTCTTTTTGCAGGAAAACACTTCTGCACGACTCTTCACAACGTGAGACATCCATCCTCCAAAGGGGAAGTTTCTAGCCCTGGTCATTCTTGCAGAATCCATAGCTTCTACCATCCAGTGGCAGCTTCTTTGCACCCACAGCTGGCATTTCCTGGGCACCTGCCCACTCCCGACTTGATCGTGACTTTTGGACTTGGTCCCCTTGTTCCACAGGTACTCTTGTCTGGAAATCCATTGTTGTTGCATTGCTGGTGTTGGTCTTTCCTGCAGAATTCCCCTATCACGACTTCTGTGCTCTTTGGGGAACTTAGGTGCACTTTGCACCCACTTTTCAGGGTCTTGGGGTGGGCTATTTTTCTAACCCTCACTGTTTTCTTACAGTCCCAGTGACCCTCTACAAGGTCACATAGGTTTGGGCTCCATTTGTGGTTCGCATTCCACTTCTAGAGTATATGGTTTGTGTTGCCCCTATCCCTATGTGCCCCCATTGCATCCTATTGTGACTATACATTGTTTGCACTGTTTTCTATTGCTGTTACTGCATATTTTGGTATTGTGTACATATATCTTGTGTATATTTGCTATCCTCATACTGAGGGTACTCACTGAGATACTTTGGCATATTGTCATAAAAATAAAGTACCTTTATTTTTAGTATATCTGTGTATTGTGTTTTCTTATGATATTGTGCATATGACACTAGTGGTACTGTAGGAGCTTCACTCATCTCCTAGTTCAGCCTAAGCTGCTCTGCTAAGCTACCTTTTCTATCAGCCTAAGCTGCTAGACACCCCTCTACACTAATAAGGGATACCTGGGCCTGGTGCAAGGTGTAAGTACCCCTTGGTGCTCACTACAAGCCAGTCCAGCCTCCTACAGTTACCCTACCACAGTCCCATGCCACCACAGAGCCTCCCCCCTCAGGAAACACCAGCATAGCACCCACCCAGTGGGACCCTACCTCTGTCCCCAGGACACGTCAACCAGCAGTGTGTCCACCACTACAGGGACCCCAGGCAAACCCACAAACACAGGACAAACAGGGACCTGGGGTGAGTGGCAGTGGGCACATGGTTCAGGGGACAGAGGCATAGGACAACAGGGAAGCTGGGAGGACTGCTGTGCGACAGGGGGAGGACAGGCCCAGGGAACCCACTCTCCACTAGGCACTTGCAGGGATCCTGGGAGCATACCAACATTCCCATGAGACCTTGGGCCAGATACTGTACAAGTTGCAGGAGACCCAATGGATGCAGGAGGGACAGTACCTTGGGATCAGGGAGGCCCTCAAACACATCCACATCATCCTGGTCACCATTGCAGGGGTGCTGGCTGACATGGCCAACACCATGAGGGAGGCAGTGGCACACCAACGGGCCACTGACACTAGCAACACCGATGAACAGCCCTCCACCTCTGCCGGCACTAGTGGACAGGAGGCCCCACCACAGGACCAACCAGCCACCAGCACCCCACCCCCTGCAGAAGGAGAACCACCCTACAAACGGTCCCTGCGATCCAGGCAGAAGCCAGAGAACATTGCCAAGACCCCTGCCAGGAAATAAGACTCTCCTGATTGTCACCCTTCTCTCCCACTCTGTTACCCTGTTCACCTTGAATTGATATTGCTCCCCTTCCTATGCCCCATTGGACAATGCACCTGTGATACCAATAGACTGGACACTGCCCTGGACTTTCCTCCATCAGCAACCAAGCCCATTACAATACCCCCTCCACTTATTTGCACAAAAATAAACACCCTTGGAACTAATACAAGTATGGAGTCTGTCAATTGATTCAAATATGTATTCGTTTAACAAGCTGTAAACATTGCAATTCAACTGTACAGTCATGTATACATAGGTATTACCTGTAGTGGGCAGCAGGGAAGACAGCAGGAGCCAAAGTGGGACACATCGATCTGAAAATAGAGATGCCAAAGGGTACAGTAAGTGGCCATACAATGTGGAAATTCAGGCTGCCAGGAACAATGTCCAACACAAAACTGCAATGGAAAGTGAAGTTACAGTGTCTTACCTGTGTGTCACTTGAAGTACTGTTGTATGAGTGAGTCTCTGTTGTCCACATCTTCTTCCTCTGCCTCCTTTTCCTCACTGTCCACAGGCTCCACCGCTGCCACAAGACCATCTCTAGGCTCATCTTCCTGCAGAAAAGGCACCTGGCGTCTCAAGGCCAGGTTGTGCAACATGCAACATGCAACGATGATATGGCACACCCTCTTGGGTGAGTAGTACAGGAATCCACCTGTCAGATGGAGGCACCGGAACCTGGCCTTCAGGAGGCCAAAGGGTATTTCAATGATCCTCCTTGTTCGCCCATGTGCTGCATTGTAAAGTTCCTCTGCCCTTCTCCTGGCATTCCTCACTGGGGTCAGTAGCCAGGAGAGGTTGGGGTGACCAGTCACCTGCAAATATTCGAGGGATACCTGTTAGACATACACTCCCCCTTAGGAACAACCCCACACCCATATACTTACATCAACTGGGTGGGGACCATGGGCTCACCTATTAGCCAGACCCTGTGCCTCTGGAGTTGAGACATTACATATGGAATGCTGCTATTCCTCAAGATGAAGGCATCATGCACAGAGCCAGGATACGTGGCATTCACATGGGAGATGTACTGGTCTGCCAAACACACCATCTGCACAATTAAAGAGTGATCGCTTTTACTATTCCTGAACACTTTTCATTCCTCCGGGGAGGGGGGGGGACAAATGCTACATGTGTACCATCAATGGCACCAATGATGTAGGGGATATGTCCCAGGGCATAGAAGTCAGCTTTCACTGTGACCAAATCCTCCACCTGGGGGAATACGATGTAGCTGCGCATGTGTTTCAGCACGGCAGACAACACTCTGGTCAACACATTGGAGAGAATGGGCTGTGACATCCCTGATGCCACGGCCACTGTCGCTTGGAAGGAACCACTTGCCAGGAAATGGAGCACTGACAGGACCTGCACTAGAGGGGGGATACCTGTAGGCTGGCGGATAGCTGAAATCAGGTCTGGCTCCAATTCGGCACACAGTTCTTGGATTGTGGCCCTATCAAGTCTGTAGGTTAGGATAATGTGTCTGTCCTCCATTGTCACCAGGTCCACAAGGGGTCTGTATATGGGAGGATGTCTCCATCTCATATTCATCCTCAGCGGTTGAAGGCTAGGGAGAAAAACGGTGAGCAGAGGGTCATATTCACACATATGTTGAAATAATGATGCATCTCTTCCTTTACAGAAACAGTATGTGATTTCAAGAGTCAGTTGATGTGCCAATGTCTGTTGTCATGCAGTTAGGTGCCATGGCCTGTGCCCCCCTGAAATGGCGGCTGCCTGCCCTGTGAGGCGAGACAGTTGGAAATGAGGTAATTCTGCTGGCGTTATGCGCCATAGCAGTCGGCGGTCGATGACCGCCGCGCAACTTCGCATTGGTTAACATTAGGCCCTATGGGTTCCAGGAGCCAATGGTGATGTACGCCGACGGTACGCACCGCTGCGGACGTGACCGCTATTTTCTAACTGTTCACTCACTTGCTACCTGACCTTCAACAGGAGAGGACCTACACTGCAAGTGCTGCTGTGACCTGTGTCTTGAAGCGACAATGGCTCATGTGTCTGGGGAAAGGGCCCCTGCCTTCACTTCGGAGGAGTTGGAGAGACTGGTGGATGGGGTCCTACCCCAGTACACTTTAGTCTATTGTCCTCCAGACAAACAGGTGAGTACACTGTGAGCTTGATGCGTGGGCCAGAAATGTATGGATTGCTGTGTGTGTAAGCCACATGAAGGGGGGGCTGAGGGGTCCTGGGCAGAGTGCTGCATGTATGGTGGTCAATGTATGTGCATAAAGGGATGGGAGGGATATGGTGGGCCATGAGTATGACAGTCCGGACTGTATGACTAATCCCTTTTCTGCTGTCTTTTTCCTGCAGGTCAGCACCCATCAGAAAAAGGGTATTTGGTGTGCCATCGCCAAGGAGGTGCGGACCCTGGCGGTCTTTGACAGGAGGAGCACCCACTGCCGCAAACGGTGGGAGGACCTGCGCGGCTGGGCAAGGAAGAGGGTGGAGGCCCAGCTGGGACTGGCCTCCCAACGAGGAAGGGGTGCCCGTTGTACCCTGACCCCCTGATGTTCCACATCCTGGTGGTGGTCTATTCGGAGTTGGATGGGCACTTGAAGGCATCACAGCAGCCACAAGGGGGTGAGTACAGGTTCAGAATCATGACTTTGCGCACGTTAAGGTTTTACCTGGGTGGGGAATGTGGGATATGGGCTGTGGGTGCCCCTAGGCCAGGGTGAACATGGCAGGGTAGGTCCCTTGTTGGTCAGGCTCTTAAGCACTCCAAAACTAGTGGTGTTAGTGGGCATATAATACTGTGCAGGGCCCTGTTTGTTTCAGGTGTGCAGCCGATGGCGTTATGCTATGTACCCCGTGGGCTGGTGACTATCTTTGTAACTGGTAGTGCATGGCCTAGTGCATAGGGCTGCTCCCTGTGTGTTCTGTACACCAACGGTAGTGTTGTTGCTGGCATTGACCAAGTGTATCCTCTGTCTCTCCCCCCTCTTTTTGTTTTGTCACCCTTTCCTTGTGTGCAGTAGCATTATCTGGCAGAGGAGCAGAGGCACCGGCGATGGAGGGAGCTGCATCCCACATGGGCCTGGAGGCCGAATCCACTGAGGGTGAGGGCACCAGGGGGACGGTGGGCGAGGGGAGCACCACGACGGAAACAGGAGGGGGCACTACAGACAGTGACTCCTCCTCCGATGGAAGCTCCTTGGCAGTGGCGGACCCCTCTGTGCCCACCCGAACAACAGGTACAGCTGCCACCCCCACCTACCAGCACCGCCCTCCCAGCAGCCTCTCAGCGTGTTTCCGGTGCCCGCTCAACCAGGAGGGTGGGCATCTCCTTCGCCCCAGGCACTTCAGGCCCTGCCCCAGTCAGCCCTGCTACCCTCAGTGAGGAGGCTACTGACCTCCTGAGATCCCTCACTGTTGGGCAGTCAACCATACTGAATGCCATCCAGGGTGTCGAGAGGCATTTGCAACAAACAAATGCATACCTGGAGGGCATTCACTCTGGCGTGGCAGCCCAACCTAGAGCATTTCAGGCTCTGGCATCTGCACTGATGGCAGCCATTGTCCCTGTCTCCAGCCTCCCCCCTCCAACTTTCCCTACCCAGTCCCAATCCCCTCAACCACAGCCTATCCCAAGCATATGTTCAGATCAGCATTCACCCAAATCAACACACAGAAGTGGCTCAAGCAAACACAAGCACCACACTTCATCTCACAGGCACTCACACAAGCACCATCCCCATGCAGACACACCAAAATCCACTGCCTCCACTGTGTCCCCCTCCTCCTCCTCCTCATCTACCTCCCTCCCAGTAGCGTCTCCATTCACACCTGCATGCACTACATCCTCATCCACTACTTCCATCACCAGCACGCCCATCACTACACACCTCTCACTGGCAGTCACCACCCCCACATCCATGCACAAGTCCCCTGTGTCCTCTCCCACTGTGTCTGTGACCCCTCCTCCCAAAGTACACAAACGCAAGCAAACACCCACCCAACAGCCATCCACCTCCCAACAGCATCCAGCTCATGCACCTGCACCTAAACACAGCAGACTGACACCACCTACAACCACTCCCTCTTCTTCCACTCCCAAACCTTCACCCTTTTCCCACCCCAATGTCCATAAGAAGCTTTTCCTAGCCAACAATTACCTCTTCCCTATCCCCCGTCTTTTACCTCGAGCCAGGGTGGCCAGAACCCAGCCCAGCACCTCAGCCACCAAGTCCACGTCAACTGTGATTTCTGCAGCTGTCAAAGGCTCGAAGGGGGCACCCGTCAGCCCAGCCAGTGTGCCACCAACCCCTGCCATGGACAAGAAGATTCCGCCACCTGGCAAAATCAAGAAGGGGACAGCATCCAGCAAGGAGAAGGAGCCACAACAACCCAGCAAGGCCACGTCTAAGACTGCAGCTGCCAGACCCAAGGTGACACTACCATCGGCCAAGGGCAGGAAGGGGTACAGAACAGCAGCCAAGGCACTTCTGCCGTTCGAGCCTGCAGGTGAAGGCGTGGTGGCTACCAGCACAACCGCCAGCACCGCCACCTGCACCACGGCCAGCACCGCCACCTGCACCGCCGCAAGCACCACCACCTGCACCGCCACAAGCACCGCCTCAAACACCACT
This sequence comes from Pleurodeles waltl, assembly GCF_031143425.1. NCBI lineage: Eukaryota > Metazoa > Chordata > Amphibia > Caudata > Salamandridae > Pleurodeles > Pleurodeles waltl. The sequence goes on along the minus strand of NC_090451.1, from coordinate 570,141,125 downwards.
ACTGCCAGCAGCAGCAGCTCCAGTGGGCAGCCGTCCGAGGCTGCAGGGGAAGGGCTGGAGCCTCCCCCCACCATTGGCAGCACCGTCACCTGCACCGCGGCCAGCACCGCCACCTGCACCACCACAAGCACGGCCGCAAGCACCACCACCTGCACCACCGCTATCCCCACCGCAAGCACTACCACCTGCACCGCTGAAAGTGGCACCACTGCTGGCAGCAGCAGTCCCAGTGGGCAGCCATCCGAGGCTGCATGGGAAGGGCTGGAGCCTCCCCCAACACAGACAGCACCCCCACCAGCACCGCCACTACCACCAATGTGCAGCCGTAGCCACCGGCGGATGGACTGTGCCCTGCTTCCATGGAGTATCATGCATCCTGGCCACTGCAAATCTTGTGGCTCTGACACCCAGGTGAGGGACTGTGACCTGGCACTCCCCAAGTACTGCATCACTGGGCACAAAGCCCCCTCCAGAACCAGTGGAAGAAGGCATACACTAACCCTATCCTTGGCAGGATGAAGCACACTGGGCACAAAGCCCCCTCCAGAACCAGTGGAGGAGCCACCCACTTGAGAGACTGTGGCTTTGCACTCCCCAGGACCAAGCAGTGGGCAAACCACCCACTTGAGAGACTGTGGCTTAGCACCCCTCAGGACCAAGCAGTGGGCAAACCACCCACTTGAGAGACTGTGGCTTTGCACTCCCCAGGACCAAGCAGTGGGCATGTAGCCCCCTCCAGGAGCAGTGGCGTAGTACCATCTTCCGTCTGAGGTGCTCCCCCTTCCCCCTGAGGTGCCTGTGTGTTTTCGACCTGATGCCTCTGCAGTGTACTGTCTGTTTTGAGACAGGAGCGAAGTTTGGGCTTGGCCTATGTGTTATGGCCCAGTGGGCCACGGACTATTTTTGTGTGGACGTTGTCCCTCATATTGTATATATTGTGTATATTGTACATACAGTTCATTTATTTATCTAAGTATTTCTACGGATTTCTAATATTACGCTAATTTGACTCCATTCCTTTTGTCCTTGCATTATTCCTGAGGGTTACAGGGTGTATACGTGATGTTGTTGCATGTGTTTGTGTGTATGGTGTTGGGGGTGAGGGTGGGGATGGGGTTGTTGTGTGTTGCATGTGTGTGTCACTCTATTTTTCTTCCCCCCTCCCCGTGTGCTAGGTGCAGTACTCACTGTGGTCGTCGTCGCCGGCATTAGTGCTCCTGGTATATGAGAAGATACACCAGCATGGGTAGGACCTGCAGCTCAGGCTCCATGGCGTCCTGGTTCTTCCTTGAGTGTCGAGAGGTAAGTGGTTTCCCTTCAAAGTACTGTTTCCCCCATGCTTTTGATGGCGTTGCTACTGCCCCGGAAAAGCTGGCGGATGGGCGGGCTGTAATTCTGTGGGCGGTGCATTGTATTCCGCTTGACTGTTGGCGGTTACCGCCGCGGTGTTTGTTGCTACCGCTGTGGCGGTCAGAGTATTAAAGTGGCTGTCTGTTTTGGTGGTTTCCGCCGTGGTCATGATTCCATTTTTGTTACCGCCAGCCTGTTTGCAGTATTACCGCCGCTTTAACACCGACCGCCAGGGTTGTAATGAGGGCCATAGTGTCGGTTAGAGGGAACATAAAACATTAAAAAGATAGATTTCTTGAGGCAGACCATGTATGACAAGAAGCCAGTGCCCAGAAATACACAGTTTGAGGTGTTAAATTGTGTCAAAAGGCAACAGAAAAGGAGAGTAGGAAAATGTCAAAACAAGTGAAAGGCTCATTTAGACATTGGTTAGAGACCAAGTGGGATCGTCAAGAGAAATATTGGATGGAGGATATCCTGTAAGGTGTAAGGGTCTATCATGCCATACTTATACATATGTTAGAGACAAAACAAAAGAGGAAGAGAAGGAGACCAGTGATTCTCACAAGGAGGATAATTTCCTGAAGGATCTTTTGAATTCTAGACCTCTTCAGTATACAGCTGGAGCAATGGGAATAAATGGGCCTGGTTTGAGACTTGATCTGAGGGAAATAGTAATGCAGCGTAACCTCCTATGGCAGTTGTACAAAAGTGCACCAACTGACACGGCAGTGACAGCATTGGCTAATACGAGCAGAGATAAACAACCTGATGCTCAGGTTTAAATCAACCCACATATAAGGACAGCAGTAGTTGAAGATGTTCCTAGAGAACTTAACATTGGCCTTTCAAAAACTGAATTTAGTGAAATGCTGCAGGGAAATATTGATCTACACAGGTTGTTGATATATAATGTAGATGACATTAGATATTTGATCTAAGAAGCAGCTAGATGTCAAAAAGAGGAACATAATCATTTAGAAGAGTTAGCTGGTGAATCTGCGGTTGACATCAGCAGAATGAAAAATGTGAAACCAAATTATAAAATGGATCTGACTCATGATGAAATGAAGGATATGGAATGAATCCCTCTGAGAGACCATACTAAGGATGTAATTGAAAAAGTAAGTGAATGGAGTGATGTGGAGATGTACAGACACAGGTGGAAGAGAGGGACCACAAGTAAAAATGAAATTGAAAGGGACTGAAGGCAGATCAAAAGGTGCAGCAAATGATTCAAAAGTTATGAAAGGAACACTTTTATAATTTCCTTTAAGGGAAGTACATGGAGGGATTTTAGTGGATGTGCCATAGACACAAGCTGATCTTTATGCTTTTACTACTAATTTTCCGAAGTTGTGAAAGGAACCAAAGAAAAGGTACAAAGAGGTATAAAGACTGACTACCATTTCACAAATGTTGTGGACTCTTTTAAATTAACTATTTGAGACTGTGGTTCCTAGTGATGTGTGGGCTCAGTGTAAGGCTGTAACAGGATGGCAAACAGAAGAACCAGCTAGAGTTGTTCCTGAACAGGATATAAACTGGGTTAAAATTTGGAAAACTTTGAGAAATTGTTAGCTGAAAGAGTCAGTGAACACATTCTATAAGAGACTCATGCAGATTTTCAAGAAACAGAGTTGATGATCCTGCGACAAATGGTGTCAGTGGTTTTTGATTTAGCTTTCATTATGGGTTTGAAGCCAGAGCATAGCCATCACAAACAGCAGAGTGAATTGTGTTGGCAGACAAAAAGCATAGATGAAAATTTGAAGCTGGCAAAATTCTGTAGTGACTACTTTGATGCAAAACAGAAAAGTATCAAGGAGAAGCTGATGATCGTACAGGCAAAACAAAATCAAATTGCGATATATACAAATGTGAAACAGAGCAATGCAAATGCAAAATGAGGGAAGACGGCTGATGAATAATGATGGAATGAATGTGAATGTTGAGGTGATGAAAAGAAACACTGCTTGTCACTTCTGCGGGAGGATCGACCACTGGAAATGGGAATTTTGCCAGAATCTAAATAGAATTCAGGGAAACGTCGTTCCTCAAATGCAGAAAAATGTGATGGTCCTGACCGTGACAAAGTCTGAGCAGGCTGTGCGAAATCAGAAATCATTCAGGATGTAGATACCTTCAGCTCCCGTAATGTAGCAAAACATAAGAAATAAGATGCCATATAATGCCAGGTACTAACTACTTCTGAATAATGATTCAGCAGAGACCAATTCACAATGACTGTGCCTGAGAGGGAAGGAGGACTGCATGCTTGGAGCAGTCCTAGAGGTAGATCAAAATATCCCACGTGTTGATGAAGAAGGGGCCATCCCAGTTGATTTTTGATTGATACAGTGGCTACCCATTCTGCAGTTCATTTTGTGGAAGTCCCAAACATACCATACTCAGGAGACGTCCAAGTTGTAGGGATCAGTAATAAACCAATTATTAATCAGATTGCAGCAGATGGCTCAGTTAAAATTGGTAAAATGGAGAATATTACCTCATTTTGTGTGATTCAAGTCCTGTAAATCTTTTGGGAAGAGACTTTCCTTGCAAAATGAATTGTATAATTTATTGCACACTAATTGGTGTTGCCACTGAAACACAATATGAAGATTCTGTGTTTAAAATGAATTCACAAGATACTAGACAGTTGTTCCCAGCTTTAACAAAAGAATACCAAATTCTGGATTTAAGACATACTGCGAAAGATGAGATGTGGGATTTTTTTAAAAGAGATCAGAATGATTAAAAAAGGGGAAAACCAGCTAAAATAAAAGTAAGGTTGGATGTGATATTCCTTAGGAATAAACAGTACAAACTTACAAAAGAAGCAGAGGAGGGAATGAAGCCAGTAACAGAAAAACGACTGAACAGAGAATTCTTCGGGTGGTATATGGTAGTCCTTTTAACTCTCCCATGATGGGAACAAAAAAACAATTGAGAGGTGGAGCATTGCTCTGTATTTGTTCTAGTTTAATAAGATTACTCTCCCATGTTGTTTTGTGGCACCAAATCAAGCAGTAATTCTATTCCAAACTCCTTCGGATGCAGGTATACTGTCATTGACTTCTGCCAAGCATTCTTTTCAATTCCTCTACATGAAGACAGACAGTTTCTTTTTGTGTTTCAATATAGAAAGTCCTTCAATTTTAGACAAATCTTGAAGAAGAATCTAAAAATGTGAGGTTGTCCTATATCTCAGTCTTAGTGCAATATATTGATAATTTGTAGTTGGGTCTAAGAGAAAAGAGAACAGTTAACGTGATACTATTGCCCTATTAAATTACCTAGCTGACAGTGAACATAAGGTCTCTCCAACTAAAATGCAGTACTATAAAAAGGAAGTGGTTTATTTTGGACACCATGCTGAAAGAGGTGTGAGGAAATTCTCAAAAGAATGTATTTCTGCAATTCTGAAAATTAGTCCACCAACCTCTCAAAGAGCAGTACGGATGTTTCTTGAAATTGTTGCCTAACATTGTCAGTGGATTCCAAAGTTTTCGGTGGTTGCAACGCTTTTCGTAAGGCTGATTCATATTGACATGCACAATCTAGTACCATTTGACAAAGGATGTGAGGTCCACCAGTGACCTGCCCTCTGTCTGACTCTTTTAAATATACAGGTTGCTAATGCAAGCCGTGATTCTTAGTAAGCTAGACTATTGTAATATGCTGTTTGCTGGTCTCATTGCTTATCTTATGCAGAGATTGCAGTTGATTCAGAACACAGCTCTCAGCCTGATAGTCAATATTCAGAGATTAGATAGTGTCTTGACTTAAATTAATAAGTTAATTTGGTGCCTTATTCAGGAAAGCTGTTAGTTTAGGCTCTCTGAATGTGTTATTTATCCAGCATCCCATGCCAATTACATTTCAGGCTTGTTTTAAAATGCACAATCATGTAGATTGCTGAACTTGGCCTCTGCCTGTTTGATTACTGTACCTAAATACCGGAGGACTAGACAGAAAGAACGTGCTTTCCCTCTGGGCTTAGTGCAGGTATGAAAACATTAAAAGAAACAACACTGCAAAATTTCATAGGTCTCTAAAAACCCATCTTTTTACCTAACATTGCATTGAGACATCTATTAGTTCTTACTTTTCTCTTAACTTTATGTAGTACACTTGCACTGCAATTCATCTCAACTTAGTGCCATAACACGCTTGCATAATTGTGGGCTCTTTATAATGTATAATTTTAATGTTCTGAAGCATTCCAAGAATTGAGAGAGAGTCTGTGTCACTTGGAATGACAGAATATAACCTATGCTTTTATTTGTCTGTCATAACACAGAGACATGGTGAAATAGTGCTACCAGTGGCATGCAAACAGCAGAATATGATCCAGTAGCTGTAGGTCTTCCAGGTTGTTTGAAATTGGTTGAAGCAGTATGGTTGCTACTGTACAACGTGAAATAATAGAATGAGTCATTTTTATTGATGTGGACAAGAACTCAGCACATGGCAAACAGTAGAGTTACTTGCTATAAGCAGACCATACTTGGAGCAGAGAACATTTCTATTAAAAGATGTATGTATTTTTACCCAGGAGTTGTGAACACAGAGAAATTACAGAGACTGATGATAAACCATAGCATTGCTGTATCAAAGTTACTGAGTTATGTACTACACCAAGACTGACATTAAAGAAAGCCTTTGCCATTTGGAGATGAGTGATTTGGCATTCACTTTTTATGGTCCTTGTTTGAAAGACTAATGTGAAGTGCTGAGAGCTTCCTATACAGTATGTTCCATTTCTGAGACTTTGGAAGCATATATTCTGCTAAATGTAACTTCAGCTTAAGTGGCAAAACTGGTTACATTGATCAGAGCTTGCTTTTTGTCAGAGAACTTGACAATTTACACAGCCAGCCAGTATGGTTCCGGAGTGGTTCATGACTTCAGTCAACTGTGGTCACTGAGGGGCTTCATGACAACTTATGGGGATCCCATAAAAATGGTCCGTAGATACTGGTGTTGTAAGGGCCTCTTTGACCCGAGCTGGTTCCCCATTATTAGTTTCATGTTATATTTTATTCATTGTAGCTAAGCTGCTTTTAGCAATGGCATTTACATGTATGTGTTGCATGATATTCTTCTAGGAATGTGAGGTACAAGTTGCTTATTTAAGTAGCCATTGCACAACATGTAGTCAGTAATTTCTGTTCAAGGCTAGGAACACTACATGATATCCTAGTACTTATGTTGCCCGTTAAGGAGACAGCTTCTAACATCTAGACACACTATTGCATCAGAACTGTGCTTCCAAACACCATATGGCTTTATTATGTAAATGGTCCACTGACACGGAAGGGGCAGAACCCAACCCAGCCACGCCCATCCTGGGGCAAATGCAGCTCTGCTGGCGCTAATCTACCAGCTTCCAGGGGGTACTTCTATCTACAACACGTGCCGACTCCTGACACTGTCTTCAGGTATGGGGTTGGTGCTAATTTTCCTAGATCGGGCCGGGCAGAAGGGTACACCCGCTATACTGTCAGCATAGTCTTAGGCTTAGGTAGGAACCTCTGGAACCACATTCACCATGGTTGGAGTGTTTATTTTACTTACCATGTTTGTAATGCTATGCTTTGTTTCCTCTGCCTAATTATAGCAGCTCATTTGCTTTATGCCAGATTGTGATTGTTTTAATAACTGTATTGAAAACATATCTTGCATTTCTTTGTGTTTCGCCTGGGCATGCATGAGTAATACAATAAAAGGGGTAAGATTGGTTTCCACAATACCCCTGAGGAGTCAGAGTGTCATGTTTAGGTTGCTGTAATCACCTTCTATCTCGGTTGGTCCAGGAGAGGCACTGTGACCTAGCCAAGAATTTGACCAACAACCCCTGATGGTGTGGATGTAGTTAGTCGACAATATTCTGAAGTTCTGTTCTCCTAACCTGCAGTCCTATTATCTTAGTAGGACCTGCATAGCATGGCGCCGCCAACATATTTAGGTCATGTACTTATTTAACAGGACTCTGAGTAGCTTCTCTTGTGTGCCCAAGGTATCCTATTCACAGTGATATGGAGATGTCCGTGATGTTAGAGAAATATCCTCCTCAGCAGTATGGGTAGCACCTATATTTGTCTGCAGGTTGTTCAAGCTTGAAACTTTAAAAGGATACCCCACTTAGTACTTTCTTCTCTGAATTCCGTTTTTCAAAACGGCAAATCCACTTGATAGTCCTGTAAATTGTAGACATGCTGTCACACAACATTTACTTCAAAATGGGCTACCTAATAGGGGTGGGGATGTTACATTTGTTGTAGAGCACACAATGTGTACAAAACTGAAACATTTTACTCATGGGTCGCTTTTCCTGCAGTCGATGCCAACTCAAATACATTTCATACATACACGTGGCAAACCCACCCACACAATACAGAGCATACAACTACTTAGAAATAACCTTAACATATCAGGAACACGAACATTGTTTCCAAGGCGCTTTCCCACACACTATTGAACATGTTAGATTTGGTCCCCTACGTAATGACGATCCTACATGTCCAGATCTAGCTTCATACACAACATATCGAAGCATATAGAATTCAGCAGCAGGTGATCTGCGTTCATTATATAATAACCTAGTTAGATTATATAGATGTTCAACATAATTTGTCATGCAAACATTGAACACTGCCCAAACTAGGGCTTATCAAGCCGTTCAACAACAATTGGCTATGCCTGGGATTAACCCAGTGACTAATAATGGTATTACGGGTATAATACCCACCAAACGGGAGGAAATTCTGCTTTGGTTTGCTCTAAAAACAAATGAGCTTGAAGCAGTATTTCCCCATACGGGACCCCAAGACAAGCACAGAATCCTCACAATGTGCTTGCCAACTGGAATCGTACCCTCTATGAATGACTGTGCAACATGGGGTACAGTCTTTGCTGCAATATATACCACATCCCAAGGTACACCATCTCTTGCTGTTTAACGGATGTATTGAAACAGATAAAAAATGAATAGGGGGCTGTCTCAGTCCTGGACTTGGGGATGAAGTTAATTGGCAATTCTGCCATAGTATCCTCAATTATTTTAGGAAACATAAAATGGGAAGCAGCGGCTTTGGCAGTTTGCCAATGTCTTGCACAAGTTCCTTTAATTGATCAGGATCACAAGTTACCAAAATGATTGCCATAACCTTTACATCAATAGGTTGGGATAACCAAATAAGCCATAACTTAAGTCTAAACCTGAAAAGAATAATACCAAGCAAGCAGAAGAGTCTTCTAAAAAAAACGCTGAGACAAACAAAGATCAAATAAAGACAAAGTAAAATCACAGGGAGAATCTCTGCAATCAGATAGCTCTGAAAAACATTATAATTTACGTAAATGTGATAATTCGAAACAGCCTGACAGATATCAGTACACTGATACACATCCTTCTCACAGATATCAGTAAACTGATACATCCCCTTCTCGTTCCTTTCAGGGCTCATCCAACAAATTGTCAGAGAGAGTGGGGCAATCTGAGCGCAGACAAGAAGAGTATGTGAAACAAAAAAAGGACTCCCAACGCTCATCTGAAATCATCATAAAAAAGGAAGATAAACTTCCACAACAAAAACCACAATTCAAAAAGAAGTTGTTTGCAGGAATTTTTATGAAATATACCACACATACTGAGAACCTTTCTGCAAAACAGGATGTAGGCAGTGACTTTGCTAGACAGTGCAGCAGAGGTCACGGTAGTTCAGCAGAATCTTCAAGAGTTTCTGGATGTGAGAGCAACTAATGACTACATAGAAGTCGAAACCACAGATTGGCAAGTCGCCCACCAGACCAAGTCCATAAATGACATATACAGATTGAGAGGGACATAATGCGCACAATTAAAGTAATTTTCTGGGAAACACTATGTGGCAGGTAAGTGTTAATGGAGACTAGAAGGTGTAGTAGGTTGTGATATATGATCTTTTTATTTTAATTTTCTATAGACTTTTTTTTCTAGAACGTATGTCTCTGTTTGTCTCTTCTATCTCAGGTTTTCTTTTTTTCTTTATTGCTGGGTAGTCTTGGTAGGGCTTCTTCAGGGTCTTCCTAAAAGGGCTTCTTTCCCTCAGGCACCCATCACGGACTCCGACGAACAATGACACCCGAAGGTAGAGAAATAAGAAGCTGTATTTCAGAAGGTAAGTAAGTAATTTATAGTCCTATTCTCCTGTCTTGTTTTCTTTTTCTCTTCTACCCTCTAACTCCTCCTTACTTTCCCTTTTTGCTTTACCTGTGTTGTTAGTGACGTTCTTTTTTTCCTCTCTCTCCTTAAGCGACTCTTCGTCTTTTCATTTCTATCTCTTGGTTCAATACTCTCCTTCTATGATATAGATAAGATTGCATTTTTCTGAGGTCAGTACGTGCTGCTCCTTCACCTGTGCCTTCCTGGGCTTTATTTGTGCGTCTTTTCTTTTGGTTCTTTCTTTTCTTTTCTCCCCCCCTTTTCCCCAATTATTTATCCCCATGCACTCAGGGTTTATAAGCGAGTTTCCCCTTCTTTCCTCCCCATTCCCAAGTATACACCCCATACCTGCTCTGGCCACATTCTTCCTAGAACGTAGCTGGCTCCAGCACTTCCTCTCCCTCCGTTTTCTTCTATTCAGCACTGCCGCGTCTCATCCCGACCCTGATGTAACTCTTATTTTTGAGCCAGCGGTTCCGCGTCTCTTGGGGATGCCGCTTCCGCTTGCCTCCGTTGTCTTCTTGCGATAACACAGCTCCTATTCCCTGATCTGAAGCATCAGTTTGTACCTGGAAGGGTTTGTGGAAGTCTGGACACTGCAGAATCGGTTCCGTAGTCAATAAGGATTTTAAGTGATAGAACTGCTAACTCTCTAAGTCAGTCAACTGGAATATGTGATTGGGGCGTTTCTTTTCTAGCAGGGCAATAAGAGGGGCAGCAAGATCAGAAAAATGGGAAATGAACCTCCTGTAGTAGCCTACCATTCCCAGGAAGCCTCTAACATCTTTTTTTGTCTCTGGGACAGGAATTCGATTAAAGGCTTCTACCTTCTCTATTTGTGTCCTAAGGGTTCCGTTCTCTATCACATAGCCTAAATATTTAATAGTATTCTTTGCCAAGTTACACTTTTCTGGGTTGGTTGTCAACCCGACCTGTTGAAGAGCTTCTAATATATGCGACAGGTGTTTAAGATGGTCTTCCCAAGACTCGCTATATATGACGATATCATCTAAATAGGCTGCAGAGTAGGCTTGAAAGGGTCGCAGTACAACATCAATCAACCTTTGGAATGTGGCGGGAGCTCCATGAAGGCCAAGGGGCAACACAGTGAACTGGTACAGTCCTGAGGGAGTTGCAAAGGCTGTTTTTTCCTTGTCATTCGGGGCTAGGGCAATCTGCCAGTAGCCTTTTGTTAAATCTAGAGTGGTTAGATATTTTGCCTGTCCTAATCGCTCTAGGAGATTGTTTATATGAGGCTTGGAATAAGTATCGAAGTGGGTCAGGGAATTGACCTGTCGAAAGTCTATACAGAATCGGATAGACACGTCTGGTTTTGGGACAAGGACTATAGGGGAACACCAGGGGCTAGATGATGGTTCAATGATCCTTGTGCTTAACATTGCTGTAACCTCCTTTTCTACCATCTGCTTCCTGGCTTTGGGTAGGCAATAGGGTCTTTGTCGGGAGATCCGTCCGTCTATAGTACGAATGTGATTTTGCAGTAGATGGGTACTGCTGGGGTTTTTTGAGAATACTGTCTGATGTTGTCGGACTACTTCTTCTAATTGAGAACATTGAGAAGGAGTAAGATTAGCACCAAAAATGGGGCATACTGCCTTGTTCAGGAGCTGAAGGCGTAGGATACATAGGGATATCTGTCTCCGAAGAGTAGTAACATACAGGTTTCGTCCTTGATCATCTTTCTCGTGCCATAACTTTAGGAGATTAATGTGATATATCTGGCTTTTTCCCGATCTCTCAGGTATTTCTATTCTATATGTTACTGGTTATTTGCTCCAGTACTGTAAATGGTCCTTGCCACTGGGCCAGTAATTTATTTTCTGTAGTTGGTAGATGAACCAACACTTTCTGTCCTGTCGTTAACTCACGGACTCTACTGTTCCTATCGTAATGAGTTTTCTGCTTTGCTTGAGCCTCTTGTAACTGGTTATGGACATCTTCCCATATGGTATGTAAGCGGTCTTTTAGCTCACTAGTATATGTGGGTACATCTTTTGCTTCTTCCTCGGTTTCTTCCCATTGTTCAGCCAACATTTCTAGCATGGTTCATAGTTGTCTTCCAAACGAGAGTTCAAAGTGGCTATGTCCCGTGGAAGATTGTGTATGTGTTCTTATAGCATATAATACCCAGGGTAACTTTCTATCCCAATTTCTACCAGATTCGTTGATGACTTTCCGTAGGAGAGATTTGATAGTTTTATTGTAGCGCTCTACCAACCCATCTGTCTGAGGGTGATACACTGATGTCCTTATTTGGTGGACCCCAAGAGTATGACATATCTCTGGCATTAACCCAGGAGTTCTTTCGGGAAGCCCACTTGGGAAAAACACTCAATCATGGCTTGTGCCACAGTCTTTGTAGTCATACTTGCCAAAGGAATGGCTTCTGGGTATCTGGTTGCATAGTCTACCAAGACTAACAGATGTTGGTGACCTTTAGAAGAGGGTATCAGGGGTCCTACCAGGTCCATGCCTACATGGGTGAAAGGGATTTCTATAATTGGTAATGGATGGAGAGGAGCTTTAAGATCTCTAGAAGGATTTACTAACTGACACTTTGGACATTGCTGGCATTGTTTTCTTGCATCACCATATATTCCAGGCAAATAAAACCTCTTAGTTATATTTTCCTCTGTCTTATCTCTGCGCATTTGACCTTCTCCTATGTCACCGTGTGCTAGGTGAAGGACTTGGTCTCGGAAACTGTGGGGAACTAACAACTGGGGTTTTTCTTTCCCAGGTACGGTGCGGTAGAGCTAATCATTTTGAATTCGAAAAGTAGGACCCACCATCTGGGGCTCTGTTGTTAGAGCAGCATGCCAGGCATTTTTTTTTAAGTGGGGTCTTCTCGCTGAGCCTGTCGGAACTGTCTGGCGATGGAAAAAATCAGTGGGGTTGGAAGTAAGGTCATCACTGTTACTGCTGTCCGTATGATATGCCTTCTTTTGTTCTAGTTTTTTGGGATCTAGTTGAGCGATTCCTTGGGTCCTGATTTTCGATTTTCAACGTAGAAAAAGGGGCCTCCTTCCACTATGAATCTGTCTGGTAAGTGGATTGGAGGTTATCTAATAGTTCGGGGAATGAGGTATAATCTGTGTCTAATATAAGTTCTTTGACTAGATCCAGGATATCTCCTACCACCACAGACTCTTCCTTTCCTCGCCAATTTATTTGTATGATAGCAACAGGATATTTTCGTCTATCCCCATGTAAACAGGTGATCAGGACTTGTTCACCCTTGATCCACTGATCTGGCTTGACATACTTTTGATTGATAACACTTTGACTCCATCCAGAATCTATTAAAGTCTGTCTTCTTTCTTGATTGACTAGGAGAAAAGTGGAATACTGAGCCATGGTATGGCTTAACCATAATACCCTCCCTTTTGTCATTCCAATCTCCATAGGTTCACCCTGATTTTTCCTTTGGGGACAGTATCAGGCTACGTGTCCCCATTCTGCACAATTGAAACATTGAGGAGCGGTTAGTGGTTCTTTCAAGGGAACACAATTAAGTGACGGTCTTTCAATATTTAATCCTATTACCGGTTTGGTTGGAACAGATTGAGGGCTTATTGATTTCTGGGAAGGAGAACTAGGGGGCCTCATACTGTTGCCCCAGAAATCGAGAGCGCGTTGATAGGCACAGGCTAATTCCACAGCGGTGGTATTACTCAACCCTGGGTGTTGTCTAATCCAGTTCCTTGTGGAGGTCGGTAATGCTTTGAGCTATTGTTCCAAAACTATTGCATCAAACATGTCTTCCTTGGTAGTTAATGCAGGGTTCAACCATTTGTTGGCTTCATGATGAACCCTGTAATACAATGTTCGCGGATTTTCCTGATTTGCACATTTAGGGCCATATTTATACTTTTTGACGCAAAACTGCACCAACGCAGTTTTGCATGAAAAATATTACCGCCGGCTAACGCCATTTCTTTGCACTGTGCGGGCGTCAAATTTACACTTTGACGCACAGCGGCACAAACCACAGGTGTGAGTAATTTTTTTTACTCAAAGCAATGCGTCACGTCGTAAATGAAAACGACTATGAGCCAGTTTACGATGTCGCAAACCAGATACGCGTCATTTTTTGACACAATTGCATCAGAAAGCGCCGCAAACACTGCAAAATGTGCATAGGAGAGCCAAAATGGATCCCAGATGCTTGCACAGACCCCAGGAAGATGACAACAGACCAGGAACCAGCCATGTGGATCCACACAAGACCCAGGAAACGGAGAAGAAAAAAAGAAAGTGTTGCTTCAGTGCAGAGGAGCAGGACATTCTGGTTAAAGGGGTGAAGGAACACCAGCACCAACTGTTTGTCACCTCAACGTTGCCAATGAGTAGGAGACAAGCAATATGGCAACAAATTGTTGACAAGATCAACAGTGTGGCAGACGTACGGAGAACAGTCATTGAGTGCAAGAAACGCTGGCATGACTGCAAGCGCAGGACCAAGGAAAAGCTGGCCAGGAACAGGAAGGCAGCACTGCAGACTGGAGGTGGGAGTCCAGCACCACAGGAGGCCCTGTACCACATGGAGGAGATGGTCGCAGCCATCATCCCTGAGGAGATCGTCATTCAAGGACAGGACAGCGCAGACTACCAGAAAACAACACACATGCAGGGTAAGTTGCATGCTGAATTAAATTGCACAGATGTTAACTGTAAGCAGGGGGGGTGGACATACCTACTACACAATGCATGTAAGTCATGATATTCAGGGAGTGGAATGGGTAAAGGGGCGCGGCACGGGGCATGGCCCGTTCTGAGGAAACCTCGGGCACACTACTACACAACACCAACAACCTTTGCATGGGGGTATGCTGCCATGCCAAGGATGTTGCAAAGGTAAAGCCAGGCCAGGAGGGCAGGGTACAACGTAAAACTGGCAGCCCGTCACACGTCAGCCAGTATTCTCCCTACAGTAACTAGGGCCCAATTAACAACCTCTGTTCTTACCTGCAAGTGGAATGTAACATTGACAACAGTTGGCCCTACCACCTCTGCTGTGTGTGCAGGTCAAGTAGGTAATGGCAGTAACGTCCCAATGGATCATACACACCCAAATTAGAGGGTTCAGGATGACAACGTTATCAATCCCCTGAAATCAAGACAAATGTTCCAATCCAGTCAAATGTGATTGTCTAAAGTTGCTACAAACACCAGCCACTGTCATTAACATTAGGAGGTACACAGCACTAATGCCATAGCCATGCTGCATATGTCAGGATCCACCCTGTACCTGGGTCACAATAGCTCCAATGACACCATGCAATATCCCAAATGTCATACTGCTCAGACAACAGCATTGAGGGGGAGGACACATGTAAATGGTTACAGAAATACACCTGCACAGTCAGAGGAGGAAATTGAACACTGCTACGACTAGCATTGCAATCCAATTTACCACACATTCCCCAACATTAGCAGTACACATTACCAATGCTGACATCCATATTGTGCCATAACAAAGCTATACATAGTATATGCTACATACATGCTCCATAAATTTGTCAGTCTCAGGACCTCCAGAAGACATATAGATTAAACAAACAAGCATTGCCAAATCCAAAAGACCTTGCATCATAGCACTTTTATTTTCCTTAAATTCAGCCATGTTACACAGCGGCTGCGCTATGGGCAAGACCTGATGGCTTTGCTAAGGCTTCCCCCCCCACAGCCTCCCATAAAAATGACTATATTCGCTTATCACCCAATGTAGTGGCCCCAAGGGTAAAACTGCAGCTCTGGACCCAGGAATTAAAAGAGTTTCACGATCTACTTAGCTAGTTTCAGCCTATTAAAATCTGGCATGTATTTTTGATTTATTGTCAGACACTTCTTCTTGCTTTCACTAAGATTTGTTCTATTGCACAAATTCACAAAATGAAGCAATATGTCCTTTGTTCAACAGTTTCTAAGCAGTACAAGCATTTAAGTGGTTGGAAGTCTTGAAAGAGGCGAAGGCACAATCAGAAGGAACTTTCAATAAATCATGTTTGAAAAAGAAAGTGATGGGCCAACACGCTTGTTACACAAACCTTTTGCTAATACTGTTCACATTACTTCACCTACATGAAAGCCTCTGTAGTGAGGCCATAGTGAACAGTTAACATTTTAGCTAGCAAGACAAGTGGACAAAGACCACAAGAACCTACTACCACCACATGTTTAATGCACCACATTGTCATAAATGACATGTGGTCGGTAGAATAGACTGGCCAACTACTTCTAAAAACCCACCCTTTCTGCAATTCTACTCTTTATGCCGCTGACGTCATCTGTCTGAGAAGCTCATGAAAAAATATATGAGCTTCAAAAGTTACAGCAGTTTCCAATTTATTCAAAAGAGGCTGAGTGTAGATTTTTAAAATTATATATGTTGTTTGCTGTTTCTTGACTTTTAAGACACACTGCTCATTACAAGTATTTAGAGCTTACCTACTTTGGTAAATGCTGCTTGCTACGTAGAACATCTGTATAATTTAACACAATTTTCGTCAATGAGGGAAGTGCTAAAATTATTACAGCCATTTCGTATTTATAATCCGTCACAATAAAGATGCTACCTCAGTAGAGGTACAATAAGATTTTTGAAGTTCCTCTTAATAAAAAGATCTTACCAGAATGCGAAAAGTGACTGGTATCTATATGGCACTCCAAGCACTCATCTTAACCACAAAGTTCTTGTTTTGATGAAGAACACTCCCTGTGAAGCCTGGACACACAAGCAAGTGCTACATTGGCAAGAGTTCCGCAAAGTTCTGAATCTCTAGACTTCGGACCACTTGCTTGACATGAGCTGAACAGGCAATGCTAATTGTTGTGTGTAAGATCTGCTGCAACCTGTTTATGACTGGAATTGTTGTGACATTGTAAAATATCGTCCTTGTTGAAGGGGGTATCTCTGTAAACTTAAACATTACATACCCCAGCTGGGCTACAATGAATCTGATTGTCTATTACTCTTACTTTTTACGTTATGCGATCACTGGAGACATTGAGTACTGTGGTCATTGTGCATGACTTGTTGACTGTATTGAAATAAATATTTGTGATTGCAGGGTAGTATCTCTTTTCTGAAAAAAATATTTTGATTGTGTTGAAAACTGTTTGCTTAAAAATGTCTCAAGAATAATTGATTCAAATGTATCTTATACTCGTACTTAGTAACATTTCTGTAGGTGTATTGGGTTGCCTTTGTTCCCTTTAACACTATGGACTTCATTATGAGCCTGGCGGTCCATGGACTGCCAGACCCACGGATAGCGGGCGGACAGCCGCAGCAGTGGTGGTCCGCCCGCCATATTATGACCCTGGTGGATACGCCACGGTGGAAATGCTGCCACCGCTAGGCTGCCGCCACCAGCCTGGATTTGCGTTTCAAATCCAACAGGGCAGTACTGCAAGCAGCGCTGCCCTGGGGATTATGAATCCCATTCCACCAGCCTTTTCTTGGTGGTTTACGCCGCCAGGAAAAGGCTGGTGGAATGGGTTACTCAGGCCCCTCTGCGGGCCCCCTGCACTGCCCATGCACTTGGCCAGGGCAGTGCAGGGGCCCCCATGCACAGCCCCATCATGCATTTCACTGCCCGGATTACTGTCAGTGAATTGCGCGACAGGTGCTGCTGCACCCGCCGCACCCCCACATTGGCGCCGGCTCCATTAGCAGCTGGCATCAATGTAAAGGCCCTGTTTCCCATGGGCACAGCAGGGAAATCATAATAGGACCGGCGGGGGCTTCACCGCACTGGCGGTGAAGTGGGGGGAACGAATTTGGCAGGTGGCGGTGCTGCCCACCAAACTCATAATGACCCCCTATGTCCTGTGCAAAATAGTTTTTACGATAGTGGTTAAGGTCTCAGGATTAAACAATATAAAAACAACAATCTACCAAAAATGCTGTTGTATTAAATATACAGCTACACCAAAATACTCCATCACAATGGTGGCAAATCATAAACAACAACCCTTTACCACATTCTGTGATAGAGAGAGACAAATTTTTTAGTTCAAAATTATTGTACCCATGTCATCACACTAAGGAAGGCCTGCTGAAAGCCCCCTTTGAAAACTTAACATTCTTCAGTATTACTCAGTGGCAGTCGCCACTGTATAGTTATAGTTAGGACCAGATTTATATAGGAAATCGTTTTTTGGATTGCCAATAACTTTGGTGTTGTTTGACAAATCTTCACAAAATGTCGGGTAGCATTTGGATCCCCATGGCGTGGTTGGAGCCGTCTATAACGTCACGGTCACCTATAAAAGTACTACCCAGACGCACGTACATCAGTTACTTTTCCACAAACTTCCACGCCAGAAGCGCAGATAAATGAAAAGAACCAACAATTTGTCTGTGCAAAAAAACTAGTGCCCTGAAAGGGACAATCCCTAACCCTAGCAGAAGTGTCCGCAGAGCGGGGTGGCATGAGTGGGTTTAAGGAATCTGCAGTTTGATAGAGTCTCTACCAGATAATGCGCTACCAAAGGTCAGTAACTTGTTCATCTGATAGAGACTTCTAGCTGCTGATTCCTTACCTTTAGAATAGATACCCAAGCCATAACCTCCTGGTGGTGGGCTGCAGACAGATGTTCTCACACTAAAAAGTCCTGCAGGACTGAACAAGCAAAGTGCCCGTATCTGCAGACATGATTGTCCAGACAGTCATGTCTTGCGAACATGTGCAAGGACACCAACATCGTTACCTAACAGATGTCCAGGACTGGAACACCTCATGCTAACACAGTGGTAGCAGCCTTGTCCCTAGTGGAAGAGCTCTCAAGCCCTCAGAAGGCTGCTTCTTGGCATACGCGTAGCAGATTTTAATGAAGAAAACGACCCAGTGCGAAATGACTCATTTGTGCACTGCCCAGCCTTTCTTTGCTACTACATACCCCCACAAAGAGTTGGTCATCCACCCAGAACTCTTTTGTGCGCTCAAGGTAGAACGACAATGCTCTTTTTGGGTACAGCCGGTAGAGTCACTCCTCTTCCTTAGAGGGATGTGGTGGAGCAAAGAAGGTGGTCAGGGTAATGTTCTGACCCAGGCGAAATGGGGTCACCACCTTAGGGAAGAAAGAGGCACGAGTTTCAAGTACCACGTTTGTCCGGGAATATGGTGAGACTCGGCAGCTTAGATGAGAGAGACTGCATATCCCTCACCCTCCTGGCAGATGTTAGTGCCACTAGGAAGGCTGTCTTGATGGTGAGTAGCCAGAAGGAACAGTTGTGCAGTGTGTCAAAGAGAGCACACATTAGAAAAGTGAGGACCAGATTTAGGACGCACTGAGGCATGACAAAGGGCGCAGGAGGATACATATGTACAAGCTCTTTAAGAAATCTATTTAAATAGGAGATCTGAAAAACGAAGGCTGATCGGGCACCGAAAGAATGCCAATAAGGCAGAAAGATACCCTTTGAGAGTGCGCAATGCAGAGCCCTGTTGAGCAAGGAATAAGACAAAGAGAAGAATGTCACAGAGAAAGGCAGAAAGAGAATCAATAGATCTTTCTGTACAATAATATAAAAAGTGTTTCCAATGGCAGGAGTATACCATCTTGGTGGAGGGATGCCTGGCTTCTAGAACAAGTTTACAGACCATGGGAGGAAGGCTGTGAACTGCCAACGCACAATCACCACGCATGAAGGCACAGTGTTAACAGGTTCGGGTGGAGAACCTTCCCCTGCTGCTGCGACAGAAGATCTTCCTGAATGGGCAGCCTGATTAGAGGATCAATGCTCATTTTCAGAAGCTAAGGATACCAAACTCTCTGTGTCCAGCCTGGAGCCACCAGGATTATTTGGGCCCGGTCATTCTTGATCTTTCTGAGAACTCTGGGCAGAAGTGGTATGGGTGGAAAGGCGTACAGAATGCCTGAACTCCACTTGCGACAAAAAGCTTCAGCAAGAGAGTGCCGCCTTGGAAACTCCAATGCGCAATACTGCTGACATTCTGCATTCTCTTCAGAGGCAAACAGATCTAACCAAGGCTCTCCCCATGGTTGTAAGAATCCTTATGCCACCTCTGGATGGAGACACCACCCGTGATCCGCTAGGCATGGGCGGCTGAGTTTGGCTTCCCTGCCGTACAGAGAAACTGCCAGGTGTTGAACCACCAGGGCTATATCCTGCTTCTCCAGCCATGTCCAGAGATGCAAGGCCTCTTGACAAACAGTCTGTGACCCCACACCCCCCTGCTTGTTGCAGTACTACAGTGCAGTGGTGCTGTCTGTGAACACCCGCACTATCTTCCCTTTAACAATATGAAGAAATGTCTTTAATGCTAGTTGAATCACTTGGAGCTCCCGTAGGTTGATACGAGTTTGGATTCTGCCAGAGACCAGAGACCTCTGATCTCCACCTCTCCCAGATGGCCACCCCATCCCAGAAGCGATGCATCTGTCACTACAGTAAAATCTGTTTGGGGAAGGGAGAAGAGTCTGCCTCTGATCCAATCGTGATTCACTAACCACCAGTGCAGGTCTTTTGCAGTTCCCTTTAAGTGGTCTGAGCAGTGTCAGTGAGATTTCCCTGATGCTGCGTCCACTGGAATTTTAGGTCCCAATGCAGAGCCCTCATATGCCATCTGGCATGTTTTCCAAACAAGATGCAGGAGGCCATGAGGCGCAGCAGACTAGGAGTGTGTCACACCAAAATTCAGGATAGAGGCTGAAACATCCAAATCATAACCTGAATATCCTGAACTCGTTGCTTGGGAGGATAGGCCCGAAACTGCACTGTGTCCAGAACAGCTCAGATGAAAGGGAGCATTTGAGAGGGAGTCAGGTGCGACTTTAGCATGTTTATAGTGAACCTCAGCCAATGCAGGAGTTGCGCAGTAGTCTAAAGGTGGGTGACAGTCTGGGGTGAAAGAGCCTTCAAAGGCCAGTCGTTGAGGTAGGGGAAGACTGAAACCCCAGCCTGCACAGGTGAGCTGCGACCACCGCCATGACCTTGGTGAACACCCGAGGGGCACTGGTAAGGCCGAAGGATGGCATGCGTGTGGTAAACTGAAAGTGCTCATGGCATACATTGAACCGCAAGTAACACCTGTGGGCAGGCAGGATGGGAATGTGGAAATATGCATCCTTGCAAGACCAAAGCTACCATCCAGTCTCCTTGGTCTAGGGCAGACAAGACCTGAGAACCCGAGTGGGCCTTCTGAATTTCTCCTTTTTAAGGAAGCGATCGGCGTACCGCAATTGCAGAATAGGGCGAAGGCCCTTCTCCTTTTTGGGTATCAAAGTAGCGAGAATAACAAACACTACCTACTTCTGATATCGGGACACTTTATGTGGCTCCCTTGGCCAAGAGAGCCCTAACTTCCTTGTCGAGCAAAACCAAGTGATCCTCTATCAGCCGTTCTTTTCATGGAGGCACTGGGGGAGGGAAAGACTGGAAGGGGAGAAAATATCCCTTCGGTATGGTCTACAAGACCCATTTGTCCGTTGTTGTGGACCGCCAGTGGATGAGATGAAATTGAATCCTCCCTCCAACTGGACATACATGGTCTTACAGAATCACACTAGGAGGGTTTGGGCACTATAGAAGTGGGGGGATGGGTGGTAGACGACTTCGGGTCAAACCCTCTGGGTCTGAAGGCACCACAACCGCATCCCCACACAAGATGTTGGCCTAGCAGAGGGCAGTTGCTGGTCTGTGGATGGCGTGGTACCACGCCCCTTCCAAAGTCTCAAAAAGCGCAATAGACAGACTGTGGGTGAGGGGTCACCGAGAGGCCCATGGAACTGGCCGTAGCCCGGGAGTCCTTAAAGCACTCCAGTGCCCAGTCTGCCTTTTTGCCAAAAAGGCAGGTACCATCGAAGGGTATGTCCATGAGGTTTGCCTGGACATCCCCCGAAAAGTAAGAGGTACGTAGCCAGGCGTGGCATCAATGGGTCACTGTCGAGGAAATTGCCATACCCTTCGAGTCCGTCAGGTCCAAACCACACCTGATGGTAAACCTGGCTGCATCTCTCCATATTTGAACGACTGAGAAAGAGTGCCCCTCGCGTCCCCCAGGACCTGAGGCAACATTTGCACCACCGTATCCCATAAAGTATGGGAAAAAAGGCCCAACAAGCATGAGGTGTTTACTGACCTCAATGCCAGGCTGGAAGAAGAAAACATCTTCTTCCCCAATTGGTCCAGCCTCTTGGATTCCATACCCGGGGGAGTGGAAGGGAACACGCCATGGGAAGTGGAGGCCTGGACCAACAAGCTCCCCAGTGTGGTGTATTGTGTGAGGAAGCTAGAGTCACCGGGTGCCAGACGATGGCGGCGACCAATTGTCCTGTTTACAGGCACCCCTGTGCTGGGTTTGGACCACATCCCCAGCAGGACATTGGTGAGAGCTTCATTAAAGGGCAACATTGGTTCTGATGACGAAGCCCCGGGCTAGATTACCTCTGTCAAGATGTTAGTCTTGACCTGCACTGAGGGAAGCTCAAGGTCCAGGACCTCAGCTGCCATGTGTACCACCATTGCATATGATGCACCCTCCTCAGTAGCCACAGTAGGCGGTGAGAGCTTGACAGTATCTGGATAGGTGACCAGTCCACTTTCCTCTCCTAACTCCTCATAGCAGTCCTTAGATTTTAATTAGGACTCTTAGGGGTCTTTAGACCCCTTCCTACAGAAATTTCCATTAGCATAATACTGGGATGACTTATGCATAAGTCAAGCAGAGGACAAGAAAAACAATTTAATGTCCCCCTAAAGGGCTCTCGCTCCAAACCAGGCTGTTACTTTCATTAAAAGCTCTTCTGTACTCAAATCCAACACAGTAACTATAACTCTGCGAGACCCTTAGATTAACCAAATGGCATCTACCAATTCTCCTTTCAACGCATCAGAATATTAACCATTTGCACCCTAGAATTTCACATGCTTATTACCCGCTGCTCCAGAGAGAACACTTTTCTTAAATTAGGTCAATTTTGGAGCCCACCTCTCCACACACCTTAGCCTATGGGGAAATGTTTGTTTCTTTTTATTGTTAGGGTTACTCAAGTATGATATGGTTTTTAATGGGTTCCCTCACAATACTCAAAGTACCTACCCCAAGCACCGGAATCGTTTTGTCTCACAAATAGTGCCTCCATAGCATCTTCAATTTAGCAACCAACCAGTGTTTCCTGCTTTTAACGTCCTCATTCTTATTGTACATCATTAACTATATTTAGACTTAGGAAGCTAATTTAATGTATTGTTAAGTGATGCAAAGACTAATGTACTGTACTTTATATGGTTGAAAAAAGATAAAAATACATGTGGAAAAAAACCTTACAGATGTTGCATCAGCCACTTTAGGACTCAGGGACTCAATCCCCAGTCCTGAAAGAAAGGTTATAAAAAATATAGGGGGTAGGGTATACCCTGAAACCCTTGACCTAGTTGGGGTTCTGGGGCCAATAGTATACTTTTTTTTTTATTTAAGAGATACTGTGGATCCATGGAAGAACTGCAGAACAATAAAAAAATAAAGGCAGACTCCCCCCCCCTTTTTTATTTTATGCCCCATCAGGTGGGGAAAGATCCACAGGGTCAGCACTTTACAGGGCAGGACTGGTGTGTGGCCCAGGGGTCTTTAATTACCAGAACACAGACGGATCTGGGGAAACAGGTGTGACTGCCTTTTAATATCCTTGGCAGAGTGGCACCGTTTAAAATGCTGACCCTGCCACGTTTCCTTTACTTTATTTTTTTAAACCATCTTTATTAGATTTTTAGTGAAACTATAGAGCGATCACACCCGTTAGTGCTGATAAGTTTGCAACTGTGGTTCTGGTAACATGCCATGGAGCCCTATAAGTGCAACTCCACTTGTATGAACATTAGGAAATACTTGTTTCAATAACACAGCAACTACTATAACTATATGCAAATCCATATACAGCTGTAAGCATAAACGAACATGTTAGGTATACACATGTCTATCTCACAGTCTACCCCAAGGATTCTGAGTAACATAGTCAATCCTGACGTGACTCAGAAAACGTCTTAAGATGTGTCAGCACTATGACCCATTGCTTCGCGGAGGGGGTGGGCAGATCGGTGGTACATAGGCGTACGGTGGGCAGAGAAGAGGAGAAAGAGATTCACTTCTGTACTGGGTTCTTTAGGCTTACTTGTCGTATGGCAATCATGTCCGAGGGGACGGGCCTGTCCCGTGGTTCCTCAAAGGCAGTCATCAAGTCTTCCCAGTCTTAAGTGATGTGTCTGTTTCGCAGTCTGTGGACCTCTTCTCACTGCAGCCTCAGCTTTGCCCCACTTCAGCATCGCTGCCAACACGCCACCCCTGCAGCTCCACCGTCTTTCAGCACATAGCTTTTAGTCTGTGTGCCAAGAAGAATGCCAAATCAACAAAGCATGTTATGGCCTCCTCTCGCTTTCCAGCACCTGTAAAGGTCTAGTCTGCAGCCAGGCATGCAGTCAAGGTCAGTACGGCCCGTCATAGTGGTAAATACATTTGTGACTTCTGTCCAGAGACTGCGGGCCACCAGGCAGCTCTAAAGCATGTGGAGCATATCTGCCGCAGATGCCCAGTGGCATGGGCAGTCAATTTTACATTTTATTGGTTTAGATCTCAACAGAGATCAATAGTAAGTGCAGTCATAAAATTTTACAAAACAGAATAAAAGTTGTAACAAACTCTACAGATGCCTTTAATTAATACAAAGATAAAACGTTTCAAAAAAGGAGTGGACCTTACAAGGGCAATCAAATCCTTAATTGTACACACTCTATATAAAAAACAATTCCCTGCCTCAACCATTTGCTAGGGCAGGTATTAAATACATGCTCTATATCTTGAATCCCCACCAGCAGAGATCGCATAATCTTATGTCTAGAGGACCTCCAATGCATTGTAATGCCATTTAATGGTAGTATGCTCAATTGTAACATGATTAAACACTGACTAGTGCTATGATGTAATGTAAACTCCTGATATTTTTGAGGACTTTGATAAACAAAATTGTCTGTGTGGGCCCTATACGTTACCAATGCAGAGCAGTGCGCAATACCCAATGTAAAACTTAATCTGGACATCAGCTTCAAATGAGCCGGTGTCCATGAATGCAAATGGGCAATAGAACACTGAATTTCTCCTAGTGCGACTGCTATTAAAAGTATACAGACTTCTCCCTCCCTGAAATTTTTCACTCCTCAAGTGCTCACAATGAGCCTTCAGACTTGTTTAGGAGGTTATATGCCCACCTAATAACATTTGCCAGAGATCTAGTCTAAGCACTGGGTAAAGAGAACTCTAGACATAATGGCTGTACTGGAATAGCTTGGCTCAGTGATGTGATCCTACGGATGGGATTCCCTTCAAATGATTCTAAAATTGACCATTTACTATCAGGAATATATTCAAGTGCATAAGAGAGGATGGGAGGTATCTTGGCCTGGTAAATATTGAGAAGGATTTTGAAATGTCTCCTTCCTGAGCTTCCTGGGGAGCAATACATTTAAAATAAAAGGTTCTACAAAAGCAATAGCCTTGAGCCCGATATGAGAAAGGTGAGAAGTGCAGTCTAGTGGCTGGGAGAACACCTTCCCTAAATAGATATACATTTCTACAACTTCAACAGGACTTCCACACAACTTCTAATCGTAGAAGTGTTACTGTTTCCTCCCTCTAAACTTTACCACCTTAGTTTTGGGTATTTTTTTTTTTTTAATTACCCTTGGTATACTTTACAAGCATGTCAATATTGTGCTAAAGACCTATAGGCGTAAGGTAAAAAAATGAACACATCATCAGCATACATTTAAAAATGTACATTTTTTGAGAGGCTACTTTTGGAATTAAATTATTTACTTTTGAAAAAAACTGGTAAATCACTAAGAAATAAGGACAAGAGGGGCTAAAATACACCCCTGCTTCAAGTCATTTTCCGTACACATCCTGTGGGTCAACCCATTTTCTCCTCTTTTAAGAACTCTACACCAAGTTGATGGGTGTAGTGCAACTATTAACTGTAGTAAGAAACTGGGAATTCCCATTCTCACTAATTTCCTCCATAGGGTAGGTCTATCAACCCAATGAAATGGGGTAGAGGAATCAACACACAGTAAACTACTTGCGATTTGATTACCACATACTTATACTTGTCAATTACGGTTTGCAACACAGCAATACTGGCTGCCACTGAGTGTAATTTAATGTAATTCGAGATTTATAAAGCGCGTTCCTACTCAAAGAGCATCGAAGCGCTGGGAAGAAAGCACGTAGTAAAAATAGACAGAGGATAAGAAAAATAACAGAAATAATGAAGATAGAAAACATCCAATAGAAGAAACAGAAACAAACTAAATCAAAGACCCTGATCTTGATGTACCAAAAAATTAACGAGGAAAGAGCTAAGTTTTCACCATTTTCCTAAATTTCATATAACCTGATTCTTGCCTAATATTCTGTGGGAGAGAGTTCCATCCTCTGGCTGCAGCTACTGTAAAAGCTTTGTCTCCCCATTTGGCTTTATGTGTGTGAGGGACCTGAATCAAGTGAGCTTGGGAAGACCTCAAGCTTCTTTTAGGTACATGCAGGAGGAGTCTGGAAGTCAGGTACTGTGGTCCTATTCCATGAACTGCCTTAAAAGTAAGACAGAGCGACTTAAACTGGATACGCTGCGCCACTGGTAAGCAATGTAATTTCCTGAGACTCTCTCTAACTGATATACATCGTGGGAGATTAAGAACTGCTCTGACAGCGGAATTCTGAACTAATTGGAGTCTATTTATCAGCCCCTTATCCAGATTAAGGAACAGTGCATTACAGTAGTCTATCTTGGACATTACCAATGCCAGGATAGCAGATACCCTACATTCATGTAACAGATAGGGGAAGATTTTTCTGAGCATTTTAATTGACCATAAACTGATGTTTACCACATGATTAATCTGTTTTTTAAAAGACAGATGTTCATCGAACAAGATGCCTAGGTTTCTAGTAACAGTAGTGGGCACAGGGCAGTTACCACATTCAGAGGGCCACCACCGTGAGTTCCATAAATTCTTTCCAGGTGCAAAACAGAAAACTTCAGTTTTGGTGGCATTCATTTTTAGCCAATTGGTCTTCATCCATTTACTCACTTCCACCATACAATTACTGAACCGATCTGCAACCTCCTCCCATGGCTGATTAATAGGAATAATAAGCTGGGAGTCATCAGCATAGGAAGATGGAATGAAACCAAAAGTACGAATTAGACTAGCCAAAGGCGCTACATACACATTAAACAATGTGGGGCTGAGGGAAGATCCCTGCGGAATCCCACATGGGAGAAGATAAGGTATAGATTTGAAATCACCACAGCTAACTGTGGTCCATCTATTTGTAAGAAAAGACTTCAAAAGTTTAAGCGCCTTGTCCCTCAAACCCACATGATGCAAACGGGACATTAATAGTGTGGGAGAGATAGTGTCGAAGGCAGCAGATAAATCTAAAAGAACCAAAACTTCATCAAAAACCCTTGCCTTCATCAACCATCCTTCGAATAGTATCAGAGGATGAGATTAGGGCAGTTTCAGTACTATGCCCTTTTCTGAATCCGTATTGCGAGATATCAAGAGCATCCGCTTTTGTTAAAAACTCGATCAATTCAACGTTCAAATTTTTTTCTAGAATCTTTGCCAAAAACGGGAGACGTGCTATTGGCCGCAAATTACTCATGTCCTGATTATCCCCCTCTGTTTTTTTCTTGAGGGGTACTACTATTGTTTCTTTCCAGATAGATGGGTACTTCCCAGATATAGCTACCCCTTGGTAAATGGGGACCAACATCCATGCCATTAAATCCGGAACCAAGTGAAAAATGGAAGGAGGACACGGATCCAGAGGGGAGCCCAATTTAATTTGAAGAATCTTCTTTTTAATAGTATCCATGGAAGGGGGTTGGAAATATGACATTAGTGACTGGCCATCTGCTGTAGCACTCTGTTATCATGGGGGTAATACTTCGGGAATGATCTGGGTATCAAAGTTGCTATGTATTTGCAATATCTTATTTTCAAAATGAAAAGCAACTTTGACACAGAAACCCTGAGAGTTTTCTACACCAGCCGGCTTCATGGGCACAGTTAGCGCCTTAATAGTCTTAAAAAGTTCCCTGGGGGCATTAATAGCCTCCTTTACTTTGGTAGTATAAAATTTAGATTTGGCCATAAATTGTGCTGCTTTATAAGCCCTTAGAGTGGACTTAAGGGCCACCCTTTCCTCAGGTACTGGATTAAGTTTTCACCGTCTTTCCTGCGGTCGATACTTTCTTTGAAGGAGTTTGAGGTCTTTTCTAAACCAAGGGTGACCTGTCAATCAAGGTAAAGGCCATAGCTTTAGCCTTATCCCAACCAGCTTCTAAAGCTGGGCCTAATTCCTCTACTTTAACCTGTTTCCATAACCTGGCTACCTTGTTCGTTTCCACGTTAGCAGCCCCAACATTCTTTGAGGCGAGTTTAAATTTCAGCAGATGATGATCCGTCCAACTCAACTGTATCATGGTTACCTCCACCTGTTGAGTAGCTCGTGCAAACACCCCATCCAGAATATGCCCTCCAATATGGGTGGCCGACGAGACTCTGGAGGTCCAATCCATGGCCTCCATAAAGTCAATGAATTCACAAATCTTAGGAGTTGACGTCTCATCAAAGTGCATGTTAAAATCGCCCAAATCACAGCTTTTGCAGACAGAACCATAGGTTCTATCAACTTAGGCCAAGAATGTAAAAAAATGTTAGTCGGTCCTGGTGGACGATATATCAACAGCCCCTCTAGTAGTACCCCACTGTTTTGAGAAATTGTAAATATCATTGCCTCACATGAATCTGTCGAAGAACTAATGCATGTACATGCCAACGTAGACCTATAGATAATGGCCAGACCCCCCCCCCCCGTTCTGAGGTCTATCAAGTCTGTGGAAGGTAAAACCTGGTGGAGAGGCGACAATAAAGTCTGGGTCCGATTCTACTTTACCTCAGGTTTCAGTAATAAATAGACAATCAATCTGCCAATTATCAATAATTTTGCAGATTTCCTGTTTATGTTTGGGAAGGGACCTAGCATTTATTGAGGCATACTGAAAGCTGTAATTATGAAATGCCTTCTGTTTCATTTTTTTCTCTCCCAACCCTGCCGGCATAATGTCTTGGTTTCTTACCTTTGTTGCCTCTATAGGGACTTGAATAGCCCAATTACATATTTCACAGGTCCAAATAGATCCACCCTTCCTTAAAGGCTTAGATACTACATTATTAGTGGGATTAGGCAATAGTTTACTGTAATCTTCCACTCCCCCAGATACTGCACAGCTATGAAAAAGGGCAGCATTTCTGGCCCCAGGGCCCGGTCGGGCCTTTGGTGCGACTTCGGCACGCCAGCTGCGCGGTCGCTCGTTCCGGCACATTTATGCCTGCAGGAACGAGGCCCAGCCCAGCCCAGAATCGGCTCGTTAACACTAGACCGCTAACTTGCAGTCCCACCAGGAAGAAGGGCTCTTACTGACCCTCACTTCCTGTTTAATACAAGTAAAAACGATTTCCACTCCCTCCAAAGGCTATTTTAACTAAACTCCTCTTCCCCAAACCCCCAGAACATTAAAAATACTCAGAAATAACTTTTGCACAATTTAAAAATGCTAATTTTAATAAAACACACACATTGATTAAAAAACGATTTTCCTTATTTTTCTATTCTATTTTCCTCTTTCTATTAAAATACTAACGTTTAATACATCAAAGCCACAGTAGTTATAAAAAGCAGATGTCACCACACAAACCTTAAAACAGCAAAAGCTAAGATCGAAAACCTGCTTGGCTGTGAGCATCACTCCCCTAGAGAAAGCCCAGTCTTTATAAGCTGGTCCAACACACTGGAGGCAAAGTTCTTCCCTTTTGCATCAAGAAGTACAATCTGTCAGTAGTTGCAAGGGGATAGCCGGGACCCTTTTTTATGAAGAGGGACCACTATGCTGCTGGACCATGAGCATGGCGTGTATCCTGTTTCATAACAGTAGGAGAAAAGCAGGTAGAGGGACCTACTCTAGCCT
The DNA here is from genome assembly GCF_031143425.1 of Pleurodeles waltl. Taxonomy (NCBI): domain Eukaryota; kingdom Metazoa; phylum Chordata; class Amphibia; order Caudata; family Salamandridae; genus Pleurodeles; species Pleurodeles waltl. The sequence goes on along the minus strand of NC_090451.1, from coordinate 570,111,481 downwards.
TCAGACTTGTCCTGCAGTACTTTGATGGGAATCTTGTCAGGGCCCAGTGCAGCTGACGGTCTTGCTTTCCTTATGTACGACTCAATTAGCTTTGCGTTTTGGGCCATTACATGCTGGACTAACTGGCGAACTGGCATAGCTGAAGGGGGTTCCTCACAATCAGTCTACGGGTGATTAGACCCATGCAGTTCGGAAATATAGTTTATCCATTCCTAATTGGGTAGGAAGTGTAGATGTCTTTCTCGTGTTACCCATTAACTTAGAGATGAGCTGCCAGGAGACCTTGCTGTTTTCCTGGGAGCTGTGTAATTACCAGACATAGACCTTCCCTGGAGCTTGAGTACAGCTGCAGGGATAAGCTCTTCAAAAAATAGGATTAGATTGCTTCCTCCAGGTGCTTGGTGCCATCTCCAAAATGGAATTACTGAGTTCATCTTAGATACATTATTAGAGTTCCAAATAATTCTGCCATTTGCTGATGGTTAAAGCCTCTCCATTTCCATCGGCAAAAGTCCATGACGAGGGTTTATGTAGATTAAGCATGAGTTCTGAGTAAAGTAATGCATGGTCACTTCCTTGTAAAAAAATTCAACTTTAAGGTACTGGGTTTTTGGTATAAATCGTAACTAGTTATAATATAGTCCAATAAAGAAAGACTGGTAACCCCTTCTTGTGAAGGTTGCCGGAATATCCCCTTCCTTTCTGCCATTTAGGATCACTCCATTTAGTGATTCTAGTATTATTCTTCTACACTTATCCACCCTATTGGTAGTCCAGAAAGACAGGATCTGGGATGTGCCATATTTGCTCAAGCTCCCTACTTCTGTGAGCTTTTTGCAGGGTGTTAGAGGTTTTTGCATTGAAATCACCAATTATCAGTGGTTGCGGGTTTCCACCTAGCTTCAAGGTAGATTCAATACGATCAAACAATTAAACTAGCAGAGCATTAAATTGAGGACCTGGAGGAATGAACATGTTAAATAAAAATAGAGTATCAGCTGAGGGGACAGTTGCTTGGGAGGTTATTTTGAAGCACTATATATTGCTATGCAAGAAATGAACCAATTCAAAGTTGTAGTGCTTTCCTCTTATTTAGTTTCTAAGCACTAACATAACACAACAGAAATGCACTTCTGAGGTCAAAGAAGACTTTTATTGTTGTTATATGAATGACGAATTAGTAGCTTTCAAGTCCGCGTTAATCAAACAAAATATATCAGTTTGCAATATACACAGCAGGTTATATTTATAAGATATTGAATGCAAAGCAAAACAAATACTTCACCGTGTAGGAACTATTTACAGCTACATCTTTCTAAGGTCTGCAAGCTGATGACCCCTGTCAGCCGCGAGAAAGAGTGTCATCTACCCACACGGGATGCTGGCAGCTGGCGCCAAGCTCCAGCACGAGGTCCGGCAGATTCGAATCTGACTCTCTGCAGCCTGTTACATTCGTTACAAAGGTGTGCCCCCTCCTCTCAGACCTGGGAAACTGAGCAAGCCTTTTGGAGACTGGCCAGGTCTCCAAGACTACTCCTGTTCCCAAGCTCAAGGGAAGAGAAACGACGCCCATGTACTCTCTCTTATCAGGTCTAGTCTACTGTGAGAGCAAAACATCTTGGTTCTCTGGTGCAAAAACACAGCTTGGAAAAATACAGAACTCCACGTTAAAGGCAATGGGCAGCTAACCTAAATATCAAATGCAATGTCATGTTAAAGGCAATAGGCAGCTAACCTAAATATCAAATGCAATGTCTAGTGTCATGTCAAAGCCAATAGGCATCTAAGCTGAATACAAAATACAATGTCTTATATCATGTCAAAGCCCATAGGCAGCTGAGCTGAATATAAAATGCAATGTATAATATCATGTCAAAGCCAATAGGCAGCGGAGCTGAATACAAAATGCAATGTATAATATCATGTCAAAGCCAATAGGCAGCGGAGCTGAATATCATGTCAAAGCCAATAGGCAGTTAAGCTGAATACAAAATGCAATATATAATATCATGTCAAAGCCCATAGGCAGAATATCTAATAGCATGTCAAAGTCAATAGGACTTTTATTGTTGTCAACTAATATGCGCAGTGGTGAAACACAAAGTCATTGGTCAAAACAAACTTTATCAAATGGCAGGACAAAAGTCCCACTGTATATCTACTGTTAGTAGGATTGCAAGATCTCCCATGGCATATCGTCATCTGACCCTTGACGCAGGAACATCTACGACAAAATAATTATTCCAATCACGTTTAACCGTTGACCAGATCTCTTGGAGACATATAGTTGCTGGAGAGAATCTAGACAAACTACTTTGATACTGCCAATCCAGCGATGTTCCAATATATAATTGAGATGTTACTGCTTAAAAGGGAATTTAGAGCCCCCATGTTATTTATTTTTATTTAAATTACTGGAAAGCCAAGACAAAGAAACATCCTTGTGTGTTTTCTCCTCACTGGGCAGGCTAGGATTCCAAATCTGTCTAGCTCCAACTTTAATACAGATTGTCAATGAGTCTGCAAATCCATTATTGAACTCATCCTCGTTTCGGCTGAGTGGAGAGGGCACTTTGTAATTCTGCAGATAATTTTTCTCTTTTTCCTTCCAGGATTGTTTGTTTTTGACTTATTGTTGATAGCTGTTTTTACATCTGTTTCTTGTATTGATGAAGTGGGTGAGGGATTTTTTTTTAGGAACTTGCTCCCTTTATCCAGTTAAATATCGAATAACAGGAGGAAGCTACTATCCCTAAATTTGCCTTCAAGACAGCTGGAGAGTCAGCATAAAGCGTACAGAGTCAATACATTATTTCAGTCCTTTCCCCTTTCTCTTTTTTCCCTTTCTGAGGTCTCTCACTTGTTTGGGTTGTGCTTGTATTTTTTGATGCATTCCTTGTAAAGTGTGTTTTTTAGCTGTCTGCGGTATGACTTTTAGACCCACCTACTCCTGAGTCAGCCCTTGCAGAAATAGTCAGGCTGCTATGATTCATTAAGGCCTTCAATACTGGAGTCTAAATTTCCAACAAATCTTCCAAGTTAGCTGTTGTTTTTTTCTAGTAATGATAGTATAGATTCAAGTACCTTCTGCAAAGATTGTAAAGAATCAAAAATAATAATATGCTTGTCTAGAAGGTGAGAAAAGTTAACTTCCAATTCAGATGCATTGCTTTGTGTGCTGTTAAATAATTCATGTCTTTTTTGGTGGTTTGCTCCTGATTGAGCGGGGTAGCTGTCACAATACTACATTGGGAAGAGTAGAATTCATTGGTCGAGTACAAGTTGTAGTAGCCTTGAAGATTGACCTCTGGCTGGTTGAATCCATTAAGTTGTCCATATTCATGCTTTCAGCATTTTCTTCAACTATTAACTCAGAATCTATGCAGTCTGATTTTAAGATAGTGCTTGGCTCTACGCTATCTATTACAACACTTCCTTATGCTATTTTCTCATTTCAGTTTTTTTGGAAGGGAGGAATTTAGGAATTGTGCTTAGTTCTTCTAGGGCGCCAATGTGCACTGATTTATGCTTATTTTGCCTTACTAATTGTGCTGTTCCCAACCTCTTCATTACTATAGTACGAGTTCTTAACTTTTTTAATGTCATGGTAGCAGAGGTACTTTTCCCTTATTTCCACTTTGATTTAAGCTATCACCTTCACTCACTGCAGAACACACAAATGACGATAATGGCAGGTAGGCACTTTATAGTCCAAGACCATAAAATATACCTCTTAAGTGTGGAGGTTTTCCAATCCTGCTGATAAATGGGGGCCAATAATGAATGGTATAAGCCCAGGCAGTTCTGGGGTAGCACACGGTGGGGAGCAAGCTGCTCCACAGACTTAGCTGGATTGCTTCCATGCTCAACCCTAAAGGCTTAGCACTAACTGCTTACATAACACCCCTTGTGGCCGAGACAGAAGAGTTGCTGATGTAAACCCGTAATGGCCGAAGGGAAGCATCCAGACTGGTACAGCACGATAGACTTCTCCTTCCTTTCCTCGCACACCCCCCTCACCTGCACAGCACTCTTTCTTAAGGAGTATAGGGGGCCAAATGGGAATCTGGTAAGACCCCACAAGAGGAACCGGCAATGGGAGCCAGGCATAGTGCAAGAGATGAGGGCAGCAGCAATGCCCAGGCGAAGTGGCCAGGAAGTGGCAGGAAGTGCCACCCTCTTTAATGATCCTTCGCTGGACCACCCAACATGGAGCTGCTCTGTGATGTCACACTCGTGGCGGGGGCGGCACACAACAAAAGTCCTGGCTGGCCACAGCGGATGCACCAACCCTAACCCCCCCTCACAGGTCTAAGTCAGCTCCACACTGCGACACTCCGCTCTCCATGCGAGCTCCTGGGCTGCTCCTTCTACTGTCATTGTGCACATACCAACATGTTCCTCCCGTGGGCAGTAAGGCGAAGCTGTGGCATAGATTTTGTGGAGCCTGGCTGAAGTGAAGTATGGCCTATGCAGTATATTATGTTGGATGTATTGGAGGCAGGCGTTTTGGGAAACCTTCCATGGGTTTTGTACTATTCTAGCCCATTCCTTCGACGTCAGTGCTCAGCCAATGTCTCCCTCTGAGGCGGCTTCAAGTGTGGTGAGGAGGTTCTGTAGTATGTGAGTTTGCACTTTGCTCATCCAAATAATCAAATGAGGGCCTTTGCCGCTCATGTTCATAGTGTATCAGCGGGTGGGGTTCAGAGTTAACTATACCCCATAGTCTATCTCTTCCATTAGTCTCATACCCACCCGGAGGCCTACCGTGTCCACCAGCTGGTCAAAAGGGATAAGGGTCCGATCCAAAAATAAGTCACCCAGGGTACAGCGAGCTATTCTTTAAAGGCTCAGGTGGATTTCAGGAGTGTATTGGGGCATATCTGGCAGGAGGGTCAGGGCTCTGGTAGACCTGCTGTGGGCCATCCGTAGAAAGCTATTTGTGGGCAGAGGTAGTGCCATGCCAAGCAGGAATATGTCTTGCACTAGCTGCCTTGTTCTCTCACCTGGGGACGCAGCCTAATCCTTCCATGTGTCTCTCAGCCAGCCAGCAGATGAGCCACTGCAGTGAACAAATAGTAGTGTTCAAAGTATGGGGTGTCGAGGCCACCACACAAGTTGTAATTTGGATAGCACCACACATTGCCTACCTTTGTTTGAAGTGAAGCAGCTCAGCATGGCATGTAACGTACAGAAGGTGCTATGGGGAATGATCACTGGCAAGTTGACAAAATAATATAGGAGACACAGGAGCATCACCATTTAAGAAAGCGCCACCCACTCCTGCACCAGCAGAGGGAGGGAAAACCAGAGGGATGCAGCTGCTCTTGTGAGCTTTCCATCTCTGAGGTCTTGGTATGTATGGTACATTTTGATGCCTAAGTAACAAATTGTGCAGGGCTCCCCGTGTATAGTATGCATGTCCACCACAGCACTCTGCTGGGGGCAGCAGGGTGAAGGGGGAACAGGCAGGTTTTTGCCCAATTTATGCCCAATCCCAAGGCAGATCTAAAGGTGTCCAAAATGGTTGCAACTTCAGCAGTGCCTGATCCGATGTCCATGATGTAGATGAGAAAGTCACTGGCATATAAAGAGACATGCGTTGTGCTCCCAATGGAATGTCCCAGGCATGACCTGCCTGTCTCAGCCTATCAATCAATCAATCAAAGGCATTTGTATAGCACACTGCTCACCCGGAGGGTCTCAAGGTGCTGGGGGGGGGGGGAACGCTACTGCTCGAACAGCCAGGTCTTGAGTTGCTTCCTGAAGGCGAGATGGTCTTGCGTTGTCCGGAGGTGGATGGGGAGGGAGTTCCATGTCTTGGCTGCCAGGTAGGAGAAGTATCTTCCTCCGGCGTTGGCTCTGCGGATGCGGGGGACGGTGGCTGGAGCGAGGCTGGCGGAACGGAGCTGGCGGGTGGGCTTGTGGAAGGTCAGGCGGCTGTTGAGGAACGTGGGGCCCAGGTCGTGGAGGGCCTTGTGTGCGTGGGTGAGGAGTCGGAACGTGATTCTTTTGTTGACGGGGAGCCAGTGCAGGTCTCTCAGGTGTCCGGAGATGTGGCTGTGTCGGGGGATGTCCAGGATGAGTCGTGCTGAGGCGTTCTGGATCCGTTGGAGTTTCTTCTGGAGTTTGGCGGCGGTGCCGGCGTAGAGGGCGTTCCCGTAGTCCAGCCGACTGGTGACGAGGGCCTGGGTGACCGTCTTCCTGGTCTCGGTGGGGATCCACCAGAAGATCTTTCGAAGCATGCGCAGGGTGTTGAAGCATGAAGACGAGACGGCGTTGACTTGTCTGGTCATCGAGAGAGAGGAGTCCAGGATGAAGCCTAGGTTGCGAGCGTGGTCCGTTGGCTTGGGGGTGGCTCCCAGGGTGGGGGGCCACCAGGAGTCGTCCCAGGCGGAGGGTGATGATCCCAGGATGAGGACCTCCGTCTTGTCTGAGTTCAGTTTCAGGCGGCTGTTCTTCATCCATTCGGCGACGTCTTTCATCCCTTCGTGTAGGCTGGCTCTGGCGGCGTCCGGGTCGCTGGTGGGGGAGAGGATCAGCTGGGTGTCGTCGGCGTAGGTGATGATCTTGAGGTTGTGTTGACGTGCGATGGTTGCGAGGGGGCTCATGTAGGCGTTGAAGAGGGTGGGGCTGAGCGATGACCCTTGTGGAACGCCGCAGATGACTTCGGTGGCCGCTGACCGGAACGGGGGGAGGCGGACTCTCTGGGTTCTTCCGGCGAGGAATGAGGTGATCCACTCCAGGGCCTTCTCCTGGATGCCGGTGTTGTTCAGGCGCTGTACCAGGGTGCGGTGGCAGACAGTGTCGAACGCTGCGGAGAGGTCCAGGAGGATGAGGGCCGCAGTTTCCCCATTGTCCATTAGGGATCTGATGTCGTCTGTGGCTGCGATGAGGCCGGTCTCCGTGCTGTGGTTGGCTCGGAAGCCGGATTGCGAGTGGTCGAGGGATCCGTTGGTCTCGAGGAAGGCGGCTAGCTGTCTGTTGACGGTCTTCTCGATGACTTTGGCAGGAAACGGGAGGAGCGAGATGGGGCTGTAGTTCTTGAGGTCGGAGGGGTCTGCAGTTGGTTTCTTCAGCAGGGCACTGATCTCGGCGTGTTTCCAGCACTCCGGGAAGGTGGCGGTGTTGAAGGAGGCGTTGACGATGTCGCGGAGGTGGGGTGCGATGATGTGGTCGGCCGTGTTGAAGATGTGGTGTGGGCAGGGGTCCGTAGGGGATCCGGAGTGGATGGTGTTCATTGTGCGTGTTGTGTCTTCGGTGCTGACTGGGGTCCAGGTGCGGAGGGTGGCGGTGGGGGGCATTGGTTCGGTGGTGGGGTTCGTGGTTGGTGGGCCGAAGCTGTTGTGAATGTTGGCGATCTTGTCGTGGAAGAAGGCTGCGAGGGAGTCGCAGAGGTCTTGCGAGGGAGTGATGTCATTGTTTCCGGCGTCGGGGTTGGAGAGCTCTTTGACGATGCTGAAGAGTTCCTTGCTGTTGTGGGTGTTGTTGTCCAGTCGTTCCTTGAAGGCTGTCTTCTTTGTGGCGCGGATCAGTTCTAGTGTTTTTATTTCCAGGGCAAAAAGTATCAAAGAAAGCCCTAGCGCATGCCCCTGCTGAGTGTGAATGAGGCCGATATGTGCTGCCCTATTTTCACCCTGGCAGTTGGGGCTGCATAAAGAAGTTTGATGAGCTGCAGTAGTCTTCTGTATGGCCCGTTGCCTCTAGAGTCGTGAGCATGAACCCCTAGTTTAAAGTGTTGAATGCTTTTTCTAGATCAAAGACCATGCAAGCTGCAAAGGCCCAGTAACTCATTGCCATCATCCTAAGTAGTCTACAAATATTTATTTTTTTAAACAGATTTTATTGAAATTTTTGTATTAATCACAATACATCATGAAATTCACACATCGCATTTGGGTATGGGAAATAATCTTTGCAATAGTATCTGTCATCGATGAATCACCCTTACCCATTAATTGTGTTGGTATCCTATAACCCTCCCGTCTCTCCCACTGTTGGGTTGTGCCCCATTTTAACATACATTTGAGATCAAGAGGCGTGGAAAAAGGTTTACCTACTGCCATTGGCTCTTAAGCATCAAGGGGGGGGGAGAGATGCCCTGATTCATGTACTCTTTCACTCACTCACTGTTTCAGGCCACAGGGTGTGGGGAGAGGGAAGCCTCCTGAAGGTGTAGGTTGCTCCTGCGACTGTGAATCTGGGTATTTTAAGCAATCTACTAAGGCCTCCCAGGCTCTGGTCATGTCCAGCTTGCCAATGCCCTCCTGGCATCCCCTTGTAACACTTCATCTTCGTAACTGGCCCATCTCTCTAACTCACTTCTCCAGACAGTCACTTGAGGGCCTATAGGGGATTTCCAGTTCCTGGTGACTTCCCTACTTTGCCAGTACAAATGCCAGGTCCTGACATCTAGTTGTGACCTTGATTTTGGGTGTATGAGGGAACCATCCCAGTAGACAGTGTCTCAGGGAGAGGGGTACATCTCTATCCACAACCTCTGCGAGGTTGCTGTCACTTCTGCTCAGAGTCGCTGCAGCAATGGGCCTTGCCATATCATATGTAGGAAATTCACTCCTACCACACCTTGGGGATGCTGCGTCTCCTATACTAAAGTATCTGTTGATACTGTCAGGGGTGAGATAGGCCCTGTTCAATATGTAGAAGTTAATCAGTTTAAATATCGCATTTCAGGAGAGTTTTGGTATTCCGTCGAGAATTTTAGCCCAGTTGCCCTCAGGGATGGGTACCCCCAGGTCACCCTTCCATTTGTTATGCAAAAGTGTATCTTTCCGTATTGCTCTGTAGAGTGCCGTCACTGCTCTATAAGTGCCATGGCTGTCACAATGTATTAGCAGGTCCTATGGGGTTGTGGCTCAGTCAAACCTGTTTGCCAGTGCTTGCGGAATGCTGCCATCATGGCCCTGTGAAGACGAAAGTGTCCTTGTGGTAGGCTAAATTCCATTCTAAATTCCTCAAAGAGTAGGAGCTCTCCATTACGATTTAAGTCCCCCACCTTTGCCGCTCCCGCCATTGCTTAGTCGCTAATCTTCCCCTGTTCCCACCATGGGTAGCATTGTGAATGCCATAATGGGTAGGTCAGGTGAATATAGTACTTTCCGACGCGTCTTCTGGAGACATCAAGTCCAGCACTTGCACATCACCTGGAGCTCACCAGTGTCATTCCCACCGGATGTCCCATTTCAGCTACTGTCTCATGGGCAGTAGCTGAAATGTTATGTCTTGTAATATGGCCTCTCCCCCCACTTATTGTGACTGAGAGCGTTGCCCCTGTTTTGCCTCCTGCTGTGCTTCGTGAGGCAGTTGTGCCGGGACGAGTGCCGCTCTCACCAACTGCCTCTTCTCAGCACAGCAGCTGCAATTCCTTTTCACCGGCTAGTTAATTCGGTCTCAGGGTCCCCTCAGCTTTGGCAGGTGACTTAGTCCTCAGTGCATCCCTCAATGCTTCCGGCCCTGCAGCCGGTTGACACTCACCGACTTTCTCTCAGCTGGGCCCGCCCTGCAGGTTTGACAACAGACTGCTTCACTACTCCGGAGCCACTGTCCTGTCGTGACCGCTGCACTCCTGGGCCTAGCCGTTGCCCAGTGCACCGCTGAGTGTGCCGGTTCAGGTCCCCTCAGTCCGCGGACCCCGGGGCGCAGGACTGAACGTCAGGATGCTATGGGGCATCGGGCCCAGTGCCACCAGCACGCCGCCACTGCTAAGTGCTGCTGATGGGCTCCTACAGTCATCATTTTGAGGCCCCTGGCCATGCAGCTCCATACTCCAGGAGTAGGAGATCTGCAGTCGCCTACATCTGCTCTTTCCTTCACTCACGCGAGCGCCTACGGCAGCATGGAGTGTCCAGCATCAGTCTAGTTCCCCCTGGCCTGGCCTGGTCAGCAGAGACAAGATAATGTTGGATGGGAATCAATCGGTGGGAGCACTGGTTTATGCTTGCTACACCATAAGCATCAGGTCACGACACCCATGTAGTCTTCGAATGTTGAGCGTTGTGGATCTATTTGGCCTAAATCCAGTGTGATCCCGATGTACCGGATCTGGTAAATGTGGCTATGGCCTTACTCAATATTTATAGTTGCTGCTTAGCATCAACAGCGGCCTATAGGAAGCTATATCAAGGAGGTCACATCCCAGTTTCATAAGTGAGACCCGGAGTGCTTCACCGAAGGTTGTGGGAGGCAGCCCACAGCTTTGTAAAGCTTCCAGGAGCTTAGGAAGTAGGGTGGCCTCATATGTTTTATTAAATTTGATTGGTGGCCCATCTAATCCCAGGGTTTTGTATGTGGCAGAGGCTCTGACAATACCGCAAAGTTCATGTTCCATCGGGGGGCGTCACTGTGTTCTTGCGCCACTGTCGGTGACTGGATCAGCCTTAAGAAGTCACAGATCTGTTCCTGACGGTACACAGGAGGGAGGAATTGTAAAGTGTGAGATATTGGGCATAAACTGCCTCAGGAATGTCTTCCTGACTAGTAGCTTGCGTTTTTGGGGAAAGGCGGTAGCTGTAATCACGGTGGTGGTCGTTGCAGTCCTCAGGGGCAATGCTAATAAATGACCTAACTTATCTCCTTCGGCATGCATTTTGGCATGATATGCTTTATAATCAAGACTTCACTGCGTTTCAAGCAAGCGTGTGTGACATTCTCTTTGCTCAGGCAACATAGACGTTTGAATGGGTACCCCCGTGCCTCTCTTTTAAGGTTCCCCAGCGCATCTTCTACCTGTGTCAGTTCCTAATGTATGGTGCCTCTTGCCCCTCTCAATGTGTGGATGCAATGGTCACGTACGACCAATTTCAGGGCCTCTCATTCCACCAAGCGGGTTGTAGCAGTGTCCCAGTTTTATGCATTGTAAGTCAGTAAGGCGTTGTCTGTCGACTCCCGAACACTGTCTCTCCCCGAGTTGTGGGTTGTTAATGCCACATCGGTACAAGAGGGAGAGGCGCGCCACATTCTGCCTGGAGAAGCAATTAATCATGGCCAAATGGAGTCTTTCCAAGACACTCTGCCTGCTTAACCTGTAGCTGTAAGGGGAGGCTGCTTAGCAACCGGTCTAGTCGAACGGGCAGATCATGAGGTGGCAAATAATAGGAGTTTTCCCTAGCGTTCATGTGAGTGGCCATCAGCTGTCAGACAACGACAAATGCAACAGCCACTGGGAGAGGCAGGATGCATCGCCATCCACAGGGGGGCTAGGCGTGGGGGTAGGATGCGATCCAGCTGTGGGTCTAAAACAAAGCTGAAATCTTTGATCCAGGGCAGATGGGACCATTGCATCAGCAGGATGGAATTGCTGTTGTGCTAAGTTTGGGGCACAGATGCTCCCCAATAGGACATCTTGCCATCCAGCAAACCTTCTACAAAAACATTTCAACCTTCATGTTCCTAAAGGATACTGTAGACCTGATCTATATGAGCATGTCCCTGGCATACCTAGAATTTTTGGTGCTATAACACTGGCCTCACCAGCGCTTGTGAAGGCAGCTGCCACACTTATCCTGCTTTCCTCCCAGCAATGTGCGTCTCCTGGAGGAACACTATCTGTGCACCCTTCCATACTGATGCACTGCATTCCTCTTGTTCGGTGCTCCCATCCCTCAGACATTCCAGGTTAGGATCGATTACCAAACCATGTTGTGGTTTTAGCCGCAACAATGTGGGATGTAAGGGGGCTAAGGGTCGCTCAAGCGCAGGCTGTGGCACAGGAGCAAAATACTCTGCCTGCTTAACCTATACAGTATACAGTAGCAGTGTAGCATGGCATGCTCCTTGAACATTGAACAACTCTCGGGACTCACAGGCCCGAGGTGGCAGAGTAACACCTAAGTGACCAAACAAAGCACATAGTACCCCATTAGGGGGGGTGCATTCCAACATGTTGCGAGCAAGAGTCCTGTGAAAAAACAGGAGAAGGGGGATGGAACACCAGTCAAAGGTGTAAATATTTGCCAGCAGTGCAATACAAGGCACAATAACGTTGAGTCCCACAGTTTCATGTTCAAAGCATTAAAGAGTAGGCCATCCAGGTGCAGCACTCCGTGAACCTCACCATGATCACGTTAAGCAATATCATCAGCAGTCTGTGGCGTGTCTATTGGGAGAGCTGTCTAGGAGGTACTACATTTGGGGGCACTTGACTCATCGTCCAATGGCGTTCCATCTGCTTCAATCGTGGGGTAGGACGACTTCTCTGCCCACCTACTGTTTGCCGCAGAGAGCGCATGGCATTGTTCCTCGCGGGCTTGTGCTGGGGAGAGTGCACCAGATGACACAATCCAATCACTTAATTGGCAGCAGCGGCGCCCTTGTCGCCCAGCAGCAGTCAATCTCCTACGCATGTCCGTTTTTCCAGTCACAAGGGATTCATATCTGCACTGTTCTGCTCAATCGTAGGCACCCAGAGGCTCTGTGAATAACTAGCTAGTACTGTTTGCTATCACTTTCAAGTTTGCTGGGAACAGGGAGTAAGCCAGGCTGACAGAACGTGGTTTCTTCTTCACTCTTGGGAACGAGGCCCTGTGGTGCTGCACTGCCAGCGTGAAGTCCGAGAAGAGGAGTATGCAGGCATTGTCTATGTGAGGGGTGCAGCTCTTCGGTTGGTCTTCAGGATCGTTTCCTTGTTGCGGAAGTTCATTCATTTGACCACCACAGGCCGTGGTGGCGCTCCTGGGTGGGGGCACCTGTGTGCTCTCTCCAGCAGGAGGAACGGTAACAGGCCTGTAGGCGACACTGTTGTGGATAGCCAGTTTTCTAAGTAGGTGACAGGGTCTGGGCCCTCCGTGCCTTTGGGAAGCACATATTGCCATGGAGGGGTCTGCCTTCTGCGTCCTCCACCCTGTTTTCTCGTGCATGTAGTCTGTCTGTCAGGTCACAGACCCTTCCCTCCAGGTCCGCCATGGCCGGTTGCAGACCTTGTAGGACAGTCTCAATTTGTGTAACTCAGGCTGAAAGCTTCTGCTGATAGTTCAATCAATCAATCAATCAAAGAAATTTGTAGAGCGCACTACTCACCCGTGAGGGTCTCAAGGCGCTGGGGGGGGGAAGAACTGGGGGGGGAGGGCCACTGGTCGAACAGCCAAGTCTTGAGGTTCTTTCTGAAGACCAGTAGGTCTTTGGTTTTGCGAAGGTCGGTGGGGAGTGAGTTCCAGGTTTTGGGGGCGAGGTAGGAGAAAGACCTGCCTCCTGTGGTGGTGTGCTGGATGCGGGGGACTGTGGCTAGAGCGAGGTCGGCTGATTGGAGGTTGCGTGTGGGAGTGTGGAAGTTTACTCTTTCATTGAGGTAGGTTGGGCCGCTGTTGTGGAGGGATTTGTGTGCGTGGATGAGGATCTTGAATGTGATTCTCTTGTCTATGGGGAGCCAGTGTAGGGATTTGAGGTGTGGTGAGATTCGTTTGTTCGTGTCGGGGGAGGCCAAGGACGAGGCGCGCTGCTGTGTTCTGGATTCTTTGGAGTTTGCGTTTGAGTTTGAGTGAGGTGCCGGTGTAGAGGGTGTTGCCGAAGTCCAGTCTGCTGCTGATGAGTGCGTGTGTGACTGTCTTTCTGGTCTCTGGGGGGATCCATTTGAAGGATTTTTTTAGGGTGCGGAGTGTGTGGAAGCAGGAGGAGGTTAGAGCATTGATTTGCTGTGTCATGGAGAGGGCGGGGTCGAGGATGATGCCGAGGTTGCGTGCGTGGGTCGCGGGGTGGGTGCGGGGCCTAGGGCGGTGGGCCACCAGGAGGCGTCCCATGTGGTTTTGTTGGGGCCAAAGATGATGACTTTGGTTTTGTTTGAGTTGAGCTTGAGATGGTTAGTGGTCATCCAGTTGGCGGTGTCTAGGAGAGCGGCATGTAGGTTGGTTTTGCCGGTGGTGGGGTTGCGGGTGAGGGAGAGGATGAGTTGGGTGTCATCTGCATATGAGAGGATGGTGATTCCGTGTGCTTGGAGAATGTTGGCTAGGGGGATCATGTAGATGTCGAAGAGTGTGGGGCAGAGAGAGGACCCTTGGGGGACTCCGCAGGTGATCTTGGTAGTGTTGGAGTGGAAGGGCGGGAGGCGGACTCTCTGGGTTCGGTCGGTGAGGAAGGAGGAGAGCCAGTCTAAGGCTTTGTGGCGGATTCCTATGTTGTGGAGGCGTGTTGCGCAGCAGGATTAATTTGACTGCCACTGGGTTCACGTGGACACCTAGGTCCTGCCTGATGTCAGCTATGGCAGCCAAGATCTTATCAAGTTTTGCGTATGCGAGTTCCAGGGGGAAGGTCATTTGCAACATGTCAGCCAATATTGGCTCATGACTGCCTCCCCAAATTTCCAGACACCTTATGGGGTTGAGCACCGCCAGTGCCCCATGTGCTGTGCAGGTCTGGGTGCCAGGTCTCAGTTCCGGGGCTTAGAGCCACATGCACAGTCAGTCTAGGCCACGGAAGACAATGAGTTGGTGGTGGAAGGTGATAATATTATGAAGCCCAGACTCTGCTCTGGAGGGCCTGTGGTGTAATTTTGCGGGGAGCCACCTCCCCATTCCCCAAGGCTGTCTCTCTAACATCACCTATCGCCCTATGGGGGGGGCAGTCCCGTCCAGGGATGTGCGTCACTGAAGGGGGCAGTTGGAACAGGCTGCTCCCCCACTTCTCCCCTCCAGAATGTTAGTCAGTGATTGGGAGGGAAAAGGCAGGCCACCAGCAAGAGAAGGAGAGTAAGTAAGGGAGGCCACAGCTGTTAAGGAGCTTTGCCACCATTTTGGGGCTGCATGAGGTCGAGGGCTCTCCCTCTGCGGTCCACCTTGGGGTATCAGGTCCTGCTAAGCGCTAAGGTGTGTCCAGTTGCTGAAGGTTACCGCACAGTGATTCCTCCAGACGTGTTGGCACATACGGGTCCGGTGCATTCTGCCTCCTGCGACCTGGACTCACTCTCTGCGCTGCACATGCGGTCTGCAGACCTCACCCTCCATCTACCATGGCAACGGCAGGCCCACAACCCACTCAAGGGCCAATCATTCCCCGGGCTGTCTCACAACTGTTGGGCGGTGTGGGGTGGGTAGTCTGAGCCACCGCTCCCTCAGATGGGTCAGGATCACAGGCCACCTGGTGGAGCTGAGCTAAGGCATGTCTGCATCTTGCTGCGCCTGGCCACACCTCTGTCCATTTTCACACACATTCTCAAGAATTACTTCCAAGTGATCATGACTAGTCTGTTCCAGGGACTCCAAACTATAACATAAACTTGTCTATGGATTAAACAGGTCCTACACATTGCGTTTGGGAAATGTGTCCAATCTACATCTAAGGGGGGATGGCAGAACTGGAAGGGGTGGGAACGTCGGTCGCTACAAGAGTCATATCTTGCTTGTGGAACTCAGCCCCCAACCCGCCGATGACAGCAACTTAGTGCAAGGGAATGGACCGGTGTTAAAAAATGGAAGACCCCACTTACAGAGGAAGAGGATGCTGACACAAACATTGCAAGATCCAGGGCAAATGGTGGCGTTTCTAGGGGCTGAACCAGACTGTAAGGCAGGGTGGGG
This sequence comes from Pleurodeles waltl, assembly GCF_031143425.1. NCBI lineage: Eukaryota > Metazoa > Chordata > Amphibia > Caudata > Salamandridae > Pleurodeles > Pleurodeles waltl. The sequence goes on along the minus strand of NC_090451.1, from coordinate 570,095,957 downwards.
TATGACTCGTTGCTACATGTAGTATTTAAATGTAAGCACTGTTTATGTGATTGTTAATGTTCACTTTTATAATAAAACCAATAAAATGTGGCATATTCAAAAATGGCAAAGAAATAATAAGTGAGCAGCCTGCAGGGCCGCTCATTTATTATTCATCGCACCTAAGCAAGGAGCATCCATAATACCCCGCAAGGACTTTTAATTGATATTTTTCGGGCCTGGTGGTGCCCCTAAAAGGGGTAGAGGCACCACAAAAAATGTTTTTAATGTTTTTGTGGGAGGTGGGGGCTGGAGAGAGAACACCAGCTCCCAGCAAAATGTTTTTTTAAATGCAGTAAATCTCCTGGGTCAATGGATCCATGACCACAGAAGAGATTACAATTATTTTCAAAGCACTCCGAGATGGAGCTGAATGCTCTTCAGCAAGAGTACAGGGACTCTTTGTGGATGGTTCTATGGCTGCTCTTTGTGGCCTTAAGAGTGTAAAAAACAGACTAAGACATGTTTATATATACTTGTTTTAAGAATGCTTTATTGAAATATTTTGTGCCAGTTAATAATAAACATTGCAATGTGTTTATTTATAAAATATACATTTGCTTATAGTTATTGGTAACTTGTTGATAAAGTCAATAGTTCTGCTTTACATATGTTGATACACTCACCTCCTGATAAAGCCAACAAGCCTGCCTTTTATATTCTTATAGTCTGACCTTTAGACAAAGCCAGTGCGTCTGCCTTACTTAAAATGACACCCCTTTACATTGTCACTTCCATAAAAAGAAAACATACAGAAATATAGATAATACATACTCAAAAACATTAGAAATTAACTTTCCAACGTGCTTGCCTTAGGAAACAACTGGGCCAAAACAGGACAAACACAGATACTAAGTGTGTCTTACCTATAGTTTTTTAATGTGATATTATATTTAGGTGAAAGGTAATGTCTCAAACTTTAAAACCACTGACATTCACCAGTTATAGTTAAGTGAGGTAACTATTACTTGCATCCTCGCTGTGTAGTGCTTATGACTTCACAAATTACATCACTCATGACATGTTCTATTACATTATTGATAACATCACAGAGACTTCTGAAATGACATCATTGATAAAAAATACTGTGCTTGGCAGCAGCACGAGTTAAAGTTAACTTAGGTAAAGTATAACTAGTGAATTTCTATAGTTTTTAAAGTTTGTGGTGACTTAACCTAACCAGAAATTTAAAAAGGAGCAATGCCCTCATATATGAAAAGGCAAAACTGTGATTGTCACTACATCTTAAACAAGCATCGGCATAGCCAATCAGACTCAGCAAAGGGAGTCCCTAGTTACAGAGACAGCGAAAGGGGCGTTGCTTTTGCTCAGCAGGGTTTTTATTTCTGTCTTTTTAATGAACGAATGTGTGCATTAGTGAGAATAGATTGTGATTTGCAGAAAGAGTTGAGCTTCATATTTGCTCGTGAGGGTCTTTTGTTTGAAGCACTGACCTAGTGAATCTTGCATATTGCAACAAACAGGCAGCGAAGAGCCCATTCAGTGCCGTGAAGCTAGGCACAGACATATAATACTGCTTGCTGGATAGGGCGGGCCAGGTTCACTGAACACACCACCCATGGGCGCAGAGACACTGACTTTTTAATTAACGGATGTGTGCATTAATGAAAAAGGAATGTGATTTGCGGCTGCTGTAAATTCCTAAGATATTAAAATGTTAAACATACGCACACTGCAAATATGGAAATGGTACCAAAAAGATATGCTTGTATTACATGCATGTTTGTATTTTGATCAATTGAAAACATTACTGAATATTAGTCTGTCTGTAATCCTTAGAGAAGATGCCTTAAATGCGCTCTCACGTCTTGGCTTGAATTCTGTATGAACAGCGTCATAACTCACATATTAACAGCGAAAAAACACGTAATTTTGAGGAAATCTATTTTGCAGGGACAGCTGGACACAAAAGTTCGAACACTGCCACCCCTACATGGTCTGTTCTAAGGCCATGTTGAAATCAGTAAATCCTCAGTCTGTGAATGGTAGGTTTACGCTTGTTAATTTAACCATTTGCCTACCCTCAACATGGCAATGCAAAAAAAACAGGCCTTTATCGGTTTCAATCGGTTTGCTATGAAGCCAGGCCCATCAGGTTAGCCCCCATTAGTGTGTCGTGGGTGATGGTGACGTTGACGATGATGGCATGTGCCCAGGCTGCCTTTGCTTGTGTGGGTGCCCGTCCTCCAGCTTACTCACCATTGCTTACACAGGTCCCTCACGGCACGGGCCCGCAGCAGCACACGCGCTCTCATGAGAGTGCCCTACCACGCAACCGCACACTCCAGAGCCGGCGCAGCCATAGCACTGACCTCAACAGTGGCTGTAAAACATACCATCTGTGAGCCAGGCTCATTGTACTATGCTAGGTTGCTGTTCAGCAAAGAGGAGGGTGGGCCGCAGAGACCGGGAGGGAGGGGTCAAGGTGCCATTACAAGAGAGGACCTAGAAGTGGGAGGGCATACTATGCCTGTCGGGGATCATGGGATAAGACATGGACACCCTCGGGCATGATAGGGAGCAAAAAAGATTCATCAGAGAACAATCAATCAATCAATCACAGATTTGTAGAACGCAGCTATTCACCCATAGGGTCTGAAGGCGCTGTTTGTGGGCATGATGCTCAGTCAAAGAGCCAGGTCTGAGGTCCTTCCTGAACTGCTTTAGTGATGTGGTCTGCCTGAGCTTGAGAGAGAGTGTGTGCCATGTCCAGGCTGCTAGGTAGGAGAAGGGTCTTCCTCTTGCACTGTGCTCTTTCCAGATCCTGGGGTCAGCTGCAAGGGAGAGCTGGGAAGAATGGAGTTGCCTGTTGGGGACGTAGAAGGCGGCGCAGTGGTTGAGGTATGCCGGACCTATGTTGTGCAGTGCTTTGTAGGTGTGAATCAGGAGCTTGTATGTGATGCACTTGTTGACTGGGAGCCAGTGTAGGTCTCTAAGGTGGGTGGAGATGTGGCTGTGTCGTGGATGTCCAGGATGAGTCTGGCTGCCGCATTCTGGACTCTTTGTAGTCGATTGAAATTTCTTGGTGATGACTGCATAGAGTGTGTTGCCGTAGTCCAGTTTGCTAGTGACGAGTGCATGGAGTCTGTGGAAGCATGACGAAGAGACGCAGTTGATTTGGCGGGTCATGTATAGAGAGGGGTCCAGGATGATGCCCAGGTTGCATGGCTGGTCCGTGGGGGCAGGAGCGTTTCCCAGAGCGGTGGGTCACCAGGAATCGTGCCAGATAGAAGGGGTGGAGCCGATTACAAGGATCTCTGTTTTGTGCGTGTTAAGTTTAAGGCGGCTGGCTTCTATCCAGGCGGCGACTGCTCTCATCCCATTGTCGAAATTTCTCTCAGCCATTGCAGAGTCCTCGGATAGGGAGAAGATCACTTGGGTGGCATAGGATACTATGTTTAGCCCGTGTTTGATGATGAACAGGCGCCATAAACATATGGTGTAAACTAACAGCAGGAGATCTTGGCTCTCATGTACAAATGTTTTTAGCGGTCGCAAATGGCAAACAGGGCCATTTGCGACAGCTAAACAGCCTTTTGACATGTACCAACCTATTTTGAGATTCGATAACCAATTATCAAATCACAAAATAGGGTTTCCGAGTCAGTATTAGGAAGGGGCGTGTTAATAGCGTCCCTTCCTAATAGTGAGTCGCGGGGCAGGTATGAATGTTTTGAGACCGGAATGTGGTCGCAAAACAATAATCTTTTACAGACTCTGAAAGAGGTGGTGGTACATTTGCAAACAGGTGGGGGCCCCCAAACGACCCCTTTCCCCTTATGAATGTGTGTGCCAGCATTTTTTATTTCGAAATGCATCCCATTTTCTTTTAAGGAAAAGGGGCTGCATCAAAAAAACAAAAAACAATTGCTATATTTAAAAAGCAATCACAAACTTGATGGTCTGCTGACCTCAGCAGGCCACCATCCCTGTGAATGCAGCTCAGTCCCAGTGGGTTACAAATTGTGATCTTCCTTATGAATATTGATTAGGCAGGTTCCTTGGGACCCATTTGGGAATCGCAAACAGTGTCTGAGACATTGGTGTACATTACATTTTGCAAGTTCCTAATTGTAAGTCGCAAAAAGTCACAATTAGGAACTAGCAAAACGTAGTAATAGTACATGTGGCCACAAGATGCTGATAACGTAGAGTTTGCATGACTTAGAATCAAACAATGGTATTAGAGTGGGGGCTAAAAAGCACAGTGAACCTATATCTTAACTAAATATTTACTGCCACTGTAACAGCTAGTTTGGGTGTCAAACAACTAAGTTTGATAGAGCATAATCAGTAGGGATTCATACCTGTCAGAAAGTATAAGGACAATACCAAAAAGTCTTACATAAGATGGATAATATTCATAGAACAAAAAAAAATCTCTTGATAAGAAAAAGCATCAAATTGAGTACATTTTATCTTGTTGAAAAATCGATTTATATTCTGTGTATTTAGGAGAAATGTTTTATGTCTCCCACTTCCGTGGCTACACACGGGGGTACAATGCAGGAAGGTCTTCATTCATCTCCGTTATTTGGTCTATCAATGGAACAATTTGCAGAATGAATGCAGAGAAATTAGAACGGAGGCATGTACGAACTCACAGTGTGCGCAGACAAAATACTACTATTAATAAACCCTTTTAACTCCATGCTGCGTTGATGGGTGAACTGTGGTTCGCAGTGCCAGGCTTCAAGACCATAAAAAAAAGGTCATACATTTCACCGATCAGAGTCTTTAAGGATCTTTTACAATATTCCTTTTGTGGGCTGATGAGGCGCTTACATACCTAGGACTCTAAATCGTACATGCTGTTTAACAGCTGATCACCGCAAATTACCTCCCACTCCCGCAGGACAAAGGACATACAGACCTGGCACTTGAGAGGACTATCATGGTTTGGCAGTCTGGTGGCAGTGTAGATGATAACATTAGCCTTTATTGCTCCTTTATTTATTCCAAACCTTTCCATAACCAGTCATTGCAAATCTGCTTAATAAATTCCACAGAATAAAAGACCTTTGCCGAGGCAGGAAAAAAATTCAAGAATGTCCAGGCAACTCATTGTACCAAAAGACAGTCGTTGAAGTCTTCATAAGATGAATATATATCATCAAGAAGCACGTTGAATAGAAAAGACTGTAGTCGCAGACACAACCAAATGGAAATTAACATGCCTTAAGAGAAAAAAAAATCATAGCTGGGGGCTCTTCTCTTCACCTATCACAAAGGCATCCGATCCGCTGAGTTGAGAGAGTGGTACTATAGACTCGGGGGCTTTCTACAAAAGGAGCAATTATCCTTAATGCTGAAACCCCCCCAAAAACGCTGAAAAATCTGAGTGCCATTTTTGACTAAGCTTTCCCTGAATTCAGGGATCCTACAACCCTAGATGTGTGAGCCCTTTGAGAATTGCTCCATCTAATTATAATGTTGTCAGGCCACAAGGAGTACTGATTAAAGGAATCGTAGTGGGTAATGCATACCGCTAAAATTACTGAGTTCTAAACCAGGATGTTTAACATTCACTTGCGCCTCCTGACAGCTTTGGGAGTGTGTGTGGGCTTATTCATATGGTGCTGCTCCAATTAAATTATCTATTAAAATCAAGATTATTTTCTCTTAATCAGCAGGTTGGTGGTTGTAGGTGAGGTATGTTGCATTTCTGTACACAATATTAAATGGATTTGCTTGATAAGATTTTACAATCCAATTTATCCGTTCATCCTTACAGCAGGTGTAAATTCTGGAATTTTAAATACAGGCCTGAAATGGAGGTGGGGAGGACGTATCCCAGTGTCCCTTTATACCTCATATCACGTCTTCATATGGGCCGTATAATTTACGAAGCATACACTCAAGAGAGCTATGGTGTTTAGAAGCTATGAGTGCCTACGCCATTCTGACTCTCAGGGAACACTCCATGCGGGGCCAGCATGTTTCAGTTTCTTTCAACAAACATTCAAATGCCGGTCTAAGCTGCATCACTTTGTAGCACATCAGCATGATACGGAGGCCCAGACCCCCTGTTATATCCTTCGTTCGATTCTCCATCCTCATTTTGCATTGCAGATTTCACATGATTTACTGTCATTTGACAGTGTGATTTTTCATGCTGTGTTTCTGTGATGGATAATCAAACAGACTGGACGGGCCCAATAACCCTGGATACCGACTCCAGGCCCAACTCCACAGTCAGTGCCAAGATTCACAATGGTTCCTGACACATCGCCTGCCAGGACGCCGAGGATGCTGTTTTTATTGCCCTGTCTGACTCCGAAACTAAATCGTTTCATCCATGACAGAGGTCGCAGCCTAGCACAGATGTGGCTCGCCCTGCCCCAGTTCATTCTGATCCTTTCCAAGGAGCAGCCCTGCACAGCTCAAACAACTTTTTGCCTCGGATTCTGATTAAAGTCAACCAGCATTTGGAGAAAATGGATATGATGACTTATCCCGACATTATGATGAAGACAATTTCTATTGGTACCTACAAGAGGCCAGTGGCCTGGGCAGTTACCCTGGTATGAGATTGGGTTATCTCCCTGGCCCCTCAACTAAAGAGACAACCTCATTTGCTCTAGTCATCAGATGAGCAGCGGAGGTCCCGGAATTGCCTTCTATTGAGGTGAAAACCAGTGTCCTCACTTAGGTTTTGCAAAGCCTTGTTTCAGCCTAACTGTGAATAGGCAAGTAGCACTACTCCACAGACCTTCTCTGAGTGACAGTTTTTTTCCTGGCACAGCACCCTACTCCTGACAGTCTGGTAGTCTAGGCTTTTAGTAGCCGGATCAATCACAACTCATGCCTTGGGCAGTATCCTAAACACTTTCGAGGCCTTCCTAGGGATTTTGCATACAGGCAACGCCAAAGCCCACCACCCCAGCAACTGGCACCTCAATCCTGTCTGGGTCATGGATCCAGCAGACATCATCCAGGCCCGGCATGCAGGGGCAGTGAATCTTCCAGCCCCCCACTTCTACAGAAGCAGCTTCTGAGCTGCTTTAGCTTGCCTATAGCAGAATATGACCATCCTCTGGGAAGGCAGAATCAGTCATTTTCTCCAGGGGCCGAAAAAGAGCAGAGGCCTTAAGATCTTCAGCCTCCCAATTTCCTCCTGCGGAAGGACAAATTCAGGTTTCTCACTCTGGCTCAGGTTCTATCTGCAACACAAAGGGATGATGGACGGAGTGCTGAAGGTTTTCAATCACTCACCCACAGTCACAGATTTGGGCTATATCCATTGTTCTTTTGCTCACCATGCTAACCCAGTTTGGACAAAGCCTATGCAAATCAGTCTTGACCATGCTCCCCATGAGAACAGTCCAGCCCGAACTGCCAGGCCAGGTCTTCTCTGGACCAGAAATAATTATCTTGGGACCAGTTTCGGGGTATCACCCCTCATCAGCCAGGCTAAGTTGAATACAGTGGCAAAGTGAGCAAGGGGCTCACGTCTGGGCATACCCTAGCCACATAGGATGACTTTAGCAGCACAAAAGGATGATGGACGGAGTGCTGACACGTTTCAAACACTCACCGCCAGTCACAGATCTGGGTTAAATCCATCATTCTTTTGCTCAAAATGCCACCGCAGTTTGGAGCCAGCCATATCCTAATCAGTCTTGATCCTGCTCCCCATGGAAACAGTCCAGCCAGGTTCTATTTGCCCTGCATCCACTGGACTGGATTGTAGAATTCGATCGGCAGGACTCCTCTTTCCGTGTTTCCGTCCTGCAAGTCCACAGGCCCTGCTTTCAATTGAAGGTCAGCTTGGTGCAAAAATTAAATGTTAAGTGTTATTTGTCGGCCCTTTCAGTCTTTTTGCGCTTACCGAACCAACTGTCTGATTAAATCACCTGTACTGCAATTTCCTAAGGCTTAAATCATGTTTGCTTCTAAATCTATCTTAATACCACAGTGGAATCTTACTGTAGTACTTATTTTACTTATATGCACCCCTCTTGAGCCAATACACAACTGCCCTCTACATCTGTCTCTGAAAACGATTTTTCTCATTGCAATAACTTCAGCTTTTCAAATGAGTATACGTCAGGCTCTTTCAGTACAACTTCCCTACAACATTTTCTTTCAGGACAAACTGGTGCTGAGGAGTACAGTGGCCTTTCTACCAAAGGTTATGGCTTCTTTTCATGTTGGACAGTCCATCACACTTCCAATGTTCTTTTCTCCACCTCACCCACCAGAAAGAGGAGGAGAGAGTCCTTGGTTTGAACTGCAAAACAGCGCTGAGCATTTACATTTGATCGCACAGAGGCCATCGGGTAGATAATCATAACTTGTGGGTTTCTTTGGGGCAAAGAAAGGAAAGGCCGTGCAGAAAAATACTTTGTCCAGGTCGACAGTATCCTCTTCCTTAAGTTCTGCTATTGGCAGGCTAAGGAAGAAGCCTCTAGATGGACTGAAGGCCCACTCCACCAGGGCCAAGCCTGTTACCTTTACATTAGCATGTGGGATGGCTGTCCTGGATATCTGAAAGGCCGCAATGTGTGCATCAGTGCAGCCAGGACGATCAGGAAGGTCATTTTGCCCATTCAAGACGTTTTTGTCTGAGCCACTTAACAGTACCTAGCATCTGGGGAGGTACTGTTATGGTATCTATTCTAAAGGCGAGGAAACAGTGGTTTGAAGTATCCATCAGAAGAACGAGTTACTCACCTTCGGTATCACTCTTCTTGGTGGATACTCTAATTGCAGATTACTCACCAACGTCCAGCTCCCCTGTTATGTGTAATGGCCTCTTTTTCACCTGAAAAAGTTCAAAATTAAAGATCTGCACACTGGCACAGATAATTGCGATTTTGGCTCCGAATCCGAGGTCGCAGGCAGAGTAAAGAAAGAAACTGACGCCAGTGCACTTGGGAGGTGTTTATAAGCCACCCAGACCATCACTTCTGGTGCGGGACGAGACAAATGTGGAGGCATATGACGCCACCTACTGGTCCTATGCTGAAAATTCATCCGAATTCAGTCTGGTGCCTGGGGATAATCTAAAGGTGAGGCTTGATAGAGTGACCACCATAAAGAGCTTCACCCAAGGTAAGTAACTTGTTGATTACAGTAAATAATTAATATTTTCAATAATGGTTCACAGTAACAAATGTGACAGAGTGCAATGGCGCAGTGTTTTTATGAGCAATGAGGTGCATAAGGACATAGGTAAAACCAATTTAATCGAAAAAAAACAAAAGGCTGTCCAAGAAGTGAGGTACCACACATACAAGCCTTCAGTTGATATTGGTCATAATAACATAAATACTTGAACAGTCCATATTTTAAACAAGTTGGTGTTTCGTTGTCTATGGCTGACATGACTAAGACCATCATCAGCAAAGTGCCAGCTAGAAAAGTAACCTGAAAGGACTAAATTGAATCCTAATCATTCAAGAGGAAGAATTACAAAGATTGTGGTGGGAAAGTGATAAAGTGGCCATACTTAGAAAAATGGTGTAGGAAAAATGGTGAAGGAATGAATAAGGCAACTGGTATGAACTGAAGCAATAATGCACGTATGCCAAGGGCTGTGTGACCTTTCTGTATGGATCAAACCAGGGTTGTGCAAGCCAAAAAGGTAAACGGCTTTACGCAGGGTGTAAAAAATTTACATTACTCAGCCCTTTTCAAATGTACATTACTGCTTAGTTTCATAAAATATCCTTATTGATTCCTCCACCATACTGCTTTTGAAGAACTGACTGTTGGACACTATGGGGGTCATTCAAAAGACCGCGGCGGTCATTCTGGGTTTCCCGCTGGGCTGGCGGGCGACCGCCAAGAGGCCGCCCGCCAGCCCAGCGGGAAACACCCTTCCACGAGGAAGCCGGCTCCGAATGGAGCCGGCGGAGTGGAAGGGGTGCGACGGGTGCAGTAGCACCCGTCGCGAATTTCAGTGTCTGCTAAGCAGACACTGAAATTCAAAGTGGGGCTCTCTTACGGTGGCCCCTCCAGTGCCCGTGCCATTGGCATGGGCACTGCAGGGGCCCCCAGGGGACCCACGACACCCCATACCGCCATCCTGTTCCTGGCGGCCGAAACCGCCAGGAACAGGATGGCGGTATGGGGGTCAGAATCCCCATGGCGGCACAGCAAGCTGCGCCGCCATGGAGGATTCCCCTGGGCAGCGGAAAGTCGGCGGTACACCACCGACTTTCCGTTTCTGGCCGCGGCTGTACCGCCGCGGTCAGAATGCCCAAAGGAGCACCGCCAGCCTGTTGGCGGTGCTCCCGCGGACCCCGGCCCTGGTGGTTTTTACCGCCAGGGTCGGAATCACCCCTTATATCATTTTGTCGTTGTACTGGACGTCCCCAGTCCCCTTCCAGTACTTCATTCTTCCAGGACTTCACTTCTTGAACAGCCTATTGCTTTTGCAAATAAATAGTTTTTATCTAATGTCCTTTTACTGCTTATTTTATACAAGCGCACGTTGACGCTGCACTACATGTTTCTGTGTCAGGGCACCAGCAATTGCATAGGTATGAAAAAGACAAGGAAATGGAACAAGGATGACACACTTACTTGCTGGTAATCTTGATTATTTCTGGGGCCATCTTACATATCCTATTCCTTAAATTCCCCTGCCTCCCACTAGCCTTGCCCTCTGACCTGAACGGTTGACTTCATAAAAGCAGGAAGGGTTGGAGGTGACTTACCGTTTCATGGCCCCTCCCAGGGGTAGGGGAGAAGTTATCAGTGAAAGATATTTTATGGTAAGAGCTACAGAGCCCTAAGTGGTAGGTACTCTACCTTGCATAGTAAGGAATGGGCAAGGAAGATGAACCAAGCAGGGGCAGAACAATTATGCGATTCTCCGTACACGCAAAATACAGTACACTCTGATGTAACTGCAAATATATACTATGTTATAACATTTTTGAGCTGAAGTTATTTAGGTCTTGCAATCAGAAATGTAAAACAGACAATTACACTGTCAGAACATCATACTCTTCTTAGAATGTTTTCAAGACCTGTGCAACACAAACTGTTGGTATAGGTTTGATATTTTTGTTAATGCCCGGCATTCATTACCAGGTGTGTGTAGCTCAACTTCCTGTAACCTTGTGGGATCTCCAGCAACCCAAATTAAATTTGCACATGAAAACGTTATGGCGGATGTCTCAACAAGCCCCCCTTGCTTGGTGGGTGTCCACTGACATGCTATCTTTAACAAATCCTGTTCAGCAGGCTTAATTGACAGGAGGATTTTCTTGACTAGTGACAACAAGGAGATAAATAAGTAATTTTGTACGGTTTAGTTTTATTGAGCGTTCAGTAATTTTGACCTTTTTATATGAAAAATAAAATGAGTAATAAAATCAATAATAGTGCAAAGTGAATGTGACAACCTTTAAAAATAAGTTAGCTATCTAGCAGAACCAGGTGCCGCTCAGTGTGGGGAAATGTGTTTGGGGGAATGTAGGTTGTGGAAGTTCTCAATTATTATATAAAAAAACCTGCAGCATATTGTAATGTTTTTTTGAAGATAAAAGATAAATGCATATCAGAAGCACAAACAATGCCACCACTAGAAAACGTAGCTTCTGAAATGAACAAGAATGAGGGCAACATTTAAATAATGGAATGGCATTTTTCTGTTTCTAAAAAGTGATACATGGTTCTGCTTTTAAGTTGATTTAGATATATAGCAGGTCACAATGGAAGTAACCTCAAAATACACATCAAGGTGGCATAGCCTCATTCCCCAAAAAGACTCAGTGGTTCTGTTCAGGCTTCATCTGCTCATGGAAAGAGAATTAATACTGATACAAGATCAAGGTGGCGTTTAGAACTTAATTCACAATTCGTAGGTGAGACCATGCATTTTCCCAATAGAAAATCTTCAAAATGCTGTGCTGGCCATGACACTGGGAGCAAAAAACTGTGGCAAGCCATCCAGAGAATCCTCCAAGTGACGGGAGGCCAATTTTCCTTCCTCTCCTGTAATGCAAAGAGATGTAATCAGTGAGAGAGAAATCATAAAAAAGAATACAAAATTACTTAACTGTAACACTGGTCTTTCACATAGATTCAACATGCTTGCTTTCTTCATGCAATGAAAAGGCAAACCTTTCTTTATATGTATCATTAGTAAGAGAGTTTCAATTTAGACTTTGAAATTTTCACAGGAGGTCCTGGATCATCTTGATTTTAATACTATTATGAGCCAGTTATGAATCAGAAAGTGTGTTAATATACAGACTGAAATGTATGTTAAACTAAAAATCTGAGATTTATATTCCAGACATTCTACTGAGCTGCCAATCACATGTAGGTCAATAAACACACATTATCAATGTCTGTACACAATTCAGTTTGCAAACTGTGCTTTAAAAGCTAATTTTAAACTGCTTGCTTTTAATCATAAATCTTCACCATGCATATTCTCTTTGAATTCACAAAAGACATAACATGCATGTTTTTAAATGTAAAAAAAGAAAATTAGGAAACATACCCATTAGGCAACGTTTCTATCCGCATATACAAAAAACACAGCCGAGGCAGGCGAGGTTTAGGGCCAAAGGTGTATGCAGGAAAATACCGCACTCCTGCGACGATCCCCACCTAGCTCCATCCTGAATTCCATGACTGGCCTAGAGGGGCCCAAATTGTCAGACCAGTGGTCCCCACATGCCTGCTGATAGCCGAGATCCCTCAGGCACGGTATATCAAGGGATAACGTGAGGTGAGAGCACCGGCTGCCACAACTGTGCACCATCCGACTAAAATGGTGACCGGGAGTCGCACCCTGTACCTGAGCCGCCCTTACAAGGGGCCCTTGCTGAGATTCCCACACAGCCCGCATAGACACTCTGAGCTGGAGGACGCAATGGGGCTGCAAGGAGAGACGTGATCCTACCCTGCACTGAACACTGGAGGGCGGCGAGAGGAGCCCTGGCGGTGAAGAGCGGCCTACGACCACACACAGGGAGTGCACAGTGAACGTGGTGCCGACGGCTGTGGGCTTACAGTCACCTGTCTCGCTGCCAAGGCGGGGCTGAATACCCAAGGTGAGCAGGGGAAAGCCGGGTGGTACCTTCTACCTTTCTCCTCTCTACTAGGAAATGCCACCCCTTCAGGAAGTACACGAACCGTGATCAGCGATCCAGCATCAGGCTCTCCCTCTGACACAGCGACTGTTCACCACGCTTTTCCCCATCGGAGACAGTGGGAACCTGAGGAGCTTTGGGATCTGAGAGGGCCTCTCCCACTGAACGGCCTTGACTGTAGTATTGAACTTGCCTGCAAGTGTGTCTGTGTTTAGGGAGTCCAGGGGAGAGGGGGGGGGGGGGGGGGGGGGGCCTGGATGTCTTGTGACCTGACCCCACCCTGGGGTGATCCTCATCAGATAGGACTGACGTATCACCGTGTAGCACTTTACGCAGATGACCTTGTACTCTTCCTCCAAAATATGAAAATTGGCCGTCACAGGGCTAACCCAATGTTGGCAGAATTTGGAGCCCTATCAGGTTTACAGGTAAACTGGCAAAAAGTGAATGATACCCCCCCCCCCCGCCCCTACCCCCCGCAATGGGAATCCCAATGTCTTCAATTCCTGGGGAGAAAATAAACCATGATAGACAGGGCTTGTTAGATGGAAATGTTGAGCAGACGATTAGATGGCTTAGATCCTGCACTGATTTTTGGCAAACACTGCCACTATCATTGGCAGGTCGAGTAGCCTTAATTAAGATAGTTACCCTCTCAAGATCGCTATATTTCTTCACTGTGCTACCACTCTGGATTCCACAGGCGATGTTTAAGGTTATGAACAGCTTAACCGCAGCTTTCCTGTGAGGAGCAGGTAAAAAAAGAGTGGCCCTTATAAAATTACAGCACCCATCTTGGGACGGTGGTCTTGCGGTGCTAGACCAGAATCCTAACTGGAATCCTACTGTCTAGCTGCGCAACTGCAGCGGTGCACACAAAGGGTTTCAAGGAGGTAGACACCATACACATCTGTGAGGCCTTTAAACTGCTACTTCAATGTTTAGTTAGAGTCCTGCTTGGAATGGGCTGTAGTGCAGATGGAGACACAGGAGATTGGAGTTATACTGAGGTGTTGAAATCACTATCTGCAGAAAACACGGACCCACACAACATATTCATCTGACATACCCCAACCAATGCTGTAAGCATTGCCCCACAGAGGTAACTGGCAAGGACTGCAACCTTAGTAGAGACAGGAATAATGAAGGTGGGGACCAATTTAGAACAGGTGAACTCCTGCCCTCTGAAGAACTTTGCAAAGAATTTGATTTACCCCTAGGCCACAGTGATTCGGATAGCCACTGTGACTGCTCTATGCAGTAAGATGTGGCCTAGTGTGTATCTGACTGCAGTGTGAGCTCATCAAAACCACGGGCTCACACTGCAGTCAGATACCTGTGCTTGTTGACGGACACGACAAAGGCAAAGGTGGTTACATGCTTATACAGAGAAATTCGCAATGATATGCTTCAACCTTTAGATACCCTGAAAGCAAAATGGGAGGAGGATTTGGCAGCCCCCATCCCTGTCAAGGACTTGGTGAATATCCTGTAAAGAATCCCGAAATATCCCGCAATGCCCGCTTCAATTTTATTAATTACTTTATTCTACACAGATCGTACCTTACACCAAGCCATTTAAACAAATACTTCCACGTGGGAAGGGCGTCTTGTCCCAGATGCTAGGCGGAGGGAGCTGCGATTAAGCATATGCTTTGGACTGCCCACACTTAGTGACATACTGGGTGGAAGTCACAAGAGTAGTAGTAGCTGTCATTGACAGGCAAATCCCATGTACCCTTGGGCACTGTATCCTGGGCTGGTTCCCCCATACCTCTAAGGCAAAAGTCACCACCAGATTCCAAGACCATGCATATATTCTAGCGAAAAGGGAAATCACAGGCCACTGGAAAACATCGGGGGCCCTCGCATAATATCATGGTGAAAAGAAATCGATAGGTGGGCCACATATGAAGAAGAAGTGTTACTTAGAGAGGCATGAAGGTGGCTGAGACCACTAAGGGCTGGTGAAGAGTCTGAAAAAAGTGGAGGAGCAATACAGAGATTCGTCGATAGCTCATTCCCCAGCTTCAATCTCCTAACTGTGAAGAACGGAGGGAGAGGTAAGACACAGCGTGCCTAGAATTTGGGCAACTGACATAACCCCCCTCCTGATGCCCACAACTACCTACCCCATACACATACTGGTAAATCGTACCTGCTTCGAGACACATAGGTTAACCAACCTGAGACATGACAAATATACCATAGGTGCAACTCAAGAGAAATGGGAGGGTGGAGGAGATTTGATATGATGGACTATTGAATAAGTGAGTTAAATGTTGAACTCAACTGCAAGATAAGATGCATAATGAAGTCATGAAGATGTATGTGCTTAACCATCTGCACCTTTAGTGTATTAAAGCAATTGTCTTCAATAAAACCTGCTTTAGAAAATAGCTTAAGTAAAATTATGATTATAATAACAAAGTGTATAGTGTGTGTGGTTCTTCTATGGATTGATTTTGTTAAATGCTGATGCTTTGACGGTGATGCTTGGTACTCATGGCTGAAGTCACACTTCATGTTATAGACCTGAGTTCAAATGTGTGTAGTGTTAAGTGCAAAGGCTTGTCTGCACAGGGCTTAAACTGCAATGACCTGTAATTTTTTATGCAGGTTCATTAAATAGTACTAATGTTATTAGCATATGGAAGCATGCTGCACTTTAAACTTTGGCCCCTGATGGATCTGCTCAGTTCTTGGTATTCCCACAAAAAAGCATACATGATAAATCTTTGCTCAATATCATGTGCATTTATATCACGCATCTTTAATTAAACGTTAAGTGATCTCTTTAACCCCTTAAACGCTGAGGCATTTCTACCCCCAGTGCTAACATGGGAAAAAAGTGTTGTGCAACAAGTGTACGTTTATTTTCTATAAATGACAGAAGGTAAAATAAGATTAGATAAAATGAAGAAGAAGGTAAATTTGGCTGCCATCTTGATAGTAGTAACGTAGCTGCATTAAGGGAAAGGATAAATTGAGCTGAGGAATTTATGAACTAGAGTGCATGATTCCAAACGTTTACATCACAGAAATATGAAGAAAATGATGGGTGATTTCCAGCAATGTTTGAGGTTTGTATAGCATAGTGGAAGTGAAAACCTGGAATACACTCTGGGCTTTCCCCACTGGTCTAGTGTTCAGAAAGTTCTAGGTTTAGTAGAATTTCCTGGGTGATGGCCGAGCACTGGCCTAAATAGTGCAGCCATTCAGCTTGACAAGTCAGAAACACTTTGGGATTACCCCCACTCTGCTGGTTCATTTGTTCAAAACAATGCCAAAAAGAAAATAATTTCCTCAAACTTGCTATGGGGATAGGGTGAACTGCACCCGGATGGGTAGAAAGACTACTGAAGCTTAAGAGGTTGGGGAAAGGGCCCAAGGCAAGGGCAGGTCACCCTCCATCAAGATGTTTTTTATGCTAAAACACAAAAGTATAACCCTAGTGTCTAGTGGGGCTTTTGCCCATCCCCCTTTTGTCCCCCCAGAATTGTGGTAAACCCCCAGGGAGGGACAGAAAGAGTATTGGGCTTGCTATGGGATGGGGACATAACCTGATTCCTGAGCAAGCGGACTCTCCCTCAAACCTTTTTCTTGACCATTTGTTCACAGGTGTCTAGAGGGCTTTCTACCCACTTTAAGGGATGGTTAGGGGAAACCCCCCATCAAGGCAAACCTCTTATCAGCCCCCGGAGGCAGCAATACTATGTTGCCTCTTTTGCAGTGAGGGTATGGCCCAGTGCCAGGGTGGGACACACAAACGCTTTCTTTGCCCCATTTATAAATCTCTGGTGTCTAGTGGGCTTTCTACCCCGGGAAGGGGAGGAGGTGTGGGATAGCTTATGGAATCCTCCATCAAAGCTACCTGCCCACTGGGTGGGAGACTCTATTGCACTGTTCACAAAAACATTTGCCCTGCTATCTAGTGAACTTTTTGCCTCCTCCTCAGGAGGGGCATATTAGAGTAAAAACCCCAATCTGCCTCCCGGTTGGAAGAAAGCCTGACTCTCCCCCCCTTAGACCCTCCTTTCAAGTGTACCCATGATGGATTTGCATGAAACTCAAAAATTCATATCAGTATAGTATTGAGTCCAACTAACTTCTACCAGACGGATCTGCACAAAACATGCCATGCCATGCCTAAGTCAAATCAGTTGACCCTTTGTTTTGGACCAGTGCCATCAAATTGGCCATACGGTGCCAAAAAATGCATTTTCAGTGCAAACTGCGTCCTAACCATAACTAAACACTAACTATATATGCACCAAAAAACACAGTTTAAGGTTAATTATGGTTCAGCAACCACAAATCAGAAAAAAGTCGTAAAACTTGGTAGCTCTGGTGTGCAACACATGATGACCACCATAACTCACACACTGCAATGTTTTGCTCTTTTGCAGATAGCTTTTTTTCGGTATAGCATTAACCAAAATCTTCTGATTGTACTAACATTTAATATACAACCTAATAGTGACTTTTGCCATCTACCACCACCTCTTGATCTGTTGTGTCATTCACAATTTCTACCGCCCACTACAGTGTTGATCAATGGGTCAGGCTAATTATGCTGCTGTCTAACTTTGCTGTGAGTGACGGCATTCTGCAATTTCACATGGAGGACATCACCCACAAAGCAGATCCCTTCAGTGCCAGACCCTGTGATCAGAATGTGTGTTTTATGATATCCCAAATTATTTTTGCATGTAGTCAGAGTTTTTTAATATAGTTTCCTTATTCATTCGACCCATGCTTTACACTGAATTGACAGATTACAGTCTGGCATCATCCCAAAATGTTCTCATAAATACGTTATAGATCTTGAGTATGCTTAAATATGCTCCTATTGTGTCACAATGGTATTTTGTAGCATTAACGTAAATGGGAGAAAACCTGATATTCTTGTGCAAATCTTTTCCAGTTTATAGGGTCAAGCCTGCAACAGCATGCGCTAGTGCATGCATTTCGCTCGCAAGACTATTTTTCACAAAAAGGGCTTGGGCGCTGGCCAACTACTTATCATTTGTTGACTTGCATGGCACTCTTCTTTACAGCCTCTTAATTTGTGATTGCGGGCCTAGCATCATTTATGTTTCTTTGTGTGGAGAAGGGACCGAGCACTGACTGATTCATCTTAATCAGTACCCGTCTGCTGCTCCCAACGTGACTGAGATACTATTTTTTTCATTTTAACTTCTAATGCCCTGCAGAGGAAGGTGTGTGACTGGCAAAATCATGGCCAGCAGGACAAACAAAATTGCATATTTTCCATAGCTAACTTTTTTATTTTGCTAAGTCTTCTTTTCTCACTTTGCACTCATGTTTTGTTTTGCTTTTGCTCATGGGCACTGCTCTCAAAAGATGATTATCTTGCTCTAAGTATTGCAAAGCGACATTGTTTCTTTCTTATGTGTAATTTCTGAAAAAAAATAAGCTTTAACACATAATAATGCAGTACACCCCAATCCACCTCAGTCCAATCCACCCCTATCAAATCCACCCTGCTCCAATCAAGCCCATACCAACACCCCATCCAATCCTCCCTACTCCAGGCAACCACAAAAATCCACCCCAGTCCTGTCCAATTCACCCACTCCAATCTAATCCACTTGAGGCCACTCCAATCTAAACCACCCCACCCCAATCCAATCCAATCCAATCCAATCCACCCAATCCAATCCACCCAATCCAACCCACTCCAATCCAATCCACCCAGCTTCAATCCAATCCATCCCACCTTATCCACCCCACCCCACCCCCACTCCAATCCAAACCAAACCAGTCTAACTCACCCACCCCACCCAATCCACTCCAAACATTCCAGCTGAATCCAATCCACCCTACTGCAATCCAATCCACCCCATCAATCCAATCCATTCCACACCACTTTAATCTAATCCTCCCTACTGCCAATTTACCCCACCCAATCCAATCCACTTCAAACCACCCCACTCCAATACAATCCACCCCACCCAACTCCCCCAATCTACTCCACTCCACCCAATGAAATCCACCTCACTCCACCAATCCACTACAATCCACTCTATCCCACTCCAATCCCATTCACTCACTTCAGTCCAATCCCCCTAACCCCACTGCAATCCAATCCACCCTCTGGTATGAGGGTCAGTTTTATGCAACATTTGACAATAAAACCTAACAGCTTACAATGACAAGCATTATTTGTTTTGTCCAAAATATACTTATATCACACTTGTAACGTTTAGGTTTAAATTCTTTATTGAATATATATTTGATCACCAAGGTCTTTTATCCTCGTGGTGAATGTTAAATGTGCTGCTCAACAGGGTGCCTCTTCAGTTACAACGGTGATGCTGTGTTTACTATTTTTGTCACACTAAGGTCTTTTTTCTTCTAATCTCTTGGTAAAATTCAAATGTACTGTGCAACAGGGTGCCTGCTCTTCGCTGACAATAGTGATGCCTTGTTTGGTATTTCTGTCACACAGAGTGCTTATAAGCTCAGCTTGACCATGTTTCCCTCACAATTTATTTAGTGATTTTATGTTTCGTACAGCAGGTTACAAAGCTGTTTATTTTGTAATTTCTTTTTAGAACTGGCATTATGCCAGAGGTTTTGTTTTAATATAATATATATATATATATATGGAAAATGTCACTTACCCAGTGTATATCTGTTTGTGGCATGAGACGCTGCAGATTCACATGCTGTGCATTATCCTGCCATCTAGTGTTGGGCTCGGAGTGTTACAAGTTGTTTTTCTTCGAAGAAGTCTTTTCGAGTCATGAGACCGAGTGACTCCTCTCTTTCGGCTCCATCGCGCATGGGCGTCGACTCCATCTTAGATTGTTTTCCCCGCAGACGGTGAGGTAGGAGTTGTGAGTATACTAGAGGTGCCCATGCAATGGAGTAGTTATGTATGTACCTAATGTGTATTAAAAGAATATTTATTTACAAGTTTCATTCAACTAAAAACGGCTACAGGCTACCGGGGAGGTGGGAGGGCACATGGGAATCTGCAGCATCTCATGCCACAAACAGATGTACACTGGGTAAGTGACATTTTCCCTTCGGTGGCATGTGTAGCTGCAGATACACATGCTGTGCATAGACTACCAAGCAGTAATCTCCTCAAAAAGTGGTGGTTTAGCCTGTAGGAGTTGAAGTTGTCTGAAATAATGTTCTTAATACAGCCTGTCCTACGGTGGCTTGTTGCGTTGCTAACATATCTACACAGTAATACTTAGTAAATGTATGAGGCGTAGACCAGGTGGCTGCCTTACAGATTTCTGTCATAGGTATATTCCCAAGAAAAGCCATTGTGGCGCCTTTCTTTCTAGTGGAATGTGCTCTTGGTGTAATAGGTAATTCTCTTTTGCTTTAATGTAGCAAGTTTGAATACATTTAACTATCCAGCTGGCGATGCCTTGTTTGGATAAAGGATTACCTGCATGAGGTTTTTGGAAACCTACAAACAATTGTTTTGTTTTACGAAATTGTTTCGTTCTGTCAATGTAATACATTAGTGCTCCTTTTATGTCTAATGTATGCAAGGCTCCTTCAGCTACTGAGTCTGGTTGTGGAAAGAAGACTGGGAGTTCCACAGTTTGGTTTAGGTGGAATGGTGATATGACCTTTGGTAAGAATTTTGGATTTGTACAGAGAACCACTTTATGTTTATGTATTTGTATAAAGGATTCTTGAATAGTAAATGCTTGTATTTCACTTACTCTTCTAAGTGATGTGATAGCTAGTAGAAAGGCTACTTTCCAAGTCAGATATTGCATTTCACAAGAATGCATGGGTTCGAATGGTGGGCCCATGAGTCGTGTTAATACAATATTAAGGTTCCACGAAGGTACTGGTGGTGTCCTTGGGGGTATGATTCTTTTTAGTCCCTCCATTAATGCTTTAATGACTGGGATTCTAAAAAGTGATGTTGTATGTGTAATCTGCAGATAGGCAGATATTGCAGTGAGATGGATTTTAATGGAAGAGAATGCTAGATTAGACTTTTGTAAGGGTAATAAGTAGCTTACAATGTCCTTTGTGGAGGCATGTAGTGGTTGAAACTGATTAGTGTGGCAGTAGCAAACAAATCGTTTCCATTTGTTTGCGTAACAATGTCTTGTTGTAGGTTTTCTCGCTTGTTTAATGACCTCCATACACTCTTGTGTAAGATTTAAATGTCCGAATTCTAAGACTTTAGGAGCCAAATTGCTAGATTGAGCGATGCTGGATTCGGGTGTCTGATCTGTTGTTTGTGCTGTGTTAACAGATCTGGTATGTTTGGTAATTTGATGTGGGGTACTACTGGTAAGTCCAACAGTGTTGTGTACCAGGGTTGGTGAGCCCAGGTTGGTGCTATGAGTATTAGTTTGAATTTGTTTTGACTTAGTTTGTTGACCAGATAAGGAATGAGTGGGAGAGGGTGGAAAAGCGTAAGCAAATATCCCTGACCAACTGATCCATAGTGCATTGCCCTTGGATTGAGGGTGTGGGTACCTGGACGCGAAGTTTTGGCATTTTGCGTTTTCTTTTGTTGCGAATAGGTCTATGTTTGGTGTTCCCCAGCAGAGGAAGTGATCCTGTAGAATCTGGGGATGAATTTCCCATTAGTGAGTTTGCTGGTGATCTCGACTGAGATTGTCGGCTAACTGATTCTGAATGCCTGGTATGTATTGTGCTATTAGGCGAATGTGATTGTGAATTGCCCAATGCCAAATCTTTTGTGCTAAGAGACACAGTTGTGACGAGTGTGTCCCCCCCTGTTTGTTGAGATAATACATTGTTGTCATGTTGTCGGTTTTGACAAGGATGTATTTGTGGGCTACCAGTGGTTGAAATGCTTTTAATGCTAGAAAAACCGCTAGCAGTTCCAAATTATCTATGTGAAGTTGTGTTTGTTGATTGTCCCATTGACCCTGTATGCTGTGCTTTGTTGAGGTGTGCTCCCCACCCCATCATGGAAGCATCTGTTGTGATAACAGCTTGAGGCACTGGGTCTTGGAATGGCTGCCCTTTGTTTAAATTTATAGGGTTCCACCATTGAAGCGAGGAGTGTGTTTGCCGGTCTATCAACACTAGATCTTGAAGTTGACCCTGTGCTTGTGTCCATTGTTTTGCTAGGCACTGTTGTAAGGGCCGCATGTGTAATTTTGCATTTGGGACAATGGCTATGCATGAAAACATCATGCCTAGAAGTTTCATTACAAACCTTACTGGATAGTGTTGGTTTGACTGTCTGCTTGATCTTACATTTTGGAACGCTTGGACCCTTTGTGGACCTGGAGGCGCAATTGCCCTTTGTGTTGCTCCCAAATATTGTTGTATTTGGGATGGTTGCAGATGTGATTTCTGGTAATTTATAGAGAACCCCAGTTTGTGTAGAGTTTCTATTACGTTTTGCGTGTGAAGAAGACACTGTTGTTGATTGTTGGTTTTTATTAGCCAGTCGTCTAAATATGGGAATACGTGCATGTGCTGTCTCCTTATGTGAGCGGCTACTACTGCGAGACATTTTGTGAATACCCTTGGTGCTGTTGCTATTCCGAACGGTAGCACTTTGAATTGATAGTGTATGCATTGCATTACAAACCTTAAGTATTTTCTGTGAAAAGGATGGATGGGTATGTGGAAATACGCATCCTTGAGATCCAATGTTGTCATGTATTCCTCCTTTTTTAATAAGGGAACCACGTCTTGAAGTGTTACCATGTGGAAGTGGTCTGATTTGATGAAGAGATTCAGTGTTCTGAGATCTAAGATAGGTCTTAACGTTTTGTCCTTTTTTGGAATTAGGAAATATAGTGAGTAGACACCTGTTCCTTTCTGATGATTGGGTACGAGCTCTATTGCTTGTTTTTGTAGTAGTGCTTGGACCTCTATTTGTAATAGGTCTAAGTGTTGTTGGGACAGATTGTGCGTTCTTGGTGGCACATTTGGTGGGAATTTTGTGAATTCTATGCAATAACCATGTTGGATAATTGATAGGACCCATGCGTCTGTGGTAATATGTGTCCAGTTTTGATAATATGTGGTTAACCTCCCCCCCACTGGTGACAAGTGTTGGGGTTTTGTGACATTGAAGTCACTGTTTGGTCTGGCTTGGTTTGGTTGCTTGGAACTTTCCCCTTCCTCTTGGGAATTGTCCTCTATAGGAACCACGAAACCCTCCCCTTTGGTATTGTGCCTGATAGGTGGGTCTGGTTTGAGAGGTGGAAGGCTGTGATGTTTGTTGCCGGAAACCTCCTCTGAATTGTGGTTTCCTAAAGGTGCCTCTGACTTGTGGGGAATAGAGCGCGCCCATGGCTTTAGCCGTGTCCGTGTCTTTTTCAGCTTCTCAATTGCTGTGTCAACTTCCGGCCCAAACAACTGTTCTTGATTAAATAGTATGTTCAACACTGCTTGTTGAATCTCTGGCTTGAATCCAGAACTTCTCAACCATGCGTGATGCGAATGGTTACAGCCGTGTTGACAGTTCATGCTGCCGTGTCTAGTGCAGACCTTATCTGGTTGTTAGATATGGCCTGGCCTGTCCTTCTTCCACTACCTGTTGGGCACGTTTCTGGTGTTCCTTGGGCAAGTGCTGTATGATGTGTTGCATCTCGTCCCAGTGTGCCCTGTCGTAGCGAGCAAGTAGGGCTTGCGAATTTGCAATCCGCCATTGATTGGCTGTTTGTGCTGCCACTCGTTTGCCCGCTGCGTCGAACTTTCTGCTTTCTTTGTCAGGCGGTGGAGCGTCTCCTGACGATTGAGAGTTTGCTCTCTTTCATGCCACCTCTACAACTACTGAGTCCGGTGTAAGTTGTTGTGTTATGAACACAGGATCTGTTGGGGGAGGTACTTCTTCTCAACTCTAGGCATGATAGCCGTTCCCTTTTCAGGCTCCTGGAAGACCTGTTTTGCGTGCTGGAGCATGCCTAGGAGCAATGGCAGGCTCTGATAGGAAGTGTGGGTGGATGCTAAAGTGTTAAATAGGAAATCATCCTCCACTGGCTCCGTGTGCATTGCTACGTTGTGGAACGTAGCTGCCCTGGATATGACCTGTGTATATGCAGTACTGTTTTCTGGTGGTGACGGCTTTGTTGGATAACAATCCGGACTGTTATCCGATACTGGTGCATCATATAAGTCCCATGCATAAGCATCATCCTGTGTCATCCCAGTATGTTTGGGTGACTGCATTGTAGGTGTTCCCACTGGTGACAGTTGTGGTGAGTGCGGTGGGGACGGTTGTGGTAATAACCTTGGTGGTGGGGATTTGTCTCTAACCACCTTTGCCTTAGGTTGCACTTCTGTCTCTTGAAATGCAAGTTTCCTGTTAGATTTGAGTGGAGGTAAAGTTTGTATTTTTCCAGTCTCTTTTTGGATATGTAATCTCCTTTGTGTATGGTCCGGTTCTTCCATACCTAACTCCTGCTCAAATCTATGTCTTTCCTTTAATTGGCTGGAAAGTCCTTGCTCTTCTGTATAAGAGCTTCTTCTCGGCTCCAAAGCTGCTTTTTTCGGTACAGAGGTTTCAGGTATAGTCTTTTTCGGTTCCGAAGATATTTTCCTTACTTTGGGCGAATCGAACTTTCAGTGTAGAGATCGTTCGGTGCCGGAATCTCGACCGGAGTTGGAAGTCTTCTGCAATTCTCTGGCCTTTTTCGGTGCCGATGTTTGGTCACCTTCTTTTCGGTGGGTTAAGCCATGGCCTGCTGGCGGTGGCGTCCCCATGGCCTTAAATGTCTTTGTGTGAGTTTTGGACAGG
This sequence comes from Pleurodeles waltl, assembly GCF_031143425.1. NCBI lineage: Eukaryota > Metazoa > Chordata > Amphibia > Caudata > Salamandridae > Pleurodeles > Pleurodeles waltl. The sequence continues at coordinate 570,071,093 of NC_090451.1, read as the reverse complement.
GCAGGTTTACTCACTGTTCGCTGCACCGTCGAGGGTCATTCACTTTCGGATTCATCTAGTCCGTCCCCTGGATGGAAATGCTTTCCTCCTCTCTGACGTCGAGTTGCTCTCTCTGTGTCTATGCCATTTGTAGTCTTCTTGCACGTCAATCTCTCAAGGTCTTTTTCGATCGAAACGCTCGACAAGCCTCGCAAGTATCCTCCCTGTGTTCAGGTGATAAACACAGATTACAGACCCGGTGCTGGTCTGTATAAGGATACTTCGAATGACACTTAGGACAGAGGCGGAAGGGGGTCCGGTCCATTAGTCTGGGACGACGGGTGTCGTCGGGCCGACCAGGCCTCGGTGAAGAACGGAAGCCCCGAAGGGCCGCCGGAGCGCTCTTTATGTCGGTGCCGATACACTAACCCGGTACCGAACGATAACAATACCGTCTAATTTTCGATAATTTAGCTAACTTTCCTGATTCGAAATACGGAGCGAAGAGGAACACGTCAGAAACCGGTGGCGGAAAGAAAACAATCTAAGATGGAGACGACGCCCATGCGCAATGGAGCCGAAAGGGAGGAGTCACTCGGTCTCGTGACTCGAAAAGACTGTTTCGAAGAAAAACAACTTGTAACACTACGAGCCCAACACTAGATGGCAGGATAATGCACAGCATGTGTATCTGCAGCTACACATGCCACCGAACAGTAAGCCCTCTGCATTCATTGGTCTGATGTACTGTCATTCACATTGTGCTTCTGTCCACCACAGCATGCGGTAAGGGGCACAGAGTCAGACCAATCCTGTTATTGGCTTCCCTGACTGGGGAATACCATTCCACTCTTGCACAATGTGCACATTTTGGTGTACATGTACTTTTTTCAACACAAACCTTATTGCATTTTTCAGAGATACAGCAACATGGAATCACTTTGTCCATATGATGCATTAGATCCATATTGACAGTGTCTGACAATCATCATACAGACCTTTGAAATGAACAATGAGAAACGTTTCCTGAAATATGCAATATAACCTCCTTAACCCCAAATCAACTCAACCGACTTAGTAACCCTGACATGTCACCTATTGATCTTTAGCTACAATGAGGAAATAATGGCTGAAACCCCTCTATTTGAATTTTAATATTCACTCTGCCGAAGAGGCCTTGGAATTATTGTATAATCCACCTAATGAATTATTCTGTTTTAGGATCTTTAAGTTTTTTAAGACATTTTTAAATCTATACTGAGTTTTCTATGTATTGGAGGCTGTAAGATGAATTAATTTAAGTGAATTATTCTTGTACTTTGGAGGCACTTTATACGAATCTTATTGTGACATAAGTAAGAGCGGTTTTTATAGCATAGCAGGGCATGATAATGTTTTTGTAATAGATGTCTGATGGGCAAAGGGTTGGTTGTTTTGTATTCTATAGATTACATTGTTTATGGATTTTAAGTATGTGCTTTGTATTTGTCCTTTATGGAAGGAAATAGTATCATGTGTTGGGGAATGTAATAAGAGTGGCTCCTCCTAGGGTACTACTCTTTTGCACTGTATGATGCACTTTATAGGAAGTACACTGTGAAATGTGTTAGAGGGGTTGAGTTTTAAATGTTATTTTATATAGAAGTTAATTCTTCTGGTTTGATGCACTTTATATATCAAAGCATTGTTTGAAATTGATTGTGTAATATATGCTCGGTGGGAGTGTGCGTGCAAGAGCTCCATGTACTAAGTAGACACCATAGGAGGGCAAATCTATGTTATTGTTGAAATTACATGGCAGTCTAGGGGTAGGTGCTGTTACCCTCAGGAAGAAAATGAAGGAAAGGCTTGGGCATAAATACCTTATGTGTAACTGCCACAGGTTAGGAGGCATCAACAGGGGGCACCCAATTACGAACTACCGTAATTGGTCATCAGGCTTTTCCCAGTTAATCCTCCTCCCCAGTTTCCAATGCCTGTGCCTTTAATTTCTCTAGTACCGTATCCCATTCTAAAGGAATGGCTGTCTTACATAGGCCCTTGTATTCTTCTCACTGTAAAGCCTCACTTTCAGCCTGTTCCCAGTGTTTTACCTCTTCATGCCATGCATCCACCTGAGGGGCCAGGGGGGATTTCCAGTGTTTCATTATTAACCTTTTGCGGGGTGTGGCCACGCAGATGACCGTAATGGCAGCATGGTTTGAAGCTCTGGCAGCAAAGGCCCCCAAAAACCTGTCAAATGGGCACCCACCTTGGAACCACAGCATGAGGAATGTGGTGGGGGGGGCTTCTGACATCTGCGTCGGAGGCCACAATCGAACACTTCAAAGCATGTGATTGCGCCGCAACTGCGATGCGACCGCTTCATACCAATCAGCCTGAGGCACGCGGCTGCCAGGGCAGCGCAGTGGTGCCCGGATACCTAGTGTCTGTTTTCTGCCTCCCTCCCTCCTTCCACTCGCTCCTCGGCTGGGCCCAAAAATAGCTAGTGGGCTGGCAGCGGTGACCCACCGACAAGCATGCGACCTGGCTGAGCCTGCAAGCCTCGTGATATGGCCTGGAGGCCCCGGGCGCAGCCGTGCCAAACTCCTGCAAATGCCGCCGCCCATGGTGAAGGAGCAGGCGGCTTCAATACGGAACCCTAGGTAGGACGTTTTTCCCGCTGCATGTTGCACCATCGGTGGTGCTGCCTGCAAAAACACTTGCTACCTTGCACCAACCTGGGCTCCTCTGGGGCACAGTTAACCTCTGCCTTACTGCTGATTGAGAACACTGTTGGAGAGGGCGAGGGCACCCCACAACATCTACTATCCCACACTGGGAGCGCTATACACCAGCCTTGCCCCCATAAGCTATAAACCCTTGCATTATAGACAGCAGCCCATTTGGGAACCCCCTATCCCCCTCTGGCTCACCAGGACTCCATCCTTGCTGACCCCTGCACTGCTACCCCCGATTGCCTGTGCCTGTGTCTGCTGGGGGAGAGGGGTTCTGAACCACTCCGAACCCCGCAGACCCCCCAGGTTGAGCTGGACATCCTGCGCAGCCACAGGGGATTATAACCTCGAGCACTAAGGCCTTGGGTGAGTGCATCCCTTCACGCAGCACCCATGTGGGTACAGATTCCAGGCTCTCAGCATGGACATGGTACGCAGTGCCCTGAAACAGCACAAACTCCTGTTTGATAAGCTACAGACACGAGTGCCTCTGCACCTGTCATCGAGAGGGTGCTGCGAGGGGCGCTGCACCTGGCTTGTTGGCACTGGTGCAATAATGGCAGAGCTTCAGTGACATTGACACCCGGTTTGATACCCTCACTACCAGACTTGACAAAATGGGGGAGCTTTTGGACCGGCAACAAACCCACCTCGACGTGGATAGGCGTCTTTCTGGACTAGAGGACCGGGCTACAAGAATAGAAAAGTGACTGGAGAAATTGGACTCAAATCCAGACACAACACAGTTGAAGGACAAAGACCTAGAGGCCAGGGGCTGCTGTACCAATCTGAGTATTTCTGGCATCTCAGAAATTACCAACACCCCCTGCATGGAGCCATTCGAAGAGGGCCTTCTTGTGGATCTGTTGGGGCGTCAGAACTTTACATCTACTTTTGTGGTGTGGAGGGATCAACACATTCTTGGTCTGCGACCTGCGCCAGGAGCCCCTAGGCTCACCCCATCATCACGAGGGTGCTTAACGTTGGGGATCGTGATACAGCACTCAGACTTGCTAGGAAACTACCAGGGAACTGTGGTCTCACTGTTCCCAGATTTCACACAAGCAGTCCAGGATGCAAGACACAAATTCTTAGACGCCAAGAATGCCCTTCGTAAATTAAGTTTCTATTATGGCATGCTTTATTTGGCCAGGCTACAGGTGGATGTGAATGGCAGTCTCCGTTTCTTTGACAACCTTGCAGATGCCCCGGCATTCTGTAACCAACATGCCGAAAACAGCGCCGTGCCAGGGCTGGTGACCCCGGACTGCACACCCCTGAATACGGCTGACACTGCCAGCATGGATCTATTTCCTCCAGACTGACACTATCGCCCCTCCTCCTGGGATGTACTTTACTAACTCCCGACCTCACTTTTATAATCTACAGTTATTGGTGCTGCTATGTTACCCTACACTGCCTGCGTATTGCTTAAACATGCAATTTGCCCATTCACAGTCTTTCTTGTTACTCATAACCTTTTCCTGGAGGGGATTTGCTCCTGCTACAATGCCACACGCACATGGTTGATACCAAATTGCTAATTGTTGGGTTTATGTTGTGTTTTTTTGGGGGTCTATGGGATCCACCGGGCAGGTTTTTGCCAGGTGTGGGTGGGAAATAGTCACTAGTTAGGATGTTTGTTTTTGCTTTTTTAAATTGCTTCAGTACTGACTACACTTCTCATACCATATACTGCTATTGATAAAACTTGTATACAGATGACAAGCAACATTCACACTAGGAAGTAAGCTGCAGACATAGGCCCTCATTCTGACCTTGGCGGGCGGCGGAGGCCGCCCGCCAAAGTCCCGCCGTCAGGTTACCGTTCCGCAGTCGAAAGACCGCGACGGTAATTCTGACTTTCCCGCTGGGCTGGCGGGCGGTCGCCTTCAGACCGCCCGCCAGCCCAGCGGGAAAGAGGCTTCCACGATGAAGCCGGCTCGGAATCGAGCCGGCGGAGTGGAAGCTGTGCGACGGGTGCAGTTGCACCCGTCGCGTATTTCACTGTCTGCGCAGCAGACAGTGAAATACATGTAGGGGCCCTCTTACGGGGGCCCCTGCAATGCCCATGCCAGTGGCATGGGCACTGCAGGGGCCCCCAGGGGCCCCGCGACCCCCCCTACCGCCATCCGGATCCCGGCGGTCGGACCGCCGGGATCTGGATGGCGGTAGGGGGGGTCGGAATCCCCGCGGCGGTGCAGCAAGCTGCGCCGCCGTGGAGGATTCAATGGGGCGGCGGTACACTGGCGGGAGCCCGCCAGTGGTGCCGGTCCGACCGCGGCTTTACCGCCGCGGTCGGAATCCCCATTGGAGCACCGCCGGCCTGTCGGCGGTGCTCCCGCGGTCCTCCGCCCTGGCGGTCTTTGACCGCCAGGGTCAGAATGAGGGCCATTGTCTTCATGTCATGGAAATTATGTGGCCTCAATAATCCCCATAAAGGTAAACAAGTCCTGCAGTACCTGACCAGTCATAGCATCCAAGTGGCCTTTCTGCAAGAGATGCTGCTCCCTTTGGGCACTACACACTCTTTTGCCAATGCACGAGGACTGCATCATTGTTATTCGAGCTAAAGCACATACTCTTGTGGCGTCTGTATTCTGAGCCACAAGAACCTGTTCCAACCAGGCGCTAACTACATTGATGAGGGGGGTAGATATATGCTTGTAGCAAGGGTCCTCGCAGGACAAAAAGTCCTACTTTTGAATGTCTATGCCACTAACTTTGGCACACCAGAGTTTTTCCAGTCCCTACAATCCCACATAGAGCACTTTGATTTCCACCACATCATTCTGGGGGTTGATATTTCAATGTAATACAAGACTCTATGCTTGACACCTCAGCTACAGCGTTTACTGTTAAACCCTGTTCATTACAAATCTTTAAAAGTATCTGTGACACCTACACCTTATTAGATGCCTGGTGCCTACACAACTTGGACACCTTGGCCTATACTTTTCACTCTGCACCCCATGGCACCTGAACACGTATTGACTACCGGTTGCTCTCCCATACAATCTCCCAGTGGCTTGCCTCCATTATGCACCTCCCCTGCACGTTATCTGATCACCCTCTGCGCTGCTGACACTCCGCATCCCGATATGAGGTGGTCTGGAGAGACCATGGCGCTTCCCCGACTTGGCTCTCTAATACTCGCTCTTCTGCACCGAACTCTGCAATGCCATTACATAATATTTTACTTTAAATAATGGATCAGTTAACAGCCAGGTAACCATGTTGGAGGCCTTTAAAGCTTACACTAGGGGTGTCTGCATAGCCAAACACTCTGGGGTATTTTGCAACATACAACGCAGCTTGGCTCGCGTGGAGGTGCAGCTGATGGAACTTGAGAAAATCACGATGCACCAGATCACTGGCTCCCAACTCCTTCAGTGCACAGCTCTTCTAGACAAATTTCGCAAAGCTGCAAAATGCAAGGCAAATTATATGGGGAAATATGCTAAAGCCCACAAATATGGTGAAGAGGAGCGGCCGAGGTGCAGGCCTGCTAGACTACTACGCCCTGTCAGATCCTCTGCATATATACTTGAACTGCACAGAGAGGATGGTACTCATGCTGTGGGCATGGCGGAGTTACAGACAGAGTTTTTCAACTGCTATACTTACCTCTACTTGGCATGCCCCACCCCAACATCTACCAAGCTGGAACGCTACCTTGGAGAAATCGCAATGGTCTGGCTGACCACAGCCCAACAACAATTCCTTAGTGAGCCCTTTACCACAGAGGAGATAGCACAGGCCATTGATGTTGTGGATGGATCCAGGCTCCAGGCCTTCATAGATTAATGGGAGTGTTCTATAATGCCTACAAACACGTACTAGCACCGCACCTCCTTCCTGTCTATGCAGAGGCTCCTGAGATGGGTGAACAACCACAGACGTTCCAGGAGACAGTTATCACTCTTCTTCCCAAGCCCAGCAAAAACCCCCTCCTGTGTGGCTCCTACCGCCCCTGTCTCTCCTCAACTTTGACAATAAGATACTAGCCAAGTTACTATCCACAAGCATCTCCCTCCTAATGGACCAAATCATCTCCCCTGCCCAATCAGGTTCTATTCCCCATTGTTCTACATCTCTAAATCTCTGTGCTGAACGAAGTATTCCCAACTACCCCGGAGGCAATCCTACTGCTAGACATGGAGAAAGCTTTTGATTCCCTCGACTGGTCCTTCCTCTACATCTCACTTCATGGGCTTGGGCCCCCGCTGGGATTAACATCCCTGGTTATGCTAATATACCATCCTCAACAGCTACCATATGGCTAAATGGGTCGTTATCCCCAACCTTCTCTATTGAGAGAGGTACTCGGCAGGGCTGTCCACTGTCGCCCCTGCTCTTTATTATAGCAATGGACCCTCTAGTGCACCATCTGCAGGAGAAACATCTCCACAGGGGGCTGCAATTTGGTACCGGTCTGCTGCTGATGTCATTATACGTAGATTATATTCTTCTATTCATACCTCATCCTAGTGAAAACCTAACACCAGTACTTAAGGAGATTGGCCAGTTCAGCGAATTCTCAAGCTTGCATATCAATTGGGAAAAATCTGAACTTTCCCCGCTTACAGATGTCACTATGCTGGTGCAAACGGACTTTCCCCTAAAGTGGTGTAGTGACTCTACCAAGTACCTAGGCATACACATACACCGCCACAAAGAACAAAGTCATACGGTTGAATTATGGGCCGCAATCGAGAATTTGACCACACAGGTGAACCGCTGGATTCGCCTCCCTCTGTCAATGGCAGGCCTCATATCTCTAATAAAAATGGTGGTGCTGTCCCACTTCTACCATCTGTTTTCAAATGTTCCCATTCCGCTTACAAAATACTTCTTTGACACCCTTCATGAATTATTACTACAGCTAGTATGGAGGGATAGATGCCCCCTAATCAGATGGGAGGTTTTGGTCCTCCTGAATGAACGCAGTGGATTCGGTGTCCCACATTTCCAACTTTATTTTCTTGCAGTGCAATGCCAATGTTCCTATCACCCTGATACATGCCTACCCTATGCCATTCCAGAGCGTGACTTAGCTGCCCGACACCACTGCGGGCGATTCTCCTGCAGGGAGTACCTCTGGATCCCAAAAACAGACATTATCCACCACTTGCTGGGCATGGTGCAAACTTGCCTGTGTCCTAAGCAGCAAGTTGTCATACTCCCCTGCAATACCGCTAACCAATAACCCACTACGTCCTGTTAGACAAGAGGCACTAGTCCAGCTTACACTGACGGCCATAAATCTCCACACATTTGGAACTGTATTTCCTGATGGCCATGTATTCTTGTGAACAGAAGATGAACGCTTCTCCAGTGCCACATACCTGGACCACTTCGTACTTCGACATCTTCAAAACACTCTTCGCACCCAATTCCCATCATAACCACTGGCCACAGCGGATTTTACACGATTAACTCTGGTTATTACTGCAGATTCCAGGGCTAGGCTTACCGCCAAACTCTATCACACATGCATTGATCTCATCCTTGTGTCAGACCTTAAACTCTTGACAGCCTGGGAGGCAGACCTTGGACTCCCACTCTCTGAAAAAATGTGGTTGGCACATTGTGCCCAAACCCAGTCAGTTTACTTCAACTACCAAAACAAGCTTATACACTTTTAATTCCTTTGCAGGGCCTACACAGCATCTGTTGCACTGGCACATATTGACCCATCCCGCTCTTCACACTGCCCTAAATGGCATGCACATATGGCCGAATTCCCAGCTTATGACTTGGACATGCAGCGGTATTGCCCCATTTTGGACCGATGTGTTTCCCTGTCTCTCACAGATGTTAGCCGTTGTGCTCCAGCCAAATCCACTCCTGGCTCTAATGGGTTATGTGGGAGATGCCCCTAAAGGTTAGAGGTGCTTTACTTCCATAGCCCTGCTCCTAGCTAAAAGGAAATAGCACTGCACTGGGGCAGCAGACACCCAACCACATCGCAAGTGTGGCTGAAGAGCCTCATCTACTGCGACAACACCAGTAAACTTTATGCATCTTTCCAACCACTTTCAGCGAGGACTAAGGATATTTTGCAACCACTGAGGGAAAACGTACTCATCCTGGATGATTCACATCCTAGAATATAGCGTCTACGGCTCCTTTCGGTATGGTCTCCACCTGCACTTTCACTCACATCAGGCTCACAAATGGCCCATATGTCTGGTGTTTTTGCGTTCCAATTTGCTACTAGAACATGTGACACTACACTTGATTCCCAATCTTTTATGTCAACAATGTTCATTGCTGCACTGTACACTCCCCTCACCAGGGGCTGTGAAGTCAGGATTAAATACCTGTATGGTATGAAAAATAAAGTCCTAAAAAACAAACCTTTTCACTAACAGCAGTGCTATGTTCATGAAGCGTGACACTACCTTAGAGCATTTGGGCAGCAGATACAACCCCAATAGATATTGTCCCGGTGTGTCCCAGTGATGTAGGCCCGTCAGCTCCACCAGTGCCACCGCAATGCCCTCCCATTAACCGGAGAGTGGAGGGCAAGTTCATAATATGTGCATTAGATCAGCCTCTTGGGCATGACAATGGGGACTTGTCAAGGAAGTTGTGGGGAACAGTTTGTTTATTCTTTGGGGCGTTACATATGCTCTTTAAAGTATGAAGAATTTAATTAATTTATATCTCTAATTATGCAAGATTTTCTTGGGGTATTCCAATAATCAGGCCCATTCCTTATCAATGAACTCCACTGCAAGGTCATCCTCTCATTTGGCTTTTAATGGAGTGAGTGGCGTCCTAAGGTGGTCCCGGAGTACCCGGTAGAGGCATATTATAAGGTGTCTACTGTGTCCCATGGTATTGAGTGCTCGAAGAAACTCATGCGTCATATGTTCTTATCCATCCGCTGTCCAGTGCTTACAAATGTATTGGAGAACACTGGCAAATAGCGCACCCACTGTAGTTACCCCATCTATTCCAGGGGACCCACTCTACATGCCATCAGGGTGCCGGAAGATGTTGGCAAACCACATAATGGAATATTCAGCACCCAGGGCACCTCGAAAACAGTGTATTTCATTGCCATCTTCTAGTGAACTAGGGAAATGCGTAGCAGAAGTGAGCCACAGTACAGTGGTGCGGCTACAGGGCATATCAGTCTATGTAGTGGACCTCAATTATTTTGGACGGTCGTATAACCTATTTCCATTAGGTTATATCTGGCTAACTAGTAGGATAGCCTCTGTAGTTGTCTGGATATACAATAGGCCTTAAAGTGTGGTGCCCCCATACCACCCACGTCCGTCGGCAATTGTAGTTTTACTAGACTGACTCTTCAGCACTCATTTCCCCATATTAGGTCAATTAGGATGGTATTTAACAGTTTGAACACTCATGTTGGTATTCTGACTGGCAAATGTACAAACTGATACAGTAATCGTGGCAACATCCCCATTTTCGCCAGGGCCAGGTGGCCTGCTATTGACAGAGGCTATGTGACCCAAAAGGCCACCTAAAATGTAAGTGCATTGATTGTATGTATGAGGTTATCTTCAAAGAGGTCTTGACTTTCAAAATATATCTGAATTCCCAGGTAGGGGAAAGTGCACAGGGCCATTTTGTATCTGCAAGTCCCTAAATCATAATGTGGGTACCACATAGGGGTCAGCAAAGGAATAGGCCCATGATGTGTCTGCATTGATTTGGAGTCCTGACAAAGTCCCGAATGTCATTATCAACTGGACCATTTCCACCTGTCCCTCCTGGACATCCTTAAAATACAGTATGCACTGTATTATCTAAAAGGATCCCCCTGTGCCCAGCCTCTTGAAAGATTTGTTGTGCTATGGGTTCAATACCCAGTATGCAGAGGAGAAGGGAATGGGCCGGTTCTTGCTATAGGTGCCGTATACTGCAGATTTACCCACTGGATACAGACAGGAGGTATCCCACAACTAGCTAATGCTGCTAACAAAAATTCCCATCCTAGGGTATCAAAGGCTTGTCAGACATCGAGTAAGAGGCATCACGCATGTGTGTAATGTTTTCGAGCACCATCCAGGATTCTAAAAAGCTGCTGTATATTTAGGGGGCATTGCAGCATGGGGTGAAACCCCACTGGTCAGTGTGTATTGAGTGCGGTAGTAATGGGAGTAACCTTTGGGCCAGGATTTTACTAAGTATTTTGTATTCTGGATTTCGTTGTGACAATGGTCTCTATATGAGTATAGCTCCATAGGGGATTTGCCAGGTTTTAACAGGGATACCATTAGAGGGCTTCTCTAGTAGATGGGGATAACAGGCCCACGGACATATTGTAGAACTTCTCTAACTGTGGAACCAATCTTGTAGTATATGTGGAGTAGAATTCCACCACAATCCCATAAGAGCCCGGTGTTTAATTTCCGGCTGGCTTCTTGTCGCTGCCTCGGATATTACTCACTGCAATCAGGGTGGCAAGGGCCTCCAGTTCAGTTGTTGGCACGCTCTGTAGCTTCGCCTGACATTAAAATATTATGAATACTGCTGGGGCGGGAGGCGACTGGGCCATGTATAGTACAGAGTAAAAGTCACGTAATGCTGTGTTAATCCCCTGCTGTGTGACAACTGGTCCCCAATTGGGGGAAATAGATTGCCAGGATAGGTGTGAAAGATGGGTTTGGCCGGATTAAGCACGCCAACTGTGTGCCTGACTTATCCGCTTCAGTGTTCATTTTCTGCAAGCAGGCCCTGTAGTCTATCACACAGAGGCACTGCAAAAACTCTGTGTATGTGTATGTAATCCTGGCTTCCTGCAGTTGGACTGCGGTTTCAACGTTCTCAGCCGCCTTCTCCAGGGGGCCCAAGTTAGTTTCTATGCGGGTGAGTTCCGGAAGAACGTCCTTCCTTGCATCCACCAGGGTATTAAACAAAGTACTGGGCACTACCTCTTTGAATGCTTTACACTCCACTAATGGTGAGGAAGCTGTTCCAGGATTTTCAGAAAAGAACGTATCGTGGCAAATGTATACCTGAACACTACATCTTCTAGAAGGTGTGGTTATAGATGCCAGGTTGGGCTCTGGGCTGGCACACGGCCACATGACCGTGTACTTTCCAGTGGGCAGTGAACTGACATTGTTTTTCCTAGATACATGGCAGGTGTTATGTTAGTTTGAAGGTGTGGAAGACAAAGGAATCTTTCTAGACGAGAATGACATGCATGGGAATAAGAGTAAAAAGAAGACTCTCTGATACCTATATTACGACTGCGCTATATGTCCAAGAGGCCCCAACCCTCCACTCACTGTCTCCGCGCCCAATCCTGGAGTTCCAAGCTTGCATCAGGTGGGCAAGGGGGGACTTTGCGAATGATCCAATGTTGTACCTTATACTGCATTTAAGTCCCCCCTCCCAGCATCCATGGGTATGGAGCCCAATCCTCCAAGACAGACGATAAATGGGCAAAGAAGGTGTCTCGATCAGTATTGGGAACATAAATACATCCCAAAACTATTGGTTCTCCATCCAGCGTGCCCCTTAGTAGGACAATATGGCCTTCTTGGAGTCAAGTGCCTCAAATGGGACCCCAACCCGGAGCCAAACCGTGGCTCCCCTCCAGTAAGCTGAGTCGGATGTGTAGAATAGCTGACCTCTCCATCGCTCATGCAGTTTCTGTGCTTCAGAAACCACTAAGTGGTTTTCCTGTAGGAAAGTGATTTGGGAGTGTCGCCTATGCAATTGGGCCAGTATTCTATGCATTTTGTGTACAGGCCCAATACCCTGTACATTCCAAGTTATTATTTTGTAAGCACTCTCTACAGTCGACATTTTTGGCATAAAAAGACTGGATATTACAATCTCCCTCACACTCACCCCCAAAGCAATGCATCAAGTGACAGTGTCCAACAGTAAAAAAAACATTCCCACAATACTCGGTCCAGCGATTCTTCATCATTCAACCAAACCTTTGATCAAACAGTAACAATTTATACATTGTGAAGCATGTGCCTTGGCTAACGGGGCAAGTGTCATTAGACCCATAAAGGGTATTGCGTCCACACATTGTGGATATCTCGACCACTGTGGGTCATCCGGACCCAGGGCCCCCAATATTAGAATCGTCAAAAAAATGTGTGAGAGTCCGGCTGCAGCAATTCTAAAGAGACATACCTCGGACGGGATCATATTAATGAACAGCGTCATGTAAACAGACTCACATTAAGGGTACGCCCCAGCCGGTGGCATAATCAGTTTCACTATTGTTTCACACATATCTACCCAGCAGATGCAGCTGCAGTCTGCCTGTAAACCAGAACATTAGGCCCCATATAAGGCCTAAGCCAGTCATCCCAGTAAGTCACTGAGAGTCTGCAAGGTCATCGTTGGGAACAGGGCCATGATGCCATTTGACTTGGAGTCCGAGGCACTGTACTGTGGTGTACTCGAAGTGACGGGCAGTTTAGTTGTCTGCAAAGTGGTAGTTGACCTAATTGCTGCCTGTTGTGTCCCTCCAATTCCTGCTGTGGGGAGAGGGTCCCTCAGTGCTGTTCCGGGCGGTCATTCCAACCTGCTGCTGCCGACGAGCACGTCACACTTTGGGGAGGGAGGGGAGAGGGGGAGGGCACGCTTTCATTCTTGAGAGTCAGGGAAATGTTTCTTGAGCCACTACCCAGCCATTTCTGGATTTTTGAAAAAGTGGGCTTTCTGGATATGTATTACTTTAGGTTTGGCTGGGGATTAAAGAGCATACATGAGGCCAGCTATACGCAAGTGTCTTTTAACTTCGTGAAAGTATGGACGCTTACACCGTACTGCACTAGCATAGTCTGGGAAAAGGGAGACCATCGTATTGTCCATAAGGATTAGCGGTTTTTCACCAGCCGCTTGTAACAGTACATCCTGTAGTTGAGGACCTTGCCCAGTATGGGTCATGGAGATGCCCCAGGGATACGTTTCATTGTGAGGACTCAGTGTGCCCTCTCTACAGTGCAAACTCAGACAGGCCAGGGCTGTGTCTTGGCTGCTACTTTATTTTCCTTGTACAGTAATAGGCTTATTGATTACCTGAACTGTATGGTATGTAGACCCCATAACAAAAGAATGAGTAAACCCTGCTGACAAAATATACCCATTGAGTCAGTAAAGACCTTTGATTACCCAGGTTTAACAGGATCTAACTTGCTTACAGGACCCAGTAGATACTGAAAAGTAGCCTCAAAATACATAATAGAGCTGCAGCTATTTTGAAAATGCATAGATCTATGCAGTCTAAAGCAGTTTCTCCAGCTTTACAAGTTTAGAAAGCTAAACTCAGTCAGCTGATCTATATAGAGGAGAGCTAAGGGCTATTTCCAATGCAGGTTCCCTGGTAGCAAAGGACAGGAGTTTCTGTAAATCTTCACTTAACCTTCCTTCTAGCTCTCCAAATCTCTCCTGGATCCTTGATACTGGTCTTAAAGGAATCAATTATTTGCTGTCCTCAAACCCCTTCTGTACTGTGGCTATGGAACCATCAAGAATTAGACTCTTATAGAGCTGATCGTCTTGGAGTTTGAGATTCAGACAAAACACCTAAAATAAAGTATTTTTCCACTTGAAGGGGTGGTTTATTAAACTAGGTGCCCAGACATTATATACTGATCCATCATCTCAGGAAAATTACGACCAGCATTCTAATTAATACCTACTGGGATTACTTCATGGCCCAATGGCACCGTTCTACTAGCACCGGAGAACTTACTGATTTATTTTTATCTCATAAGCCAATTCCAAAATTTGAGGTGTTTTTAGATAAATCTTTCCATCTCCTGTAAAAACCCTTTTTATTAAATTTAGATTTGATATTTCACACTTAAATGCTTTTGTTTTTACTTGGTGCATTGTGTACAGAGGCAGTCTATTTTGCAAAAACTGCACCAATACAATTAAGAACATCAAACATTTTCTATTTTTTTGCCCTTGTGTCATCAAACCTAGACATAAATGGATTTGGCCCGTATGTTTAGATCTCAGACTAAGAAATTATCCATCTGCCCTTAGGGTCCTTAAATCGGATACAAGTAGGCGAGCTGAGTTTGCTCTCAGCAAATACTTACTCTGTGCTTGGATCCTTCTCAATCTCCCTTGCAGATGCTCTTAGGAGTGCTCTAATTCTTTTTCCCACTGGATTTGATTTATTTCTTTAGCAATTTTATTCTATTTTTAATTTTCCATTGTTGCAAATACGGTACTCTAACTTACATGTATTGCAGTTTTACCTTGGTTTGTAAAGCATTTTATACCATGTGTTAATGTTTTTCGATGTACCTTTATGGTCAAACTGAATGAAATAAAGGGACATTAAAAGTAATATTATATATATATATATATATATATATATATATATACACACACACATATACACACACACACACAGATGCTTTTTTAAGACTAAAAGTCAATATATATATAAAACAAAAGTCTTTGCCAAATTCATTTGTAAACATATCTCCAATTGTATTAGAATAGCCACCTTGTCTAAAGTGACTAGAAATCTCAGTAACAAACCACTTTTTAAAAAGATAAATAAAGGGGATGCAAGGTAATTCTAGCACATAGGCTGCACAGCTAAGACATACAAACTAACACTGTGCCCTTAAGGGTCTCACTCTTACTCCAGTGTCATGGGCACAAAATAGAAATTCTGCTTTGAACTCTTGTCCTGAAAGGTAGGAGGGTTGTTATGACTAGGATTACATGCAAGAAACAGTTTTTTTTAATCAGACGTCCTCATTAATAGACATAAGCACAGAATAGAACAGTAAGCTTATGCTACGTCAAGAATTGCAGACAAGAATAAACAAGCATTTGCAATGCAATGGGTCTCGCATTTGCTCATGTTAGAGCTGATCGCATTGTAAACTTCAAACCCGACTTTTCATCTATTGGCAAAAGTGTATTTATGTACAGTGCTTTTATGTACGTAACCCGAAAAAGTGAAATTAACTGTGTAAGCCCTCGACTTCTGCCAAGCGAAATCGCGCTAGGAAAATAGAGAAAAAGTAGTCCACGATCCGACAGAAAACAGCGAGCCTCGCATGTTTTGTGTAATTGGTCGCTGCGCTCGAGGAGGGCTAATCACCGGAAAAGGCATGACGTGTGCATGCCTTCCACAAATGAAAGCAATCAGATTTTACTAGGCAAGCCCACGAACCAATGAAACACACTGACGTGACGTCGACAGGGCTCCGAGCCCTTTTCTAGTAACTAAAGCGTCTCGCTGCGATATGCATGCGCAAGCGCATGCAACGCAGGCTCGAAAATTGGTGCATTTCTTTACAAAAACATAATTGCAAATTTTCCTCCAGTTGACCGAGCGTTTACAAGGGAGGGATTTATTTGCTAACTGGTAAAATAACATAATGCAAGAAACAATCCACCAAGAAATGAATTGCTTAGAAGTGGAGAGACAAGTCCTAACATTACTATGGTTTAAAAATGGTGGTCAGTTTGCCTGATCTGTGTCCCGTTTGAGTACCCTTTTTACATCCAGAAAATAAACAGCTCTTTCCACTGGACTTGATGGATTTGGGAAGAAGGTTAGCAAATGAACTGTTTGATTTACATGAAAATCCAACACTACCTTTGGACAAAAGGCAGGATTGGTCCTCAATACAATTCTGTTCTTATGAAAAACTGTATAATGCTCTTTTGAACATAACACCTGAATTTGCTGACTCTGCGTAAAGAAGTATTAGCTGGGTGGAAGACTGTATTCCATGGTACATGCTGTAGAGTTGCTTTTGTTTAGGTTCAAATTGGTAACCCATCACCTTTGAAAGCACACTATTCAATTTCCATGGCATCAAAGGGGCTTGAATATGAAGAAAAACTACTCTCTAAGAAATCCTTCATTGGTGCTATTTGGAAGAAAAAGGTTTGTACAGGAGATTTCCTATTTGCAGTAACCGCTGCAACCTTTATGGACGAAACCAGAAAGGCCAAATCTTGCCAGATACAAAAGATATGAAACAACCACCTCCTCTTGGAATCTAATAGGATTATAGTTGTTCAGTTTACCTCAGATCCTTTCCCACCTGAATGCAAATGATGCTCTAGTGGAAGTTCTCCTAGCCTTTATTGAGATGTCCATACAGTCCTGCGGAATGATCTAAAGAATTTAGAAGTCAAACCACTTGCAAGATCTGGTCCCCGAACTTGCCGAGAAAGTCAGGTCTGCACAGCCAATGCTGCTATAAGAATAATTTGTACTTTGAAACGCTGTAACTTGATCACAACTGTTATAATTAGTAGGCTGGGAGAAAAAGCTTAGAGAAATCTCCCCAACCAGTTGATCAAAAGGGCATTCACTCCCCATGGACCCTTGGCTGGTTATAATCTTGTGGTGAAGTTAGAGAATTATTTGTTGTTTGTATCTAAAATAAAAGATCTATTTGAGGAAAACGTCATTCTTTGAAGACATATTGCAACACATCTTCATTGAGGATTCAGTTGTGGTTTTCCGGTATTAACAGGGGTTATGAATCCCTGGTAGAAGGACCCCAGTGATAGTTCACCAACAGCAATTCCTAAATGGATTGAGCATTATGAATCACATGTAGATGGACCACTGTAATAGTCAGACCTTTCACCAACAGCAATTTTTAAATGGATTGAGCTTCTAGAGACAGTGGTCTTGAGCATGTTCCCCTTACTTGTTCAGTTACTATGTTTTAGTATTATTGTCTGTCTGAACACGAAGAGAACTTCTTCTGACTGAAGGGGAAAAGGATTTCATAGCAAGATGAAGAGCATTCAACTCTAACAGGTTGATGAGACAGGGCTTCTCCCTCTCTGTCCATATTTCCTGTGGCTGTAGACTGGCCATGTAAGCACCCCATCCTAGTGGTAATACATCTTTAACCATGGTTTGCTAAGGAATGACTTGATAAAAAGGAACCCCTTTTCAGAAGGTTGGTTGCCAGGCACTACCAAGGAATGACTGGAGCGCTTGTTGACATGTTTATTTGTTTTCCCAACTTCTCGATCTCTGGTCCCCTTGATCTTCAAGGAATTGCTGAAAAGACATCATGTGGAACTGGCATTGGTTGTCAGAAAAGCGTATGATGGTGTTGATCCCAATAATGAGGAAATCTGTTGTGCAGTTGGACGTAGCGTTCATTTCAGACAGCAACATTTCTGTTGGACAGATTTGAGTGTCTCCTCCGAAGGATACACTTTTGCAATAATGGTGTATAATCTCACTCCAAAGTAGTGAATCCTCTGCTCTGAGATAATTGTTGACTTCTAAATGTTAATCCTCAACTGTAGGAAGTTGGCTCTGTATGTACTATTTCAAAGTAAGAAATAGTGTGCACAGAGTCCAAGGGTTCCCCTTAGAGGTAAGATAGTGGCAAAAAGAGATAATTCTAATTCTCTATTTTGTGGTAGTGTGGTCGAGCAGTAGGCTTATCAGAGGGTAGTGTTAAGCATTTGTTGTACACACACAGGCAATAAATGAGGAACACACACTCAAAGACAATTCCAGGTCAATAGGTTTTTATATAGAAAACTATATTTTCTTAGTTTATTTTAAGAACCACAGGTTCAAGATTTACAAACAATACTTTAAATGAAAGGTATTTCACTCAGGTATCTTAGGAACACAGAATCATCACAATAGCATGTACAGTTTTGGCAAAAATGGCAATAAGCTATTTTAAAAATGGACACAGTGCAAAAATCAACAGTTCCTGGGGGAGGTAAGTATTTGTTAGGTTCACAGGTAAGTAAAGCATTTACAGGGTTCAAAGTTGGGTCCAAGGTAGCCCACTGTTGGGGGTTCAAGGCAAACCCAAAGTTACCACACCAGTGGCTCAGGGCCGGTCAGGTGCAGAGGTCAAAGTGGTGCCCAAAACACATAGGCTTCAATGGAAATAGGGGTGTCCCGGTTCCAGTCTGCCAGCAGGTAAGTACCCGCGACTTCGGAGGGCAGACCAAGGGGGTTTTGTAGGGCACCAGGGGGGACACCAGCAGGCACAGAAAGTACACCCTCAGCTGCACAGGGACGGCCGGGTGCAGAGTGCAAACAGGCATCGGGTTTGCAATAGGATTCAATGGGGAGACCCGGGGGTCTCTTCAGCGATGCAGGCAGGCAAGGGGGGAGGGGCTCCTCGGGGTAGCCACCACCTGGGTTAGGAAGAGGGCCATCTGGGGGTCGTTACTGCACTGGAGTTCGGTTCCTTTAGGTCCTGGGGGCTGCAGGTGCAGTGTGTTTTCCAGGCGTCGGGTTCCTTGAAACAGACAGTCGTGGTCAGGGGGAGCCTCTGGATTCCCTCTGCAAGCGTCGCTGTGGGGGATCAGGGGGGTCAACTTTGGCTACTCACGGGCTCGCAGTCACCGGGGAGTCCTCCCTCTAGAGTTAGTTTTCCGCAGGTCGAGTCGGAGGCGTCGGGTGCAGAGTGGAAAGTAACGTGTGGTCTTTAAAAATTGCTTTTTTGTTGCAAAGTTGCAATTCTGGTGAACAGGGCCGCTGTCCTCTGGAGTTTCTTGGTCCTTTTAGATGCAGGATAGTCCTCTGAGGCTTCGGAGGTTGCTGGACCCTGGGGGATGTGTCGCTGTTGCAGTTTTTCTTGAAGTTGGGAGACAGGCCGGTAGGGCTGGGACCAAAGCAGTTGTCGTCTCCGTCTTCTCTGCAGGGCTTCAGGTCAGCAGTCTTTCTTATTGTTAAGGTTGCAGGAATCTATCTTTCTAGGTTCTGGGGGCCCCTAAATACTCAATTTAGGGGTGTGTTTAGGTCTGGGAGGATAGTAGCCAATAGCTACTAGCCCTGAGGGTGGCTACACCCTCTTTGTGCCTCCTCCCGGTGGGGAGGGGGTCACATCCCTAATCCTATTGGGGAATCCTCCATCTGCAAGATGGAGGATTTCTGAAAGTCAGAGTTGCCTCAGCTCAGGACACCTTAGGGGTTGTGCTGACTGGCCAGTGACTCCTCCTTGTTTTTCTCATTATCTCCTCCAGCCTTGCGGCCAAAAGTGGGGGCAATGGCCGGAGGGGTGGGCATCTCCATTAGCTGGGATGCCCTGTGGCGCTGTAACAAAGGGGGTGAGCCTTTGAGGCTCACCGCCAGGTGTTACAGTTCCTGCAGGGGGAGGTGAGAAGCACCTCCACCCAGTACAGGCTTTGTTCCTGGCCACCGAGTGACAAAGGCACTCTCCCCATGTGACCAGCAACATGTCTGGTGTGTGGCAGGCTGGCAAAACTGGTCAGCCCACACTGGAAGTTGGGTATGTTTTCAGGGGGCATCTCTAAGATGCCCACTGGGTGTATTTCACAATAAAATGTACACTGGCATCGGTGTGCATTTATTGGGCTGAGAAGTTTGATATCAAACTTCACAGTTTTCAGTGTAGCCATTATGGTGCTTCGGAGTTTGTGTTTGACAGACTCCCGGACCATATACTCGTATGGCTACCCTGCACTTACAATGTCCAAGGTTTTGCTTAGACACTGTAGGGGCATAGGGCTCATGCACCTAGTCCTCACCTGTGGTATAGTGCACCCTGCCTTAGGGCTGTAAGGCCTGCTAGAGGGGTGACTTACCTATGCCACAGGCAGTGTGAGGTTGGCATGGCACCCTGAGGGGACTGCCATGTCAACTTAATCATTTTATCCCCACCAGCAGACACAAGCTGGCAAGCAGTGTGTCTGTGCTGAGTGAGGGGTCCCTAGGGTGGCATAAGACATGCTGCAGCCCTTAGAGACCTTCCCTGGCATCAGGGCCCTTGGTACCAGGGGTACCAGTTACAAGCAACTTACCTGGATGCCAGGGTGTGCCAATTGTGGAGACAAAGGTACAGTTTAGGGAAAGAACACTGGAGCTGGGGCCTGGTTAGCATGCCTCAGCACACTTTCAAATCATAACTTGGCATCAGCAAAGGCAAAAAGTCAGGGGATAACCATGCCAAGGAGGCATTTCCTTACACAACCCCCCTCCCCCCCCAAACGATAGCGGATGAGACTAACCTTTCCCATGAGAGTCTAAATTTTGTAAGTGGAAGAACCTGGAAAGGCCATCTGCATTGGCATGGGCAGTCCCAGGTCTGTGTTCCACTATAAAGTCCATTCCCTTTGGGAGATGGACCACCTCAACAGTTTTGGATTTTCACCTTTCATTTGCATTAGCCATCTGAGAGGTCTGTGGTCAGTTTGAACTACAAAGTGAGTACCAAAGACATATGGTATCAGCTTCTTCAGGGACCAAACCACAGCAAAGGCCTCCCTCTCAATGGCACTCCAATGCTGCTACCTGGGGAGTAACCTCCTGCTAATGAAGGCAACAGGCTGGTCAAGACCATCATCATTTGTTTGGGACAAAACTTCCCCTATCCCATGTTCAGAGAGGCATCTGTCTGCACAATGAACTGCTTGGAATAATCTGGAGCTTTTAGAACTGGTGCTGTGCACATAGCTTGTTTCAGGGTGTCAAAGGCCTGTTGCCATTCTATGGTCCAGTTTACCTTCTTAGGCATTTTCTTGGAGGTAAGTTCTGTGAGGGGTGTCACTATGGATCCATATCCCTTCACAAACCTCCTGTAGTAGCCAGTCAAGCCAAGGAATGCCCTGACTGGAGTCTGGGTTTTTGGAGCTACCCAGTCCAGAATAGTCTGGATCTTGGGTTGGAGTGGCTGAACTTGGCCTCCACCAACAAGGTGTCCCAAGTAAACCACAGTTCCCTGCCCTATCTGACATTTGGATGCCTTGATAGAGAGGCCTGCTGCTTGCAGGGCCTGTAAAACCTTCTTCAGGTGGACCAGGTGATCCTGCCAGCTGGAGCTAAAGACAGCAATATCGTCAAGATAAGCTGAACTAAAGGACTCCAAGCCAGCAAGGACTTGATTCACCAGCCTTTGGAAGGTGGCAGGGGCATTCTTTAAACCAAGGGGCATTACAGTAAACTGATAATGCCCATCAGGTGTGGAGAATGCTGTCTTTTCTTTTGCTCCTGGTTCCATTTTGATTTGCCAGTACCCTGCTGTTAAGTCAAAGGTACTTAAGTATCTGGCAGCACCTAATTAGCTAATCTACCCTTGGAATGGGATGGGCATCTGTCTTGGTGACAGAATTAAGTCCCCTGTAGTCCACATAAAACCTCATCTCTCTCTTACCATCTTTGGTGTGAGGTTTGGGGACTAAGACCACTGGGCTAGCCCAGGGGCTGTCAGAGTGCTCAATGACTCCCAATTCCAGCATCATGTGGACTTCCACTTTGATGCTTTCCTTAACTTGGTCAGACTGTCTGAAAAGTTTGTTTTTGACAGGCATGCTGTCTCCTGTGTCCACATCATGGATACACAGGTGTGTCTGACCAGGGGTTAGGGAAAAGAGCTCAGCAAACTGTTGTAAGACTTTCCTACAGTCAGCTTGCTGTTGGCCAGAGAGGGTGTCTGAATAGATCACTCCATCTACTGAGCCATCTTTAGGGTCAGTGGAGAGGAGATCAGGGAGAAGTTCACTCTCAGCTTCCTGGTCCTCATCTGTAACCATTAACATGTTTACATCTGCCCTGTCATGAAACAGCTTGAGGCAGTTCACATGGATCACCCTTTTGGGAGTCCTGCTAGTGCCTAGGTCTACCAGGTAGGTGACCTGACTCTTTCTCTCTAGCACTGGGTAAGGGCCACTCCATCTATCCTGAAGTGCCCTGTGAGCCACAGGCTAGAGAACCCAGACTTTCTGCCCTGGCCTAAGAGTTCAACCTGATAAGGTTCCAACTCCATGGGCTCAGTTCCCTCAGAGGGCAGAACTTCTTCCTGGGAAGAGAGGTTCTTTTCCTTATGTTGTGTTCTAGCTGGTTCCTCAGTCTTCTTTCCTTTCCTCTTGGAGGGTTGGGCCATTATTCCAGGCTCCAACACCACTTTTTCACCCTGAGCCTTGCACTGTGCCCTTGTCTTGACACACACCAGTTCAGGAATACCCAGAATGGCTGCATGGGCTTTGAGTTCTACCTCAGCTCATGCTGAGGACTCCAGGTCATTTCCAAGCAAACAGTCCACAGGGATATTTGAGGAGACTACCACCTGTTTCAGGCCAGTGGCCCCTCCCCATTCTAAAGTTACCATAGCCATGGGATGTACTTTAGTCTGATTGTCAGCGTTGGTGACTGGATAAGTTTGTCCAGTCAGGTATTGTCCTTGGGAAACCAGTTTGTCTGTCACCATTGTGACACTGGCACCTGTATCCCTCAGGCCTTCTACACTAGTCCCATTAATTAAGAGTTGCTGCCTGTATTTTTGCAAAGGTACAGTTTAGGGAAAGAACACGGGTGCTGGGGCCTGGTTAGCAGGGCTCAGCACACTTTCAAATCATAACTTGGCATCAGCAAAGGTAAAAGGTCAGGGGGTAACCATGCCAAGGAGGCATTTCCTTACACTAACCCTAGAATTTTTAATATGTTAGCAAGCAGATAGAAATGTTTCCTTACTAGATCTGGAGATTATGCCTTTATAAACCAATCATCCAAGTAAAGGTAGATGAAGATCTGTAACTTTTTGTAGATGAGCAGCTACCACATCCATGCACTTTGATAAGGGGCGAGGAGTTGACTTAAGGCCAAAGGGAAGGGCTTTGAACTGGTAGAGATATTTACCTACCATAAGTCTTAGAAAAATACAGTAATTTTTTATGATTGGAATGTGGAAATATGAGTATTGAAGATCGATTTCACATATCCAGTCAACCTGATGCACTAGGAGGTATACCTGGTTCAAAGCCAACATTCTGACTATTTTTTTATCCTTTCGTTTGTTAGTCTCCAATTGAGAATGATCTAAATTCACATTTTTGGGCTTTTCTTTTGTACGTGAAAGTAACAGGAATAAATTGCTGTTCCTCTTTGGTAAGAAGCTACTTACTCCACAACATTCTTTTGAAGAAAGGTTTTCACTCCCTCTTGAAGCAAGTTTTCGATGATGATGGGAAGAATTCTTTGGTAGTACAAAAGGTAGAGGAGCTATGAAAGGTAGAACAATATTCAAGACCTAGTTAGCATTTTTTGTTTGTTCTGCCACTCTTGGAGGTGATTTCAAATACTTTCCACCCCACCACAGTGACTGACGGAGATGAGGGAGGGAAGGAACTCCTTGTTGTTTCTGAGCAGGTTTAACTGAAGCAGCTGATGTTTGTTGGCCTCCTCTGCCTTTAGAGGACCTTCTCTGATGATAAGGCTGCCTCTTCTGGTGTTGCAGCTGCCGGTGAGGGGCTAGACCCCTGTGTGGGAAATACATCCTATCATAAGGCTTGCAGCATCACTCGAATTTGTTTTTCTTTTCAAGATCTATTGATTTCAACTAGTCACTTTCAGTCTTCATTCTGGCCATCTCATCATCCTTTATGACAGCCAAAGAGCAAATTGCCTGAAACTATGAGGGTAAGAATACTTTGTTGGTCTTTTGGCTTTAAGTCGGTGAGTCTCAACAAAGCATTACATTTGAGACACTGGTGGTCATTATGACCCTGGCGGTATTACAACGCCAGGGCCAAAACGACGGGAGCACCGCCAACAGGTTTTCCGCCACAATGGCCCCGGTGGTTGTAATCCGCCAGGGCAGCGCTGCTTGCAGCGCTGCCCAGGGGATTACGAGTCCCCGACTGCCAGCCTTTTTATGGTGGTCTGAACCACCAGGAAAAGGCTGGCAGTACAGGGAGTCGTGGGGCCCCTGGTGGCCCCTGCACTGCCCATGCCACTGGCATGGGCAGTGCAGGGGCCCCCTGACAGGGCCCCATGCGGCTTTTCACTGTCTGCAGTGAAAAGCGCAACGGGTGCAACTGCACCTGTCGCACGGCCGCAACACCGCCGGCTCCATTTGGAGCCGGCTCCCATGTTGCGGCCCAGCGGGGATGTCCAAATGGGCACCGCGGGTGTGCGGCCGCATTGGCGGCTGCACAGCGGTTACAGCTTGGCGCGCCAATGTTATAATGAGGCCCAAAGTCCATGACAATACCCACAGGCAAATAAGTCTGAAGCATCTACTGCAGCACTTAGGACCTGATTAGGTGCAAATATGAATTCATGGGGGATCTCTTGGAAATCTTGCCTGTTGTCGTCTGTTAGTTTCTATGGGAAATGTTATAGAGGATCCCACAGAAATGTATCATAGCGGCCTAATAAGGCAGGTCTGCTTGCAGTCTTCATCCTCGTAGTAGCTCTGCCACACATCTTTCTTTCCACTGCATCCATATATTTACACTCCTTATCTGAAGGAACAATAAGCAATAGCATTAATGTTTTTTGTCAGAGAGATGATTACAGTGTCAGGAGGACGATCTTATCTTGGAAAGAAAGGATCCTTATATGGTGCCTTATATTTCTTTAGTAATCTGAAAGGAACAGCCTAGCAATGGCTGGATCTAGACACAATGGCATGGCACATTCAGAGAGACCCGGAACCAAGGGCAATAACAATCTTCATGACAGTCTGTGATGCAGTGTTTCAAAAATCACCCATATGCTGGAGGAAGGTACCGGGATAGGAATGCTGGAGGTAGGTATCGGGATAGGAATGCTGTTTGGTTACTCCATTTACCAATTCTTCGTTGAAAGTATTGAGTTCATCCACTGGCGATACACTTTGCGGAGAGGAGTCTGAAGAGTCGGAAAATAATCCTTGACGGACGAGCAATCCATGGTGTGTTGATGTTGGTGGACAATGGGCATACTGCCTAGATCTTCCCTTGGAACTTGATCTTCCACTAAGATGTCTATAGTGTCTTGAAGGGTAGCAAGATCTTCTTAGAGATCTGGATCATTTACTTGCCCTATTCCATGGAAAATCCTTTGGCATAGGCTTGAGTGCTTGTGGTTTAGGGCGTTTCGGCCACTAACAGAAAAGGATTGGCAAAAAAAGCGGGAAACAGATTGACCACAGGTGTTACCGCTATAGGTTCAGAAATAATTGGAATCTGACAAGCGTGGACTTTTTCTCCTCATAACTCAAAGGAGCAAATCCACTGCATGTCTCTGCAATGGACAAACAGAAGAGGAAGGTATAGAAAGCAAGTGAGAGAGTCTTTTTAGCATCCACGTTGGTGGTGGCTCTGACATTGTTATGGAAGTCTCGATATCTATCTTGATGTCAACAGCAGTCTCAACTTCGACTTACTGGGCCTTCTCGATGGATTAAACCCAGATCTGTGACTGGGAGTGAAAGTTTGATTTGCTAGACATTGCATCCATCATCTGTCCTTTTTGCATTTGTCGCACTAAGTGGGAAAGTTATGCCCAGACATGGGGTCCGTGCTTGCTATGCCACCAGACTCAAGCTAGCCTGGCTCAGGAGGGGTGATACCCCGGAACTGGTCCCAGGAGGCTTGTTTCTGTTCCAGGGAGGACCTGGCAGTTTGGGCTGGATTGTTCCCATGAGGAACAGGGTCAAGACCTATTTGCATACGGCTGGGTCCAAACTGGAATGGCACGTCAAGCAACAAAACTGATGGACTAAACCCAGATCTGTGACTGAGAGTGAGTGTTGTTCCACATTCCATCTATCATCTGTTCTTCTTGCATTTGTCACCCTAAGTGGCAAGGGTATGCCCAGACATGGGTTCCGTGCTTGCTATGCCACATTCAAGGTAGCCTGGTTGAGGAGGGGTTATACCCTAAAACCGGTCCCAGGGTGCTTGTTTCTGGTCCAGGGAAGACCTGGCTTGGCAGTTCAGACTGGACTGTTCCCATGGGAAACAGAATCAAGACTGATTTGCATACAGCTGGATCTAAACTGGAATAGCATGACAAGCAAAAAAAAATGATAGATTAAACCCAGATCTGTGACTGGTAGTGAATGTCTGATTTGTTCCACATTCCGTCCATCGTCTGTTCTTTTTGCATCTGTCTCTACGACAAACATGTGGACGCAGTATTTAGAAAATATATTACATTCAAGTCAGAAAATGAGAACAACATATCTATCCCTTAAGGAAATTGAGTAAGGTGAGTTAGACCTGATTTCAAAATTGGTTTTGTGAGAGAAAGCCAAAGAAAACAGCTGTCAATTACCTTGGGGGAGGCTGGTGTTCAGTTGCCCATTGCACCAAAACAGCCATCATTCAACTAAGATGCTTCAAGTCAGATGTATACATTGACTCAAATGGGGGCTCTATTAGTTCAGAAATGACAACATTCACTTTCCTCAGTGAAGATAGTTTCCTAACTGAAGGGAATGCCTACCATAAATCATGCGGTAAGTTTTTAATCACTGATATTAGTAAAAATATGCCTGCTAAGGAGACTTACAATAAGCACTAAAACCAGACAAATGCATTTTAGTGGAGAAAACCCTACACCAGATTTAGCCAGGGAGAAGAAGATAATATTCTTAGGTCCACCTGTTGCTGAGACAAGATTTTCAGAATTTCTTTCACTTGAATACGTGATGATGTCACAGAAGGGCATTTTTGCCCAAGGACAGTGTAAGGCCACAAGATCCATCTTTCGCTGATTTCACAATCCTTCTACAGAAATGCCTTCCTTCAGGACAAGTCTAAGGTCCACCAGCTGAACATACAATATGCAATCCTTTTCCTTGCGCTCCTTTACCCTGCAATGCTACATCTTGACAAAGACAATGCTACCTTTTTCTTCACACTGAAGTATACAAAAAGTGATGGATGGAATTCTTGAATTAATCTCAGTCACTGGTAACTACTCATGCAGCACCCTAATCCATTGTTATTTTACGCACCATGCCACCTCAGTTTGGACCCAGCTATTTGTAAACCATTCTTCAACCTGCTTCTATGGGAACAGCCCAGGCGGAACTGCCACTCCCGGTCCTCCATGAACTGTAACACAAGCAACCTAGGACTGGTTTCGCCCTGATTAGAGCTCATCATCCAGGTACCGCTTAGTTCCAGTGACAGCATGTACAGAACCCAAATATGGACATACCATTGCCACTTAAGGGTATATACTGAAGTGTACAAAAAGTGATGGATGGAATGCTTAAATTAATCTCAGCTACTTGTAATTACTCGGGCAGCAGCCCAATCCATCTTTATTTTGAACACCATAGCACCTCATTTTGGACCCAGACGTATGCAAATCAGTCTTGACCCTACTCCAGTAGGAACAGTCCAGCACAAATTGCCAGGCCAGGTCCTCCCCCAACTGGAACACAAGCAACTGAGGACTGGTTTCACCCTAGTTAGGGCTCATCAACCAGGTATTGGTTCCAGTGAAGGTGTGCACGGGTATGCTCTGATGTGGGTCCAGTGGGTAAAGGAGTGTACAGAGGTTGAACTGACAAGGCCTGCAGTTTACTGATGTGATGCAAAGAAGTGATGTCAAGGACCAACACCATTTTGTGGTCAGAGTGCAGCTGTGGAGAGGTTCAAGAGAAGGTACATCAGGAACGTTAATACCAAATTAATGTCCCACTGCAGATACATTTTTAGAACTCCACTTATAGACTTTCACAGCCTCCTGGCAAAAACACATATGAAGCTTGTCAACACAAGCAGGATAAGAAAGTAAGGCTGTGAACCGTGCACCACCAATGACATAGGTGTACTGTATATTGATCATTCATGTCAGAGAATGCAGGATTATATTTATTAGAGATCTAGAGCCTCATGCCCAAAATGATGAATGCACACCTGAAATCCTCACTAAATAAACTTTAAAAGATTTAATAAATATTAAAGTTATGTTCTAGTGCAGTTAACATGAATAAGTGGAGGAAAAAATGATGGTGAAAGTGAAAATACGATAAACATAAATACAACAAAAATTGCAACATATTAGATGGTGATCACTGAATCAAATCATTGATGGAATCAATCTGTATAGGAATCCTCCCCTTCCTATCCCAGCCTATATTTATATTACCACTAAAGGTGCCATCAGAACAAGTTTCCTACGTGGCCTTATTACACACAGACAGTTTTCGCTCACTGTCTTTTCATTGTTTCTCAGTCTGTAGCACGTAATGTCAGGTTCTGTCAGTGTCAATTTCTTAGTATTAATATGAGAGAAACAGTCTGGGTGAGGTGTGGTGGAAGGTGTGAAAAAGAAACTTGTGCATTTCTTCTGCAGACCTGACTTAAAGTAGTATACTTTATAAATCATGCATTTAAACACACAATGCATGTGCCGCTGATGCACCGTTATCAAAGCATTATATTATATAACAAATGTTAAGTAATGAAATAAGAACTAAACAAAGTAAACCATGCATTTGTAATAAATTAATGGAGCTTTAGGTTACTGAAAAGCAGAAAAAACTCAAGGCAAATGGCAATGCGACATAATATAGGGAGCAGTGAAAACATATGAAAGCCCTTTTAGGAACGTCATCACAATTGTTGATTTTAACAAAGAGGGGTGAGCTCGCAAATGCAAAAATGGTTGATAAGTTTAACAACATCCACAACAAACCCTTGCCATGCCAAAGACATCCTCAAAAAAAAAAAAAAAAAGGTTTTGGCTCTCAAGTGCCAAACTGCTTCCGTGTCACAGCCTCACAGAACGTGACACATTTTGCCCAACTGCCTGAATATGTGGACTTGGTGATGGGGTGGTGAGCAGCCACGTTATTAATGGGGTCTCAGATTACACACTGTCCAAGTAGAGACCCTCACTCTACTCAGGGTAAGGGAGCCACACACCTAAGATAACCCCTGCTCACCCCTTTGGTAGCTTAGCACAAGCAGTAAGGCTTATCTCAGAGGCAATGTGTAAAATATTCGCGCGCACACACACACACACACACACACACACACACACACACACACACACACACACACACACACACACACACACACACACACACGCACACACACACACACACACACACTGAAAACACCACATAAGGACTCCACATCAGTTTAGAAAAATATTAAATATTTATCTAAATCAAACAAGAGCAAAAATGCAACATACACAAGGAAAATTTGAAAGTAAAAAGAGTCTTAATCCATAAAAATAAATGGATACATTATTTTAGCACAAAGTACCTTGTATGAGTCAGAAATAAAGATGCTGGGGAGAATGTGCATCAGAAAAGCAAGCAATGCGTCAATTCCGTACTCGCAAGTGAGGCCATGCATCGATTCTTTCTCCGTGGGTAAGCAATGCGTCGATTATTTCCTCGCAGGGAAGGGATGCGTCCATTTCCAGTCATGCCTCGGGTCTGTGCAGTGGATTTGAAGATTTTAACGCTCGGGGATGATGCATGGAAAATCCGAACCAAGGCAACAATGAATCTCCTCTGAGCTGGCAATGCATCGATTTCACCGCACTGCACTGCCTGCACTGATTTTTCAGCCGCGGTGCAGGAGCTGCGTCGAGTTTTGTGCCACTCGGCTCTGGTGTGTGGATTTTCACCTTGAGTTCACCAGTTTCTCCTTTCAAGGGACTGGATGTGGCACCACTTGGCAGGGTAGGGTTCTCAGCAAGAGAGCTGAGGTGCTGGCAGATTAAGTCTTTGATGGCCCTGAGATTTCAGAACAGGGGGCAAGCTCAGTCCTAGCCCTTAAAAAAACTTCACAAGCAGAATTTCAGAAAGCAAAATCCAGTCCTTTCCCTCTTAAGGCAGAAGCAGCCAGCCAGAACAGCAAAGCAACAGGCAGAGTGGCAGGTCCTCCTCAAGCATCAAGCTCTTTTCCTTGGTAGAGGTTCCTGTTGATCCAGAAGTAATCTAAAGTTGTGGGGCAGCAGTCCAATACTTATACTCATTTCTGTCTTTTGTTAGACGTGAAAGCCTTAGTGTGGGCATCCCCCAAATTTTTGCCTGCCTCCGTCCATTTGTCTGACCCTGTTTTTGCTAGTTTTAGGACTCTGCACACTTTACCACTACTGTCCAGTGCTGAAGTGATATAGTCTCCCCTAAACATGGTAACATTGGTTCCTACCCCACTGGCATATTTAATCTGCCTGTAAGTCCGTAGTAAAGTGAATTACATGTGCCCAGGGCCTGTAAATTAAATACTACTAGTGTGCCTGAAGCACTGATTGCGCCACCACATAAGTAGCCCCTTAACCATGTCTCAGGCCTGCCATTGCAAGGCCCGGTGTGCAGTTTCACTGTCACTTTGACTTGGCTTTAAAACTACTCGCCATCCCTTAAATTTCCCTTTTTCTACATATATATGTCACCACTATAGTAGGCACTAGGTATCCCATAGGGCAGGGTGCTTTGTAGGTAAAAGGTAGGAAATGTTTCTATATGTCCTGGTAGTGAAAAACCCATACATTAGTTTTCCTCTACTGTGAGGCCTGCTCCTTTCATAGACTAGCATTAGACCTACCCTCACACACTTCTGAGTGGCAGACTCTGATCTAGAAAAAATTTCCCTGTCATGTTTAGTATTGCCAGAATGGTAATAGAATATCCTGCTTACTGGTTAAGCTTGATTTAATATTACTATTTAAGAAATGCTACTTTTAGAAAGTGGGCATTTCTCTGTACTTACTGCTATTTGTGCATTACAGACTGTCGGCAATCCACGTCTGATCTGTGCTGGTTGACAGTTCCCCTTGTGCATTCCACCCGGACTACCATAAACATAGGACACTCAGTCACATATGTATTCATCTACATACTGAACAGGTCTTCCTGGGCAGGAAGGGTAGAGGGTCTTACATTTCAAAGGCCAGTGGCTTGCCCTCACACAAAGGACTGTTAACCCCCCACAGGGATCCTGGCAGACAGGGCTGGGCTGAAAAGGGAACTTGTGCACTTCAAAACCACTCTTTGAACTTTACCCCACTTCAAAGGCATTTTGGGGTATATAAACTGGGTCTCTGACCCCACCAAATCAGACACTTCTGGACCTACACCTGCACTCTGTCAGAGGAACTGCCTGTCTGCCCAAAGACTCATCTGGAGTTCTTTGTTGAGAAGGAATGCTGGCCTGCTTGTTGCCCTGCTGGCTTATGACTCTGCCGGAAGGACTATGCCTTCCTCCCGAAGTGCTCTCCAAGGGCTTGGATTGTGCTTGCCCCCTGTTTTGCGGCTGAGAACAACATAGCACCGACTTCCCGACTGGAAATTTGACACAGCGCCTTCCTTGCGATGGAAAATTCGATGCATCGCCTAGCGGATTGACGCTGCGCCTGCTCCTTCTTCCAGTGGGTCAAGGATTTTCACTGCATCGTTCCTGGGTGTCAAAATATCCCTGCATTGCAATAAGGAACCATGACAGCGGGCCGAAAAATAAGGCAAACCCTTACAGTGTGGAAAGAAACAAAGCATCATCTGTGCTATACCGGAAACTCCAACGCAACACCTTATTTTTCCATGCATCTCCTTTGCAGTCTCCGTGCGTCATTATTTCTGACGCATCCCAGGTACTGTGTGTAACAAGGAAACAGCTATTAATTTCTAAGAATTGAGACTAGACTCTTTTAACCTTTTTAAAAGTGATATTTCAACTTGTGCTTATTGGATTGTTGTCATTTTAACCTTATTTATTCAGATTAACATTATCTATTTTTCTAAACCTTTGTGGTGTATTTTTGTTGTGGTTTCAATGCGTTACTGTATGAATTATTTCACAAATACTGTACACATTGCCTTCTAAGTTAAGCCTGACTGCCCAGTTCCAAGCTACCAGAGGTGGGGGGCACAGGATAATTTGGACTGTGTTGTGCCTTACCCTGACTAGGCTAGTGGTCCCTATTTGGACAAAGGTGTATACCTCTGCCAACTAGAGACCCCATTCCTAACAACTTCAAAGGAAAGTCTTTGCAGTGCACAAGACCCTACATCTTCCTTGCCCTGCCCTAGCCACACTCTAGGGGTTTGAAGAATGTATTGTGTGAGGACAGGCACCGCCCTTTCACGTGTAGGTGTCAGCTCCTCCCTCCCACCCTAGCACAGAGACTCATCAGGATATGAAGGACACACCTCAGCTGCCTTTGTGTCACTGTCTAGGATGAACTCACAAACAGACCAACTGTCTGTCTGACTCAGACATGTATTCAGCAGCCAGGCAGAGGCACAGAATGGTTAAGCAAGAAAATGCCCACTTTCTAAAATTGGCATTTTCTAAATTACAATCTAAAAACCAACTTTACCAAAAGATGTATTTTAAAATTGTGAGCTTAGAGACACCAAACTCCACATCTCTATCCGCTTCCAATGGGAAACTTTGCTTAAAATTATATTTCAAGGCAATTCCCTTGATAACCTATGGGCGAGATAGGCCTTTCAATAGTGAAAAACAAATTTGGCAATATTTCACTACCAGGACATGTAAAACACATCAGCATGTCCTACCTTCTAAATACAGTGCACACTGCCCATGTGGCTGCCTTGGACCTACCTTGGGGATGACGTACATGTAGTAAAAGGGAAGGTTTTGGTCTGGCAAGTGGGTGCACTTGCCAGGTTGAACTGGCAGTTTAAAACTGCTCACATAGACACTGCAGTGGCAGATCTGAGACATGTTTACAGGGATACTCATGTGGGTGCCACAACCAGTGCTGCAAGTCCACTAGTAGCATGTGATTTACAGGCCCTTGGCACCCTCTGGTGTACTTTACTAGGGACTTACTAGTGAATCAAATATGCCAATTATGGATAAACCAATCACCAATACAATTTAGGGAGAGAGCACTGGATATCAGTGATAAAGTGCACAGAGTCCTAAAGCCAAGAAAACAAGTCACAGAAAATCGGAGGAAGGAGGCAAAAAGTTTGGGGATGACCCTGCAAAAAGGGCCAGGTCCAAAAAGCCAGAATGGCATCCACCCCATCCAACGTATGTTTGAAACCTCTCAGATGGGTCTGCTCAGTCTCCACAAGTGGAGCTGTTGGTTTGGCGGTTTGAATATAGGACTGTGGCTTACTACTGAGGCAGCAGATCCTCTGGAAGAGGAAAAAAGTGGAGGGCAAATTCTCTGGGTCTTTCGGCACCTGCAGTATCAGAGGCAGAGGTGGGAACGTGTACGGGAAACTGAAGTCCCAATGAAGATGGAATGCATCCCCTAGAACTCCCAAGAAGGAACCTCTATAGCCTCAAATACGGGACACTGAGCCTTTTCAGGTGGAACAAAAAGGTCTACAATGTACACATTCCATTGAGAAAAAATGACTTAGGCTACTTGCAGGTGCAGACACTGCTTGCAATACGCAAGATAATGCTGAGTTTGTCTGCTCTTATGTTCAGGGGTGATGCCAAATGATTAATCATCAGGGAGATACATTCCTTTACGTGCCAGCAGGCTCTAACACCTAATGTCTCCAGACACAATCATAAGATCCCACACTGCCCTGCTTGCTCTAATACCACATAGTGGTTGTGTGCTCTGTTAGCACCTGGATCGATATTCCCTTGATGGAGAGATGCAGGTACCACTCAAAGGCAGGCATGTGCCAAAGAGCATTAGGCACCTACAAGATGCAAGATGGCAGAAGGGCAAATAGCCTCAAAACCACTAAAGCTGGAACAGTAAGTTTTGCTCAAAATATATATGCTAAATGGATTCGCAGAAGAAGTGGAAAGGTCTTCAAGCAGATTTTTGTCCAAGACAGCGGAGGAATAGCAGACACTGAGAGGGTTGAAGATGAGACGTGGCGTTTGCCCTAAAATTTTAAGATTTTACAATAGTAATACTAAAAAGGTAAGGATCTTCATAAGTTCCCTAAACAACATGAAGACTTAAGCTATCTCTTATCATTCCCCACTTAGATGACCTCTTACACCACTCATTGCATCAACCTTAACACATGTAAATCCCTCCAAGGAAGTGTGCTGTGGGCACCCCTGCCCTTGCAAACAAAAACATGGTGCCGAACTAAGGGACTGATAACATCTTGGTTGTCTCTCAACCAGCAATATTCCAAAATAACACCAAAATTCTTTGAACATGTTCCGCTTTAACAAGACAAGATGGTAAATTTCCTGCTAGACACTGCTCACCAATGTCAATCAAATCAGACTTATCTGGTTTAAAATCAAAATCATAAACGCTCACCAATGCTCTTGCCAGCCACCCCCAAACCTGCTCGATCCACTAACAGGGTAATTATCGGAACACAGTTTAGGACTACCCATCATTCAAGTTCATTGATTCTGAGCATCCTTGCACTATCAAATAAGAGTTATTTTCCCTAGAAAGGCAAATAACCATGGAGACTCATAATGAATGGGTCCTTTTTGGCTTGCATATTCAAAGGTCAGTTCTGCTCCCATATATCACCTGCTCTGTGCAGACGATAGAGGGGGGAGGGGATTTACTAGAAGAGGGAAGGAATTTACTAGAGGGGGAGGGGATTTACTGGGGTGGGGAGGGTTTCAAGATGCAGTCAGTATGAGCATGAGCAATAGGGGGTAGCACTGGATGCCCCCTATTACTGTGAAAGGGGGGTTGGGCTGAAGCCTTGCCGCACCTGTAATGGCAGCTCCTGTCTGGACCTGCACAGGATTTTACCAGCCAACATTTCTGTATAGTAAAATTAGGCCATGATTCCCACACCCAGTAATTCAAGGAATTAGTATCAGACATTGGTTTGCAATGGATTAAAATAAGGAAGTAAGATGGAAAAGAAGGGTGGTGTTTGTAATTCCCAAAAGTTGGAAACTGCCCTGAGTAGGGCAGAATTAATTGATTTAAGCATTCAATTGTTCACTCAGCCATCAATGACTCTACCACCCTGGGGGGCTGATTCTAACCTTGGCGGACGGCGGAGGCCGTCCACCAAGGTTCCGCCGTCAGAACACCGCACCGCGGTCGAAAGACCGCGGCGGTGATTCTGAGATTTGCCCTGGGCTGGCGGGCGGCCGCCAAAAGGCCGCCCGCCAGCCCAGGGCAAATCAACCTTCCCACTAGGATGCCGGCTCAGAATTGAGCCGGCGGAGTGGGAAGGTGCGACGGGTGCAGTTGCACCCGTCGCGTATTTCAGTGTCTGCTAGGCAGACACTGAAATACTTTGTGGGGCCCCCAGGGGCCCGCGGCACCCCCTACCGCCATCCTGTTCCTGGCGGGCGAACCGCCAGGAACAGGATGGCGGTAGGGGGTGTCAGAATCCCCCATGGCGGCGCAGCAAGCTGCGCCGCCATGGGGGATTCTAAGGGCAGCGGTAAACCGGCGGGAGACCGCCGGTTTGCCTCTTCTGACCGCGGCCGAACCGCTGCGGTCAGAATGCCCTGCGGGGCACCGCCGGCCTGTCGGCGGTGCTCCCGCCGACTCTGGCCCCGGCGGTCTTAGACCGCCGGGGTCAGAATGACCCCTGTGTCTTCAGAAGTCTTTTAAACCTCGCTGAAAATTAATCCTGAGTACTAAAATGTGCCAAGGAAGCAAATAAATGCACCAATATCAAAATGTTTCCTTAACTGAAAATGTAAAAGATGTTCTTCAACATGTATGATGCTGTCATAAAAAGGATCTTGCCTGATTTAATATTATTAGTTGTTAACTTTTTGCTTAAGGTGTGACACTGGTGTAGTTCTACAAAGTTTGCTTTCCTACCTACGGGTGACACAGATGAAGTTAGTTCAATGCACCAGTGCTGAATGTGAAAGTGAGGTTATGTAGACCCACAAAATCCCACCCACAACATAGTTGAAGTAAAGTTCTTGCTTTTGGGTTCCTAACAATCCCTGCAACAGAATAAGGTGCACTCTGATAACAGAAACCAACCTATTTCATTATTCATAATCTGACACACACACACACACACACACACATTGCCCTAAGAAGAAAAGACACTTTTAACTAAACATATTTACAACAACAGGGCGAGCCTGTTTCTTGGCACATCTGAAATAACTACACAGGATATCATGAAAACAGTAGTAAGGCACATTATGAGCAATGAGAATAAAGAACAAGTTACTTACTTTCGGTAATGCCTTATCTGGTAGAGACACAGACTAGCTGCAGATTCTTTATCGACCAACCCATCCTCCCCGTGTACAAACTCTGTACTCTTCAGTTTCTCTTCAGGTGAAAATGGGTATTTGCCCGTTAGTGTCAGTCTTACGACGTGTCTTTTCTTTACTGGTTGGCATATACACTATTACACTGTTTTACTATTTCACTGCTAGTTTCTTTGTGGCTCCGCATTGTTCTGCGGCTTCAAGTCACCAAAGAAACTGACATCAGCACGTCAGAGGAGGGAATATACGGACTCCGCTGAAGTCATGTCTGGAGACAACGTCGCTGTGGAGTTGCTCGACGCCCTCTACCAATGTGCATAGGTACTGCTAAGGAAACATTTCTGGCTCCAGTTTGACACCTGGGGGAAAATTCTAAGATAAGGGATCTGCAGCTAGTCTGTGTCTCTACCAGATAAGGGGTTACCGACGGTAAGTAACTTTATTCTCATTGTTCATAATGTGCCTTTCTGCTGTTTTCATGAAGGTAAGTAACTTGTTCATCTGATAGAGACAACTAGCCGCAGATTCCTTATCTTAGAATTAGATAACCAAGTGATGTTCCACCCACGGAGGAGGGAAGCAAACGGATCGTACCAGTCTCGCAAAGAACAACCCGGTAAAACCTAGAGGAAGAACCAGGTGTGAGACATAGACGCAAATAACAACAAAAGTTATTCGAACTAAAAACTGACCGGCATATGCACAGGAGGTATGCCAAATCAGGACAGGTAAGGGGGAGACTCCCCAGGATGATGGAAAGGAGAAAGGACTATGGTCATCTAGAGATAGACACGTAACATAAAATGTGTAAAACAGTCAAAGTAGAGTGACCAGCATAAGAGTGCCATACAAACAATCTCACAGGCAGGCGAGATAGTAACCCAGCAAAGGCAATATGTGAGAACCACACCTATATATAACTCAGTCACAAAGCACAAATGAAAAAACTAAGAGAGTACCATAAGACTGGGATGCATTAAAAAAAAGTTGAGAAATCAGCCCTAGGCCAAAATGTAAAATTAAAGTGGAAAAGACCAGCAAGGACCTGCGTAAAGTGCAAAGTGTACAGCCGTGCAAGGGCAGGATATGGTAGGAAGAAGAAAGAATACTGTAAAGCAAACCGGGAACGACAAGGGAAAAGAAAAGGACTTTCCCGTGTGAACCCAAGTAGAAAAATAATGTATGAAAAGGAATAAGGGAAACAAAAGACTTCCCGACAAAGAACTACAGGCGTGAAAAACAAGAAAACAGCCTGCCATGGGAACCAGAGGCAGAAAAAATATCTGCACACAAGGAACCCACTGAACATATCGAAGGGAACATGACCGAAAAGCATCCCAAAAACGGAATGCCAAAGGAAGACAAGGTCACGAAAAAATAACCTGAAATTGGACAAATGTCGAGAGACGAGTGTGAAAAGGCCCACTTCATGAAAAAGCAAAGGACCAAGCCTGAGTACTGAGGGACGTTGCTTAAGCATGGACAGACAACTGTTGGCTGCGGCCACGGAAGAAAAAAATGAGAAATATGAAAATAAAAACACAAAACCATCCCTACCAAAGGGAGGGAACATACGGACATAGAGTGAAAGAATCAGTGTTTATTAGCAAAGATAAGTGGACAAGAGACACATGTGAAGAAACAATCCCTGTAGACATGCACAGAGAGGAACCAACAATCTGTTGTTCGCAAACAACCAAGAAAATTGGAAGGAATACTGACAACAGGGAGAAAAAGGTAGCACGCATCACAATCCCACATAATGAACAAAGAAGGCGTAAAAAGTCAGCAGAAGCCAGGGTTTTTTGTTTTTTTTAATTTATTTTTTTATTGTATGTTAGAGAAAGGCAACATACAACCAAACAAACGGGACAGCCCGCAGATCTAAATACAAGGGAATTACAAAGTCCAAGCCCTGCACAGTCCCTGGGCATCACCTGTTAATAAAGATTACAAATAAGTCACTGGTCCATATGCCGTGTCAAGTCTACCACATACCACAAGAGGTCTCTGTCTCCACAAAGTAGACATGGCGCCACTGACCTGTCTCGAGGTGGTTCACAATCTGTCCGTCGGGCCAGAAACTAAATACAAAACTCGCAAATGAAAGGAATAAGAGAAAAAGAAAAAAGCCAGGCAGAGGAAGAGCTCAGGAGCGCTATAATGAACCAATGTCACATTTCCCAGTTCCCCGAGAGAGGAGCAAAGGCACACAAAAAATCTAGACGTGCAAACTATCACGAAGTACTAGCTCAGCCATCCTTTAAGGCCTCCAAAAAGGAGCGCAGTGGAGCCCAAATATTCCTGGGTCGGGTACCATTCGGCGTCAGCTCCCAGAAAATCATCAGCTGCTCTTGACAAAAGGAGGCATCACGCAGCCAATCAGAGCCACAAGGGGCCCGACCCCAGCACATCGCAACTCTACGCTTAGCTAGCAACAAGAGAAGGCCCACCAGCTGCCTATGGGGTCGCCGCACTTCGTCCACACATCCAAGCAATGCTAGTCTGGCAGTAAAGGGCAGCTCCAATCCGGTCATCTTCTCAATCATCCTCATGACCTCCACCCAGAAATCATGCACCTCAGCGCACTCCCACGCAAGATGGAAAAAAACTGCTTCGGGAGCACGGCACCACTCACAACTCGCATCTGCACGCAGGCCCATCGTGCGAAGACCGCTGGGAGTATAATATAGGCGGTGCAGAAATTTGAAGTGAATCAGGCAGAGTCTGTAATTAGGGGACAAAGCTCTCATATGCGCACGACATCTGCGCCCCACCTGCTCAGATAAAGGCTCACCCACATCCACCTCCTATCGCACTCTAGCAGACGCACCAAGGTCAGCCCGCCGCTCCTGCATACAATTATACAATTTGGTGATAAGTTTACACAGCGTCTGAGCGCCACACAGCACCTCCAAGGCCTGACACTCCACTGGAGGATCCTTAAGTCAAGAGAATCGCGCCCGCAGCATAGCGCAGACACGGAACACGTACAGCCGCTGCAACGTAGTAGCGCGCCCACCCTCTAGCGCTTCCACAGGAGAGATCAATCGCCCATTCACAAACCAATCCCCCAATTCAGCCAAACCCGATTCCCGAAGAAATCGCGCAGCTGCCTATAACCGGACATCTCAAGATCCGCAACCGAAAGAACTGGCAGCGAAGGAGCAAAGGCAGAGCTCACCCCAGAGCGGCGCAGCAGCGCCATCCAGGCCAGAGCGGGGCACGCCGCTGTGTCAATACCTTGCGATCGAGGCCGGGAGGGACTACCCAGAACTCGAGTCAAATCGTCTGGCCACACTGAATCACTCTCAGGTGGAATGCTGCGGTAGATAACGGACCGGCCGCAACCAGTAATGCGCAAAATGCTCCTGGGCACAATAATAGTAAAGCTCCAGGCCACAAGCAAGCAGCAAGGCCACCCGGCTCAAATGGCAATGTCAGCTTCTCCCAGGCAATACGAGGCTGCCCACCGGCCCAAACCAGTTGTATTAGAGCAGAACGAAGACGTCGCAGAAAGCTCGCCGGTTGAGGGAGATTAACAAACAGATCCCGAAATTTTGGCAAGATCACCATTTTCCCAATAGCAATACATGCAGTCAGTGAGCGGTAATAAGCGCCACGCCTCAACTTTTTTCTTCCAACTATGATAGTGCCTTACCATAATTAGCCAGCCAGAGTGTATCCACGTCGCAGCTCAGCCAGACTCCCAAATAATGAACTGGGCCATCCGCCCATTCAATCGGGTACTGTCAGGGGAACCTCGTAACCACTGTGGATAATGGCAGCACAACAGACTTGGACCAATCAATCTTGATCCCTGAAAAGGTACCAAAGCGCACTATTTCATCCAACAGAACATCCAAATTATTGCGCGGCTCCCGAACATACAGCGCAATATCATCAGCATACATGGATATCAGAATAGACTGCTGTCTAAACAGCAGGCCCTTATCACCATTGTGCTGGCGTAGCCATGCCGCAAGAGGCTCCATTGCCACAGCGAAAAGCAACGGGGCCAGGGGGCACCCCTAGCGGGTTCCGCGGGCGACCAGGAAAGAGTCAGA
Source organism: Pleurodeles waltl (assembly GCF_031143425.1). Lineage (NCBI taxonomy): Eukaryota > Metazoa > Chordata > Amphibia > Caudata > Salamandridae > Pleurodeles > Pleurodeles waltl. The sequence continues at coordinate 570,030,502 of NC_090451.1, read as the reverse complement.
AATAGACCAGTTCAAGCGTAGTCTAGCAGTAGGGGACGAATACAATAATCTGATCAATTTCACAAAGCGAGCACTCAGTCCCACTCTAGCAAGCAGCGCGAACATGTAATCCCATGCCCGAGAATCAAAAGCCTTAGTAGCGTCCAAGAACACCGCAGCAGCGTCCTCCTAGATCCCCAGTGTGCCTGCCACCGTGAAAAACATACGCAGATTGTGGGTTGTGGATCTGCCCGGCACAAACCCAGACTGATCCGGAAGCACCAGCTTTGAAAGCAGCGGCTGCAGCCGCGCCGCAATCATTCTGGCCAAAATTTTATTAGCAATATTGATCATGGACAGCGGACGATATGAGTCACAGCTATACGGGTTCTTGCCAGGTTTAGGTATTGTGACAATTAAAGCCTCGCAAAGTGAGGCAGGAAGGATCCCGGTCTCCATGGACTCCGCGTACACCTCTAAGAGGTAAGGTGCAAAAATATCCGAGTTCTCCTTATAAAACGCAGGAGTCAGACCGTCCAGCCCTGGTGACTTGTCACTCTGCAAACTACGAATTGCCGCAACAATCTCTTCCATCGAGAAAAGGGTGTCAAAATAAGCCCGATGAGCATCATCAAACCAGAGAAGAGCAATATCACAAAAATAAACCTGAACCGCAGCGGCGTCTAAGTCAGTGGGTTCGGTATACTAACTGACGAAGAATTGTGTGAAAGCCTGCATCACAGCCTGTGTCCCGACCACTCGCTCACCCCCGGGGTCATCTATTTCAGTAACATTGCTGTTGACCCATGGTCTGCGCAAAATGTTTGCCAACGTACAGCCAGCCCTCTACCCCTCACCATATCTCCGTGCCCGGGCGTACAATCCCAAAAAGCAAATTTCCCGAAGTGAGGCCTCCTCATACATAGACACTGCATTCCGCAACTCCGCAGGGACCGCACCCGATCAGTCCGTCACCAGTCTGAGCTCCAGATCTGCTATCCGCCCCTCCTGATCCCTCAGCTCGCGGCACAGCTCCTTCAGCACACCATGCTGCTTTGAGAGGCACACCCCACGAATGACCACCTTAAACGCCTCCCACAGGGTGCCAGCAGAGCTCCCAGACCCACTATTGTCGGCACGGAAATGTAGTACAGCCTCACAAATTTCCTCACGGAATGCCCTGTCCCGCAGCGCCCCGTGCAGCAACCGCCACAGAAAAGCGCGCTCCAGTCCACAGGGCACTTCCAGTGCTGCACTCGCGCCACACTCTCACGATCCACTGCGGGGGCCAAATTCACATTAAAATCATCTCCCCAGATGACCGCACCGCTGCCCACCAAACGCCACAGCTCGCGGAAGAACTCAGGATCGTCCGTATTAGAACCATATACAGAAACCAGTCTACACGCTCTGTCCAGCAACGTATCGCTCAGCACAACATAGCGACAGCGAGGATCAACAACAACTTTCTGAGTGCGCCACTGCAGCCCCCTACGCAGCAAGAATGCCACACCATGTGCACAGCGTGAAAACACAGAGCAGTGGAATTCCCCGACCCAGCCAGCCCTCAGCCTGTCCCTTGTGGAAGCAACCAGATGCGTCTCCTGGAGCATGCAAATATTTATTCCATGACGTTTCACATAAGTGGAAATGAGGAGCGCCTTGCGTCCATCGCTCAACCCACGCACATTCCAGGTAAGACAGTGAACAGCTGCCAACTTACTCGAGCCCATCGCAATCTCTCAAAAGAAGGAAATTGCCTCCAGAGGGCCCCAACCTGCCCACCAGCAGTAAGTGAATAAGAAGAGAAAGAAGAAAGCAAAAGTAGATTAGAACAACACAGGGTACAAACTTCGCCAACCCCCACCCACACAGACTCCCCAAACGGGCCGAAGCAAAATCCCACCCCCCCATAGCAACCGAAAACTCTTTTACAATACAAGTGCTAGAACCAGGACTCATCCCACTGGCGTAGACCAGGCCATCCAACCCACCATCCCATCAGGAGTGGGGGAGAAGGGCGAAAGGGCCGAACAGCAAAGCAAAATGGCAGAGCAGCCAAAAAAGAAGCACAGCATGTGAAACCCCTGCAGTCATACTGAGGACACCCCAGCCTCCAAGGACCCGTCCATCAGTCATTGTCACTCAAGGCAGCCCACTCAGCCCGAGGGCCCCTAGGGCTCAAAGCCTCCAACCACTTATGTACCGATTTAGCAAATTTATCCGCCTGCTTCGGATCGGTGAAGAACAGTATTTTCCCATCATGTTGCACCTTTAGTTTGGCAGGGTATAACAGCGAAAATCTCACATTGGTTTGGCTCAGCGTACGATTAATCGGTAGAAAGGCACGCCACGCAGCCTGCACGCCCGGAGTGTAGTCAGGGAAGAAAGTAAGTTCAGAATTCTTGTAAACCACAGGCCGTCGCTCCCGGGCCAGCCTGAGAAGGGTATCTCTATCCCGATAGTTCATCAGGCGAGCAATAATGGGGCGCGGAGGAGTCCCGAGCGGAGGCCGAGGACCCAAAGATTTATGGGCCCTCTCAACCACCAACAGCCGGGAAAGTTCACCAGAGAAAAGATCAGAGAGCATGCCCTCCACAAAGTCCTCTATCCGGCCCATATCAGTCGTCTCCAGTAGGCCTATTATACAGATGTTGTTACGGCGCAACCGCGCCTCCAAATCCTCATTCTTGTTGCGAATGACCTCTAAGACTCTCTCCATCTGTAAAAGCTGTTCACGATCACCATGTTGACGATCCTCCAGATCAGACGTCCGCGACTCCAGCTGGTCAAACCTGGAGTCATGATCATCCACCCGGGCCTTGATGCGGTCAAGCTGCTCAGTTACTTGGTCAAGTTTGGCGTCTATGCCTGCAAGGCCATTTTTGAGATCTAGAAACATAGCCTTGACTGAGGCATCCGAGCCACCAGCCTCAGAGTTCTCATTGCCAAGTAGAGAGGAGGAGGAGCCACCTCTCTTCTTAGCATCCTCAAAGGTAAGCCTGGACTGTTTTTGCTTGGACTTGCCCATATTCCCTCCCCGCCAGCCACCAATGGTCCACCAACAATAGAGCGACGAAGCAGTAGTCTAAAGGACCCTCATCGCCGAAAGTCGCTTCAGAGGTGGGCGCGGGCCCATCAGTATCGTCCAGGCGCGGCACCAGACCGATATGCCAACACACACAAGGCGCCAATCAAGAAAGTCCAGATATAGTGCAGAGCCCCCGGGTAAGAGCGTGCACACAAGTCCCAAATGTAATGTCCAAAAAGGAGAGCAGAAACTTAGGGCCCAGCCCCAGACCCACGCTTCACAGTACTGGTCACCCCCTCCACGGGCATAGTAGCCTCAGAGCCAATCTGGGCCAATGGGAACTCCACAGCCCCAGCAGATAGACGGGCCCTCCTCACCTCTTCCTCATCCGGCCCAATCTGACCGGCGATGGGCTCCGGAAGGCCAGGGCCTGCACAATTCCCAGGGGCCCACCAAGCCGCCCCCAGCGACCACGGCCCACCAGCAGGACAGAGAGCACAAACAGCATGGGCCGACCAGAAGCCTCGGTCCAAATTGCTCCTCGGACAGTCTGCCCCGCATAAAACTAGGCCGCGGTTCCGTTCTCCCGCCGGCGCCAGCAGCCACAGCGCACCGCACGTCCAGCGCCCCAGCCCCCCGTCCACACCAGACCGTGTCCCGAAATAGCCGCTTTAGAAGCCACAGCGGAAGGCAGGAATGTTCCCTGCTAAAATATACACACTCCGAGCCGACTCCGCAGCCTCCGGCCCCCCGTCAAACACCCAAGCCGGGAGGAGGGGCGCCCACCTGCAGGCCGATCCGCGCCACCAGGCCCCGCTCCGACGAGCCGGGGAAAAACACTTCAGGCAGCCCGCCGCAGGGCTGCTGCCGGAACCAAAACTTTCTCAGGGGCACAAAGAGCCCGCAGCGCTAAGCAAGCGCTTGATCCGCCACTCCACCAGGATAAATGCAGAAAATAGGCCCTAAGCCTGGCAGAGCCTCAAAGTGATGTTCATCTTGCCGGCAGGCCAGGCCACGCCCCCCAGAAGCCAGGGTTTGAAAGAGCGCTGAACCTCTTATTTTGAAGTAGTGGGAAAAAATAGAACAAGGCGCTAAGCTGAAACCTAAAGAACCAGTGATACCTCTGTATGGCAGCAGGAGGAACGACAATGCTGCAATAAGAGGGAGTATGGAAAAGAACCCACAATATTAAGTGGGAAAGAAAACCCCCGTGAACACAGTCGGGGGAGAGCACAAGCTCGACAATGAACCGATGCTAGCGGGCAAGATGTAAAAGAAATAGAGAAGGGCCACCAGGGAGAAGTACAGCATCAGTACTGTACCCAGCATTGATATATTTTTTTTTTTCATCATTTTATTTCCCGTTTTTTTTGTTTTTTTTTAAAACACAAATATTGTTGCATTGGCTAGCCAGGAACCTACGGTATGGGAAAACCAGTGCCACTAGAGGGAGAAACCCAATCAGTGAGCCAAACCATCTTGGTTTTGTACGAATCTGAATAGCACCAAAAGCAGTCTGTAGGAGAGTGTAAGGAAATGCCTCCTTGGCATGGTTACCCCCTGACTTTTTGCCTTTGCTGATGCCAAGTTATGATTTGAAAGTGTGCTGAGGCCTGCTAACCAGGCCCCAGCACCAGTGTTCTTTCCCTAACCTGTACCTTTGTTTCCACAATTGGCACACCCTGGCATCCAGGTAAGTCCCTTGTAACTGGTACCCCTGGTACCAAGGGCCCTGATGCCAGGGAAGGTCTCTAAGGACTGCAGCATGTCTTATGCCACCCTGGAGACCCCTCACTCAGCACAGACACACTGCTCCTTTTGAGCTTTTCAGGGAGCCCCATGATCATGCCTTTCGATTTCTTGTTAAACCTTTCTACAAGACCATTGGTTTGTGGATGGTATGGTGTGGTGAATTTGTAAGTCACCCCACACTCATTCCACATATGCTTCAGGTATGCTGACATGAAGTTGGTACTCCTGTCAGACACCACCTCCTTAGGAAATCCCACTCTGGTAAAGATACCAATGAGTGCTTTGGCTACTGCAGGGGCAGTAGTGGACCTAAGGGGAATTGCTTCAGGGTATCTAGTAGCATGATCCACTACTACTAGAATGTATTGGTTCCCTGAGGCTGTGGGAGGTTCAAGTGGACCCACTATGTCCACACCCACTCTTTCAAAGGGGACACCCACCACTGCAAGTGGATTGAGGGGGGCCTTTGGGTGTCCACCTGTCTTACCACTGGCTTGACAGGTGGCAAAGGAGACACAAAACTCCTTTACCTTCTGGGACATGTTGGGCCAATAGAAATGGTTAACTAACCTTTCCCAAGTCTTGGTTTGTCCCAAATGCCCAGCAAATGGAATATCATGAGCTAAGGTTAGAATAAACTCCCTAAACAGTGTAGAGGAGTCCATCTTACCAATAGACTCTATGTGTTCCAATAATATTTCCTTTGGTCTCTTCAGCAGCTTGCTGCCTAAGGCCTTCAAGAGAGGGATATGTTTCTTGCCCCTTACACAATTGTTCCCTTGTGGGTCCCCCATAAGGTTCCAACTCCATGGGCTCAGTTCCCTCAGAGGGCAGAACTTCTTCCCGGGAAGAGAGGTTCTCTTTCTCTTGTTGTGTTGAAGCTGGATCCCCAGTCTTCTTTCCTTTTCTCTTAGAGGGTTGGGCCCTTTTTCCAGGCTCCAATACCACTTTTTCACCCTGAGCCCTGCACTGTGCCCATGTCTTGACACACACCAGTTCAGGGATACCCAGGGTTTTGAGTTCTACATCAGCCCATGCTGAGGACTCTAGGTCATTTCCAAGCAAACAGTCTACAGGGATATTTGAGGAGACCACCACCTGTTTCAGGCCATTGACCCCTCCCCACTCTAAAGTTACCATAGCCATGGGATGTACTTTAGTCTGATTGTCAGCGTTGGTGACTGGATAAGTTTGTCCAGCCAGGTATTGACCAGGGGAAACCAGCTTCTCTGTCAGCATGGTGACACTGGCACCTGTATCCCTCAGGCCTTCTACACTTGTCCCATTAATTAAGAGTTGCTGCCTGTATTTTTGCATATTAGGGGGCCAGGCAGCCAGTGTGGCTAAGTAAACCCCACCCTCAGAGACTAATGTAGCTTCATTGTCAACCCTGATTTGCTCTGGGCACACTGTTGATCCCACCTGGAGACTGGCTATTCCAGTGTTAACTGGAGTAGAGGTTGAAGTGGAACCTTTCTTGGGACAGGCCTTGTCTCCAGTTTGGTGTCCCTGCTGATTACAGCTACGACACCAGGCCTTTTTGGGATCAAAGTTTTTACCCTTGTACCCAAAATTGGATTGTGAAGAGGCTTTGGACCCTCCCTCCTGAGCAGGTTTTTGGGGCCCTGTAGAAGACTCTTTACTTTTTCCCTTGGATGTCTCAACACTCTTCCCCTGGGGAGTCTTTGTGACCCCTTTCTTTTGGTCACCCCTGTGGAAGTCTTGGTCACCCTAGTCTTGACCCAATGGTCCACCTTCTTTCCCAATTCTTGGGGAGAAATTGGTCCTAGGTCTACCAGATGCTGATGCAGTTTATCATTGAAACAATTACTTAACAGGTGTTCTTTCACAAATAAATTGTACGGCCCATCATAATCATTTACACCACTGCCATGAATCCAACCATCCAGTGTTTTAACTGAGTAGTCAACAAAATCAACCCAGGTCTGGCTCGAGGATTTTTGAGCCCCCCTGAACCTAATCCTGTACTCCTCAGTTCCCGGCTCGACCTGCGGAGAAACAACACTACAGGGAGGACTCCCCTGCAACTGCGACCCTGTGAGTAGCCAGAGTTGACCCCCCTGAGCCCCCACCCAGCGGCGCCTGCAGAGGGAATCCAGAGGCTCCCCCTGACCGCGACTGCCTGCTTCTAAGAACCTGACCCCTGGTAAAGACACTGTACCCGCAGCCCCCAGGACCTGAAGGATCCAACCTCCAGTGCAGAAGCGACTCCCAGGTGGCCCTCTCCCTTGCCCAGGTGGTGGCTACCCCCGAGGAGCCCCCCCCTTGCCTGCCTGCTTTGTTGAAGAGACCCCTGGGTCTCCCAGTGAACTCCATTGCAAACCCGACGCCTGTTTGCACTCTGCACCCGGCCGCCTCCGTACCTCTGAGGGTGTACTTTTTGTGCTGAATTGTGTCCCCACCCGGTGCCCTACAAAACCCCCCTGGTCTGCCCTCTGAAGATGCGGGTACCTACCTGCTGGCAGACTGGAACCGGGGCACCCCCTTCTCCATTGAAGCCTATGCGTTTTGGGCACCGCTTTGACCTCTGCACCTGATCGGCCCTGAGCTGCTGGTGTGGTAACTTTGGGGTTGCCCTGAACCCCCAACGGTGGGCTACCTTGGACCCAACTTTGAACCCTGTAGGTGGTTTACTTACCTGCAAAAATAACAAATACTTACCTCCCCCAGGAACTGTTGAAAATTGCAGTGTCTAGTTTTAAAATAGCTCATTGCCGTTTTTGTGAAAACTGTACATGATATTTTGCTGATTCAAAGTTCCTAAGTTACCTAAGTGAAATACCTTTCATTTGAAGTATTACTTGTAAATCTTGAACCTGTGGTTCTTAAAATAAACTAAGAAAATATATTTTTCTATACAAAAACCTATTGGCCTGGAATTGTCTTTGAGTGTGTGTTCCTCATTTATTGCCTGTATGTGTACAACAAATGCTTAACACTACCCTCTGATAAGCCTACTGCTCGACCACACTATCCCAAAATAGAGCATTAGAATTATCTCTTTTTGCCACTATCTTGCCTCTAAGGGGAACCCTTGTACTCTGTGCATGCTATTTCTTACTTTGAAATAGTACATACAGAGCCAACTTCCTACAGTTTTGCTTAGACACTGTAGGGGCACAGTGCTCATGCACCTATGCCCTCACCTATGGTATAGTGCACCCTGCCTTAGGGCTGTAAGGCCTGCTAGAGGGGTGACTTATCTATGCCATAGGCAGTGTGAGGTTGGCATGGCACCCTGAGGGGAGTGCCATGTCGACTTAGTCATTTTCTCCCCACCAGCACACACAAGCTGGCAAGCAATTATCTCTTTTTGCCACTATCTTACCTCTAAGGGGAAACCTTGGACTCTGTGCATGCTATTTCTTACTTTGAAATAGTACATACAGAGCCAACTTCCTACATTGGTGGATCAGCGGTGGGGTACAAGACTTTGCATTTGCTGGACTACTCAGCCAATACTTGATCACATGGCAAAATTCCAAAAATTGTCATTAGAAACTGATTTTTGAAATTTGAGCTATTTTTCTAAATTTCTAAAAGTCCTGCTAGGGCCTTGTGTTAGTCCCTGTTAGCATTTCTTTTAGAGTTTAAAAGTTTTGTAAAAGTTTGAATTAAGTTCTAGAGATAGTTTTAGATTCTTAAAAAGTATTCCAACTTTTAGAAACTTAGGAGGTCATTACAACCCTGGCAGAATGCGGAGAACCGGCGGTAAGACCCCCAACAGGCTGGCGGTCTTACTTTGTGGAATTATGACCATGGCGGTTACCGCCATGGTCATCCGCCGGCTCTCCGTTCCGCCCGCTGGGCTGGAGACCTGGGTCTCCAGCCCGGCGGCCGTCACTAGACCGCCAGCAGTATTCGGACCCAGCTTACCGCCGTGGATTTCCAGCGGTTTGAACCGCCATGAAATCCATGGCGTTAAGCACTATCAGTGCAAGGGAATTCCTTCCCTGGCACTGATAGGGGTCTCCCCCACCCGACTCCCTCCCCTATCCCCCCACCACCTCTGCCACCCCCCAAAGGTGGCAGGGCCCCCCTCCCCACCCGACCCCCAACATCACATCACCCATACCCACACGACACGCACGCAGGCACCACCTACACACTTACACGCACACACGCCGACATACATGCCTACATCCACACACACAGTCAGACATGCACACCCACATTCAAACATACATGCGCACATCCATACAGACATACCCACAGACATACACACACTCATTCCCATACACACAACACCCCCGCAAGCATACACGCACTCACACACCCCTCTATATACACGCATGCACACCCCCATGCACTCACACAACACACAACATCCCCCCAACCCCCCTCCCCTCACGTACGATCGACTTACCTGGTCTGACGATCCTCCGGGAGGGGACTGGAGCCATGGGGGCAGCTCTGCCGACACCACACCGCCAACAGAACACCGCCACGGCGAATCACAGGACGTGATTCGCTGGGCGGTGTTCTGTTGGCGTGGCGGTGGAGGTGGAGCAACCTTCACTTCCCCGCCTCCCGCCAGTATGGCTGTTGGCGGCTCTCCGTCCGTAAAAGTACGGAGAGCTGCCAACGGTCATAACAAGCCGAGCGGCAAACCGCCACCACTGGCGGTCTTCCGCACGGAGGTCCCTCGGCGGTCTTTCAAAAAGAGGCTGAGGTCAAATTGACCCCCATAATGTCTTCTACAGAAGAGATAGTGATGGAACTCAACCTCACCCTTTACCTGCATCTTAGGATGTCAGAGTTAAGTTCTCTCTGTAAAATCAAAAAGATAAAAACTGGTTCAAACCCTACCAAAGTACAGCGCCAGGAGCTTTTGGCAGAGTTTGCTAAAAACAACCCCTCTGATGATGGCCTCACAGAGGGGGGCACTAGTGAGTTGGAGGAACTCCCACCTCCAACCCTAGATAGGGAGACCAGGGTTCCTCCAACCCTGACTCCAAATGTGATAGTCAGAGATGCTGCTTCTTTCACAGGAGAGTCCAGCAACTCTGGAAGCATTGAGGAAAGCCTCAATGAAGATGACCTCCTGCTAGCCAGGTTGGCCAAAAGGTTGGCTTTGGAAAGACAGATCCTAGCCATAGAAAGGAAAAGACAAGAGATGGGCCTAGGTCCCATCAATGGTGGCAGCAACATAAATAGGGTCAGAGATTCTCCTGACATGTTGAAAATCCCTAAAGGGGTTGTAACTAAATATGAAGATGGTAATGACATCACCAAATGGTTCACAGCTTTTAAGAGGGCTTGTGCAACCAGAAAAGTAAACAAATCTCACTGGGGTGTTCTCCTTTGGGAAATGTTCACTGGAAAGTGTAGGGATAGACTCCTCACACTCTCTGGAAAAGATGCAGAATCCTATGACCTCATGAAGGCTACCCTGATTGAGGGCTTTGGATTCTCAACTGAGGAGTAGAGGATTAGGTTCAGGGGGGCTCAAAAACCCTCGAGCCAGACCTGGGTTGATTTTGTTGACTACTCAGTTAAAACAATGGATGGTTGGATTCATGGCAGTGGTATAAATGATTATGATGGGCTGTACAATTTATTTGTGAAAGATCACCTGTTAAGTAATTGTTTCAATGATAAACTGCATCAGCATCTGGTAGACCTAGGACCAATTTCTCCCCAAGAATTGGGAAAGAAGGTGGACCATTGGGTCAAGACTAGGGTGACCAACACTTCCACAGGGGGTAACCAAAAGAAAGGGGTCACAAAGACTCCCCAGGGGAATAATGTTGAGACATCCAAGGGAAAAAGTAAAGAGTCTTCTACAGGGCCCCAAAAACCTGCTCAGGAGGGAGGGTCCAAAGCCTCTTCACAATCCAATTTTGGGTACAAGGGTAAAAACGTTGATCCCAAAAAGGCCTGGTGTCGTAGCTGTAATCAGCAGGGACACCAAACTGGAGACAAGGCCTGTCCCAAGAAAGGCTCCACTTCAAACTCTACTCCAGCTAACACTGGAATAGCAGTCTCCAGGTGGGATCAACAGTGTGCACAGAGCAAATCAGGGGTCACACCGAAGCTACATTAGTCTCTGAGGGTGGGGTGGACTTAGACACACTGGCTGCCTGGCCCCCTAATATGCAAAAATACAGGCAGCAACTCTTAATTAATGGGACAAGTGTAGAAGGCCTGAGGGATACAGGTGCCAGTGTCACCATGGTGACAGAGAAACTGGTTTCCCCTGGTCAATACCTGGCTGGACAAACTTATCCATTCACCAACGCTGACAATCAGAATAAAGTACATCCCATGGCTATTGTAACTTTAGAGTGGGGAGGGGTCAATGGCCTGAAACAGGTGGTGGTCTCCTCAAATATCCCTGTAGACTGTTTGCTTGGAAATTACCTGGAGTCCTCAGCATGGGCTGAGATAGAACTCAAAACCCATGCAGCCATGCTAGGTATCCCTGAACTGGTGTGTGTCAAGGCAAGGGCACAGTTCAAGGCTCAGGGTGAAAAAGTGGTGTTGGAGCCTGGAAAAAGGGCCCAACCCTCCAAGAGAAAAGGAAAGAAGACTGGGGAACCAGCTTCCACACAACAAGAGAAAGAGAACCTATCTTCCCAGGAAGAAGTTCTGCCCTCTGAGGGAACTGAGCCCATGGAGTTAGAACCTTATCAGGTTGAGCTCCTAGGCCCAGGGGGACCCACAAGGGAACAGTTGTGTAAGGGGCAAGAAACCTGTCCCTCTCTTGAAGGCCTTAGGCAGCAAGCTGCTGAAGAGACCAAAGGAAAGATTATTGGAACACATAGAGTCTATTGGGAAGATGGGCTCCTCTACACTGAGGCAAGAGATCCAAAACCTGGTGCCACTAGGAGAGTGGTAGTGCCTCAGGAGTTTAGGGAGTTCATTCTAACCTTAGCTCATGATATTCCACTTGCTGGGCATTTGGGACAAACCAGACTTGGGAAAGGCTAGTTAACCATTTCTATTGGCCCAACATATCCCAGAAAGTAAAGGAGTTTTGTGGCTCCTGTGCCACCTGTCAAGCCAGTGGTAAGACAGGTGGACACCCAAAGGCCCCCCTCATTCCACTTCAAGTGGTGGGGGTCCCCTTTGAAAGAGTGTGTGTGGACACAGTGGGTCCACTTGAACCTCCCACAGCCTCCGGGAACAAGTATATCCTAGTGGTAGTCGACCATGCCACTAGGTACCCTGAAGCAATTCCCCTTAGGTCCACTACTGCTCCTGCAGTAGCTAAAGCACTCATTAGTATCTTTACCAGAGTGGGATTTCCTAAGGAGGTGGTGTCTGACAGGGGTACCAACTTCATGTCAGCATACCTGAAGCATATGTGGAATGAGTGTGGGGTGACTTACAAATTCACCACACCATACCATCCACAAACCAATGGTCTGGTAGAAAGGTTTAACAAGACATTGAAAGGCATGATCATGGGGCTCCCTGAAAAGCTCAAAAGGAGATGGGATGTCCTCTTGGCATGTCTGCTTTTCGCCTACAGAGAGGTGCCTCAGAAGGGAGTAGGGTTTCCCCCCTTTGAACTTCTGTTTGGCCATCCTGTAAGGGGAACACTAGCTCTTGTAAAAGAAGGCTGGGAGAGACCTCTTCACAAGCCTAAACAAGATATAGTGGACTATGTACTAGGCCTACGTTCCAGGATGGCAGAGTACATGGAAAAGGCAAGCAAAACCTTGAGGCCAGCTAACAACTCCAGAAGATGAGATATGACCAAAAGGCTGCTATGGTCGAATTTCAGCCAGAGCATAAAGTCTGGGTTCTGAAGTCTGTGGCTCCCAGGGCACTTCAGGACAGATGGAGTGGCCCTTACCCAGTGCTAGAGACAAAGAGTCCGGTCACCTACCTGGTAGACCTAGGCACTAGCAGGACCCCCAAAAGGGTGATCCATGTGAACCGCCTCAAACTCTTTCATGACAGGGCAGATGTGAATCTGTTGATGGTAACAGATGAAGACCAGGAAGCTGAGAGTGAACCTCTCCCTGATCTCCTCTCCACAGACCCTAAAGATGGCTCAGTAGATGAAGTGATCTATTCAGACACCCTCTCTGGCCAACAGCAATCTGACTGTAGGAAGGTCCTACAACAGTTTGCGGAGCTCTTTTCCCTAACCCCTGGTCAGACACACCTGTGTACCCATGATGTGGACACAGGAGACAGCATGCCTGTCAAAAACAAAATTTTCAGACAGTCTGACCAAGTTAAGGAAAGCATCAAAGTGGAAGTCCACAAGATGCTGGAATTGGGAGTCATTAGACACTCTGACAGCCCCTGGGCTAGCCCAGCGGTCTTAGTCCCCAAACCTCACACCAAAGATGGAAAGAGAGAGATGAGGTTTTATGTGGACTACAGAGGACTTAATTCTGTCACCAAGACAGATGCCCATCCCATTCCAAGGGCAGATGAATTGACTGACGAACTAGGTGCTGCCAGATACTTAAGTACCTTTGACTTGACAGCAGGGTACTGGCAAATCAAATGGCACCAGGAGCAAAAGAAAAGACAGCATTCTCCACACCTGATGGGCACTATCAGTTTACTGTTATGCCCTTTGGTTTAAAGAATGCCCCTGCCACCTTCCAAAGTTTGGTGAATCAAGTCCTTGCTGGCTTGGAGTCCTTTAGTGCAGCTTATCTTGACGATATTGCTGTCTTTAGCTCCAGCTGGCAGGATCACCTGGTCCACCTGAAGAAGGTTTTGAAGGCCCTGCAAGCAGCAGGCCTCTCTATCAAGACATCCAAATGTCAGATAGGGCAGGGAACTGTGGTTTACTTGGGACACCTTGTAGGTGAAGGTCAAGTTCAGCCACTCCAGCCCAAGATCCAGACTATTCTGGACTGGGCAGCTCCAAAAACCCAGACTCAAGTCAGGGCATTCCTTGGCTTGACTGGGTACTACAGGAAGTTTGTGAAGGGATATGGATCAATAGTGACACCCCTCACAGAACTTACCTCCAAGAAAATGCCCAAGAAGGGAAACTGGACTGTAGAATGCCAACAGGCATTTGACACCCTGAAACAAGCTAAGTGCACAGCACCAGTTCTAAAAGCTCCAGATTACTCCAAGCAGTTCATTGTGCAGACTGATGCCTCTGAACATGGGATAGGGGCAGTTTTGTCCCAAACAAATGATGATGGCCTTGACTAGCCTGTTGCTTTCATTAGCAGGAGGTTACTCCCCAGGGAGCAGCGTTGGAGTGCTATTGAGAGGGAGGCCTTTGCTGTGGTTCGGTCCCTGAAGAAGCGGAGACCATACCTCTTTGGTACTCACTTTGTAGTTCAAACTGACCACAGACCTCTCAGATGGCTAATGCAAATGAAAGGTGAAAATCCAAAACTGTTGAGGTGGTCCATCTCCCTACAGGGAATGGACTTTATAGTGGAACACAGACCTGGGACTGCCCATGCCAATGCAGATGGCCTTTCCAGGTTCTTCCACTTAGAAAATGAAGACTCACTTGGGAAATGTTAGTCTCATCCTCTTTCGTTTGGGGGGGGGGGGGGGAGTTGTGTAAGGAAATGCCTCCTTGGCATGGTTACCCCCTGACTTTTTGCCTTTGCTGATGCCAAGTTATGATTTGAAAGTATGCTGAGGCCTGCCTAACCAGGCCCCAGCACCAGTGTCCTTTCCCTAACCTGTACCTTTGTTTCAACACTTGGCACATCCAGGTAAGTCCCTTGTAACTGGTACCCCTGGTACCAAGGGCCCTGATGCCAGGGAAGGTCTCTAAGGGCTGCAGCATATCTTATGCCACCCTGGAGACCCCTCACTCAGCACAGACACACTGCTTGCCAGCTTGTGTGTGCTGGTGGGGAGAAAATGACTAAGTCGACATGGCACTCCCCTCAGGGTGCCATGCCAACCTCACACTTCCTATGGCATAGATAAGTCACCCCTCTAGCAGGCCTTACAGCCCTAAGGCAGGGTGCACTATACAATAGGTGAGGGCATAGGTGCATGAGCACTATGTCCCTACAGTGTCTAAGCAAAACCTTGGACATTGTAAGTGCAGGGTAGCCATAAGAGTATATGGTCTGGGAGCCTGTCATACACAAACTCCACAGCACCATAATGGCTACACTGAAAACTGGGAAGTTTTGTATCAAACATCTCAGCACAATAAATGCACACTGATGCCAGTGTACATTTTATTGTGAAATACACCCCAGAGGGCATCTTAGAGATGCCCCCTGAAAACATACCCGACTTCCAGTGTGGGCTGACTAGTTTTACCAGCCTGCCACACACCAGACATGTTGCTGGCCACATGGGGAGAGTGCCTTTGTCACTCAGTGGCTTGTAACAAAGCCTGTACTGGGTGGAGGTGCTTCTCACCTCCCCCTGCAGGAACTGTAACACCTGGCGGTGAGCCTCAAAGGCTCACTCCCTTTGTTACAGCGCACCAGGGCACTCCAGAGAGTGGAGATGCCCGCCCCCTCCGGCCACGGTCCCACTTTTGGCGGCAAGGCCGGAGGAGATAATGAGAAAAACAAGGAGGAGTCACTGGCCAGTCAGGACAGCCCCTAAGGTGTCCTGAGCTGAGGTGACTCTGACTTTTAGAAATCCTCCATCTTGCAGATGGAGGATTCCCCCAATAGGATTAGGGATGTGCCCCCTCCCTTCAGGGAGGAGGCACAAGGAGGGTGTAGCCACCCTCAGGGCTAGTAGCCATTGGCTACTGACCCCCCAGACCTAAACACACCCCTAAACTGAGTATTTAGGGCTCCCAGAACCTAGCAAGATAGATTGCTGCAACCTGAAGACGAAGAAGGGCTGCTGACCTGAAGCCCTGCAGAGAAGACACCAACTGCTTTGGCCCCAGCCCTACCGGCCTGTCTCCCCACTTCAAGAAAAACTGCAACAGCGATACGTTCCACAGGGTCCAGCGACCTCTGAAGCCTCAGAGGTCTACCCTGCATCTAAAAGGACCAAGAACTCCCGAGGACAGCAGCTCTGCTCCAAAGAAGAAACATCGATGCAACAAAGAAGCAACTTTTAAAGACAACACGTTTCCCGCCGGAAGCGTGAGACTTTGCACTCTGCACCAGACGCCCCCAGCTCGACCTGCGGAGAAATAACACTACAGGGAGGACTCCCCAGCGACTGCAACACTGTGAGAAGCCAGAGTTGACCCCCCTGAGCCCCCCCCCAGCGACGCCTGCAGAGGGAATCCAGAGGCTCCCCCTGACCGCGACTGCCAGCTTCTAAGAACCTGACGTCTTGTAAAGACACTGCACCCGCAGCCCCAGGACCTGAAGGATCCGAACTCCAGTGCAGAAGCAACCCCCAGGTGGCCCTCTCCCTTGCCCAGGTGGTGGCTACCCCGAGGAGCCCCCCCCCCCCTTGCCTGCCTGCTTCGCTGAAGAGACCCCTGGTTCTCCCATTGAATTCCATCGCAAACCCGACGCCTGTTTGCACTCTGCACCCGGCCGCCCCCGTGCCGCTGAGGGTGTACTTTTTGTGCTGACTTGTGTTCCCACCGGTGCCCTACAAAACCCCCCTGGCCTGCCCTCCGAAGACGCGGGTACCTACCTGCTGGCAGACTGGAACCGGGGCACCCCCTTCTCCATTGAAGCCTATGCGTTTTGGGCACCACTTTGACCTCTGCACCTGACCGGCCCTGAGCTGCTGGTGTGGTAACTTTGGGGTTGCCCTGAACCCCCAACGGTGGGCTACCTTGGACCCAACTTTGAACCCTGTAGGTGGTTTACTTACCTGCAAAAATAACAATCACTAACCTCCCCCAGGAACTGTTGAAAATTGCAGTGTCTAGTTTTAAAATAGCTTATTGCCATTTTTGTGAAAACTGTACATGCTATTTTGCGGATTCAAAGTTCCTAAGTTACCTAAGTGAAATACCTTTCATTTGAAGTATTACTTGTAAATCTTGAACCTGTGGTTCTTAAAATAAACTAAGAAAAGGTATTTTTCTATACCAAAACCTATTGGCCTGGAATTGTCTTTGAGTGTGTGTTCCTCATTTATTGCCTGTATGTGTACAACAAATGCTTAACACTACCCTCTGATAAGCCTACTGCTCGACCACACTACCACAAAATAGAGCATTAGAATTATCTCTTTTTGCCACTATATTAACTCTAAGGGGAACCCTTGGACTCTGTGCATGCTATTTCTTACTTTGAAATAGTACATACAGAGACAACTTCCTACAGAGAGGAAAAAGAAGGACAAAATAGTACCCATTGAAAATGGGAAAAAAAATTCTTCCCAGAAGACATAATAAGAGCAAGAGACACCAGAATAGGGGACCCCACAAAAAGTAGTAAGTAATGGCTCCCTGAGGAGTAGAACAACATCGTCTCACATGGAGGAAAAGTAAGGTCAATGCATAAAGTAGTTTACTACCATAAGCTCATAAGAGCAAATGTCAAACCCAATTTCTTTACTAACAGAGACGATAGGCAAAATGCCTAGGGGGAACTAAGGAGAAGCAATGTGCTCAGAACGCACAACAAAGCGAGAATACCAAGGTGAGGCGGAGGAAAACGCCAGTAGAAAAGACCAAATACAAAGAGGGCACACGGCCCACCTCTGAATTAGAGCTGCTACTTGACATGGCAAGAATCCACCAAATGTAAACAAAACTGAGAGTTACAACTCTCACAGAAAACATACCATGGCACCACTGCTCCTGTGAAGGAGCAGCTAGCTTGGAATAACAAAGAGCAACATCGAAGGAAGTGCAACAATATCCAACATGGAGAAACAATTCACTGTGAATACAGTGAGAAGAGTCTGATGTGCACTCAGAAGGTAAACAACCGCATAAAGATGTAAGAATATGTAACAGAAAAAAGTGAGTGCAGAACAGGACCAACAATTGACAGGAATGTACAGTGCAAATATAGTTGCAGCGGAGTAATGCATGTGCATTAGAAGAGGACGGACATAAGTCCCCACCATGGGACTCACGAGACCGGCGCAAAGCAGAATCTGCATGCGACCCAAAAAGAGATTTGCCATCACATGACATGTCAAGAAGAGCGTCCCGCATTGAAGATGAAAAAGTGGAAGCTGACAACCAAGTCTCGCAACGTATAGCAACAGAGGAGGCAATGATGCGACCCACGGAATCAGTAGAATCCATGCCTGAGCGGACCATGAGTCGAGCAGACTGTTGACCATCTCTGATCAAAGGTGTTAGAGCTATGTGAACATATTCAGGGAGCAATAGTAATAAACGTTCCACAGAGTCCCAGAATGTATAGGAAAAATGGGCTAGCACCCAGGAGGTGTTGGTGGAACGAAGAGCGGCACTAGAAGAGGTGACAATACACCTTCCAGCAGCATCCAGCTAATTATAATCTCTGTGAGGCAGAGTAGAAGGAATCTGCTCCAAATGAGGAATGTCCAAAGTAGTCTGGACAACAAATCCCCTAGGAGTAGGGTGGTGGCGAAGGCACAAGGGATCTGCCTGTGCCGGCCGATGTCTGTGTGCAATAGGACGGCCCACCGAAGGTTGATTCCAGACACCTAGAAGCCTGTCGTACAGATCCTTTCAAAAAGGCAGAAACAGGTTGGTATCGGCTTGATCTGGATTAAAGTTCAGCAAGGGATCAGTAGATAACTGCACTATAGGTAGATTTAAGTTCAAAACATCTGCCACTCACCTCAAGACATCTGCAAAAGCAGTGGTAGCTGCTGTCACCAATCCAGGTGATGAGAGAAGGCTAGACGCTGGTGAGGAATCTAGGACACTAGCCGTAGTCAAATCAAGCACCCAATCAGAGGATGAACCCGGAGGGGGCCCCGTGAATGGATCTTGAGAATGTGCAGATGGCCCAGAAAATGGATCTAGCACAGGCACAGCATCTAAATTAACCTGCACCACACCCGGCGTCTGTGTCGATGTTGGCTGACGTCGAGTGGGGGAAGCCGCTTCAGAGACGGTTGCGTCCGACTCTGGCAAAATGAGCATAGGCGTGTCAAATGGAGTCCACTGGCCTAATGGCGCCGTGAGCGGCGTTGTAACAATGGGATCAGGTGGAGGAGACAGAGGTCGTACGGGGCCGTACACCGACCCAACTCCTGAGTCGAGAGTGTGAACAGGGACCAAGGTGGAAACCGCTAGTGATGATCCCGTCACAGCACTCACCACCTCCATAGGGCCCAAAGTCGCTCCAGAGGGAGTGGAAGGATGAAAGATGGAATGAAGGGACGCATAGTAACGTTTCATTTGGTCCACAGTCACCCTGGCGCCGGGATACGGCGAAAAGGAAGGGTTCAACTTGGGTGTGGACTCCACAGGAGGAGATCCCATTGATGCCGAAGGTCATGATGGTGTCTGGGAGGACTTACTTGGAGATGCCGAAGGACCCCCTGAGGTCGACTGAACCATCCTAGAACGACTTCTGGAGCGCTCCCGGGACCATGACGATAAAAAAAGACTCCGATGCCGGCGAGAAGAGGACTTGTCCGCTCGTGCCACGAGGAGCTTCATGTGACCCTCCCTCAAAGACTTCAGCTTCAGACGATGGCAAGTGTGGCAGTTGTCGGCGTCATGATGAGACCCCAGACACCACAAACATATGGAATGGGGATCCGTGACTGACATCTGCAGGGGAACAGGATCTGCAGGGTTTAAACTCAGAAGGCATATAAATTATTAAATTTGAAAAGGTGGTAATTACACCAGAAGTCGGGTAGAAAAGGCCAAAAGGGCCTGAGGTACTCGCTACACCGGATCTGCGTTGCTGTGCGGGAAAGAAGAAACTGACGTCAATGCGTTGGAGGAGGGAATACATGGACTCCACTGAAGTCATGCCCGGAGACGACGTCGCTGCGGAGCCACTCAATGCTCTCTACTGACGCGCATAGGTACTGCTGAGAAAAAAAAATTCTGATCCAGTCTGGTGCCTGGGAGAGAATTCTAAGATAAGGAATCTGTGGCTAGTTGTCTCTATCAGCTATGAACATTTCTGCAATGTTAAGAGGTGATCTAAAACCCTAAAAACTGTTTCTTTGAGCTACACTAGATGAGCATGGAGAGCAGAGCAACTTGCACTCTAGAGTTTCATAGGGAGAAGCTATGCAATGCATACATTATTGACAGCAAAGCTATAATTATCAGCAGAGGTGTTAAGGCAGTGTTCCCGCAAAGCAAAGTTCCTCCGGGATTCTGCTTTATCAACATCGGGCTAAGTGCAGCACCTTCGAAGTGCGCTGGCAGTATTTGAGACCATCTCTGGCAAAATTCCATGCAATAATCTAGGTGAAGGATCTCTCCTGACAACGGGACAAATGGTATCCCTTATATACTAAATCTTGTCAGAGATTGGAATTTCTGACATAGGTTTAGAAGTGTCTGACAGAGTTTATGTGCACCAAGGTAAACGTTCCACACATTCGCTTGTGAGCATAGAAGATAAAAAGACCTCAATTCAGACTACACTATTTTGGCTATATGTCAGTATCACACGATGATAAGTAGGGATGTATGTTGGAACACCGAGTGCCATTGCAACAAATGCTTTACAACAATGGTTTTAGAACGAAAATGTCTTTACCTCAAAAGCCTTATACAACAGTTTTGTTTTTACAACTGATATGCCTTTATCACAGAAGCCTTTAGTACGAAAATGTAACTATTTTACAGGCAAGTATAAACCATATCTGTGTGTGTGTGTGTGTGTGTGTGTGTGTGTGTGTGTGTGTGTGTGTGTGTGTGTGTGTGTGTGTGTGTGTGTGTGAGAAATGGGTTGACTGTTACCTGTAAAATTCTTAAATTTTGTGGTAAAGACATATGAATGGTAGACAAAATACAGGTAAGTTTATACTCTATATATACATTAATATAGACAATACAAATAAATATTTACACACACACACACACACACATATATATATATATATATATATATATGTATGTGGAAAATGTATCTTACCCAGTGTACATCTGTTCGTGGCATGAGACGCTGCAGATTCACATGCTGTGAACATCCCGCCATCTAGTGTTGGGCTTGGAGTGTTACAAGTTGTTTTTCTTCGAAGAAGTCTTTTCGAGTCACAAGATCGAGGGACTCCTCCCCTTTCGGCTCCATTGCGCATGGGCGTCGACTCCATCTTAGATTGTTTTCCCCGCAGAGGGTGAGGTAGGAGTTGTGTATATAATAATAGTGCCCATGCAATGGAGTAAATATGTATGTACATAATGTGTTTTAAAGTGATATATTTACAAATGTACAAATGTTCAAAATTAATATTTCAATCAATCAATCAATAGTTTATTCGGTCCATATTTGGGCCATTTGAAAAGTTAAAAGTGATCCTACATACAAAGAGATGAAGGTCATAAAACATTACATAATAATAAAAGAGATAGAAAATAAAAATATGTAAAAAGGACATTAGCAGTTAAAACAAGAAGAAAGTTCATAAAACTACATAAAAGGTTTCATAAGTAGTTAAGACAAGACTCTCAAAAATAGTCTCTGGATCTTACCCTATGCAAGACGCTAAATGCTGGGATGATACTGATCAGTTGTTAAAAACATAAAAACCATTATAAAAAGGGTTTATACAAAAAGTGAGACATAAAAACTACATACAATAGCTTCTATTAGCAAAAGTTAGAAATCAACCAGTGGAAAATGATGCCCTAAGTTAATCAGTTCTATTGGATAAGTTGATCAAATAAATTGCATCTTATCATTTGTAAAGTTATATATGCTGAGGAGCTATAGATCACATCTATTGGGGCAACCCGCGAAACAGCATGCTCGGGGATACAGTCTTTAATCCTCGATAGGTCACGCTGACAGTTTTATTTAGAATCCCAGACTAATGTAACAGGTGCTAGTTTACTAACTTCTGGGCTGTTCTTCAACCGGTGGATTAAGATCTGTAATGATCCTACTGCGGATTTTCCATGCTGCTGCCAAATATTTAGAAACAGAACTCACTATCAGCATGGAAGTATCATATTTGCATATTCTATATGCACTGTTACGGTTTTGTGTTGGCAGTGTTTTACACAGAGGGGTAATCCACTTCGCTCGAGGGCATTTGTACAGAGGACAGAAAAATAGTACATGCTCAGGAGTTTCCTTGCATAGATGACAATTTGTACATTTGTCAGATAAGGAACTATTGGTCGACCAACAGGCCGTAAAGCTGTTGACTGCCAATGTTCCATATCTGAACTGGAGTAGTAAAGAGCGAGCACGGGCTGGTATAGGGAGATCCAGGAAGCTTTCAGACAGAGGTTCGTGCTTAACCAGCAGAAACTCTGCTGTAAGCCGACCTAATCCATTTGAACCGAGAGATTCCTCATAGATCTTTTCCCAATAACGATCTTTGATCAGGCGTTTAGCGTTACCAGGAATCATCTCGGGATTCTCCCAATACTGGGATAAATTCAGTTTAACCCAAGCCGCTTTCATCTCCCTTAGCCATCGTACTTTTTCCCATCCATAGCAAGGTGGCAATAATTCTTTAACTGCTTACCTGAAAGGTTCGAGTTCATCCGTTTTCCATAGTCTGACCCAGTAGAGAAGTGGTCTTAAGTATGCTGTGTCTTTAATACTGTTTAGACCCAGATCCAGTCTTAGGGGGAGCATCGGCGTACCTTTCCCTAGTCTGGATATGTGTCTAAGGAAATTATTTTCTTTGACTTGAAGAGTGTTCATTTGTCTGTGGGATCCCCAGAGTTCCGCTCCATATAGGGCCGCGGCGCGGATTTGAGCTTTGTATATTTCGAAGATGAGGGTCAGAGGGGGACTTGTTGCAGTGCTAGCTTTGCGTCCTATCACTCCACATCTTTGGCTGATTGTTAGTGCCCCTTTCCTTATAGCTGCATCCCAGCTGCCCTTATCGGATAGTCTGATTCCCAGATAATCATATTCCATTACCCTCTCCCAAAAAATTGAATCTATCTTTATATTTGCTCTAAGCTTCTTGTTCGGGGCACTGCATATCATGAGTTTAGTTTTCTTGAGGTTTATGTCTAACCCGTAATCTCTGCAGAATACCCCGAACTGGTTAACCAGATTCTGGATTCCCATGGGTGATTTGGACAGGAGGATAGTGTCATCTGCATAAAGTAAGCATGGAACTTTGGTCCCAGCCAGCTTTGGGGAGTCATTCATGCAGTTTGCTAAATACTTAATACAGTTATTTATGTATAAAAGAAAAAGAGTTGGGGCCAGAACGCACCCCTGTCTGACTCCCCTCTCAATAGCCACTGATTCTGTTAGACCACCATTCTTGCTGCTCCTGATTTGAGCATAAGTATTCTCATGTAATCGGCTGATAAGTTTCAAAAGGCCGTGTGGGGCACCCATATAGGCTAGTGTCAACCATAGCTGGTTTCTAGGGACCAAATCGAACGCAGCTCTAAGATCAATAAAAAATACAAAAAGATTGCCCCCTCCTATTTCCACAGTCTTCCATTTTATTGTTAGGAATCTTAGCACCTGATCTATGGTGCTAACTGCTGGCCTGAACCCTGCTTGCAAATCAGAAATGGCATTGGTTTCCAGAATCCATTCTTCTAGACGGGACAAAATTTGCTTAGCAAAAAGCTTTTGAAAGTTGTCAATTAAGAAAATTGGGCGGTAGTTAGCAGGGTTAGAGGGGTTACCTTTCTTAAAGATGGGAACTATCTCTGCTCCCATCCAGGATCTCGGGACAGGTGCTCCTGCAGTTACCGCATTGGAAATGAGGTTCAAATATGGGGCCCATATATCTGGGTTTGTTTTGTATAAATCGCCTGGTATTTTATCAAGGCCAGGGGCCTTTCCCCATTTCAATGACGCAATCGCAGCTTTAGTTTCTGCCAGGGTAAATTCAATTTTGGATGTCTCGGTGATCGTGATATGGGTCAATTCCCTGGAAGTAGCACCAGTGATCCCAGAATATAATCGGGAGAAATAATCTGTCCACTCTACAGGGAGTATTGAGGCACCAGGCGAACAGTTGGGTTCTTCGCTGGCATCAGCCACCAATTTCCAAAATTTCGAGGTGTCATTTGATTTGGCAGACTCCAGGAGGGAAACCCATCTAGATTCATCCCATATCCTACGGGCTCTACCTTGTTCCTGTTTATACTCTTTCCTGGCTTCCCTTATATGATCTGACTGACCTCCTCTTAAAGCTCTCAACAGTTTGTGCTGTGCTTCCCTGCATGCGGCATTGAACCACCTTGCCTTGCACTTCTTATTAACTTCTTTTACAGACTCTTTGGTAAAAAGATTTTTTAGAGAATTAAAAAATTGTGTGTGGGCTGCTATAAGCCCACCACTATCTTCTAAAGGCTGAGATATACGATCCATGTGATCAGCCAACTGCCTGTACGCAGATGTCAAGATGGCTGTATCGGTGTTCAGGGATTCCCATCTAACATTTCGTCTATTATTAGTGAGTGCGAGCTGTTGTTCGTGGGTCTTGGAACAGGCGACTTCAAGTAGGGGTAATAGGTTTCTAAGGAATAAAATCAATGGTTCGTGGTCACTTTCCTCATGTTCTACAATGTTCATGTCAGCCATATAGCCCCACAGGCGGATATCAAGCAAAATATAGTCTATCTGGCTCTTCTGTGCCCCGCGCCTGAATGTGGGGTGAAGATTGGGGTCCGAGCGGGAACGACCATTACAGGCCCGCAGGCCATGTGCCAATGTGATATCCACAACCTGGTGTGTTCATCTATTTGTTTTTGGTCTTTTGCTTGATACCAATTGGGGGATTCCCCAGTAGGCATCTTCATCTTTGTATAATTCCTGGGCCAGCGAGTAAGGTTCAAAAGTGACATTAAAATCTCCAGCAATAAGGATAAAATGGGAGGGTGATTTACAAGAAAGAAAGCTGTCCAAAATAGTCAATGTGTCGGACTCATATTTGCTGCCCAGGCTCCTATTATATATATTGATTATTAGGAGTGGTTTCTCACTAAGAGATGGTATTGATAGGCCTATTAAATCTGGGCAGCCCAAGTCAATTGTTTCAATCCGACATTTAAGGGAACAGCTGAGCCATATAAGCAGGCCACCTGAGGGTCTCCCTGAGTTCACCTTAGTTGCTGGGACCCAGTAACTTTTATAACCGATTCTATATTTGGGCTCCAATGCCCATGTTTCTTGGAAAAGACATATTTTGTGTTCGTCTATGAATTTGCCCCATTCAGGGTTGTTCACTTTATTCTCCAACCCTGCAATATTCCAACTAAGGATGGTATCTAGGCCATCCGTTTTGTCATGGGGTGTTTCGGCCACAGGGTTTTTTCTTGCAAGTGGGGTACCGTGGGGAAGTTTTATACCCTTTTCAATCGTATCTATACCAGTCATGATTGGGTTTTCAACCACAGTATTGCCCAGAATATTTCTTACCCCGTCTAAATCGGGGGGTGACGTGAGCAGTTCGAGTGTCTGTAATGGTGGTGGAAATCCAGGTTTGCTGAAGCCTAATAAATCTATGGGTAAATTAATCTCGATCGCCTTGCTCTCCTTGTTTGCACCCCCAATACAGATTTCAGAATACTTAGAAAAATCTGGCTGAGCAGGTACGGAGATTAGTGTAGGGCAGTGGTTCCCAAACTGTGCGCCGCGGCTCCTTGGTGCGCCGTCAAAATTAGCCAGGGGCGCCGCACACAGTCTGGAAACCACTCGGAGGTGCTTTTAATTGGTAGCTTTTCACCGTGGTATTGGAAACAAAACCCCCTGCATTCATTATTGTGACCAGCAGAGGGCGCCAAAGTACCATTAATAATATCCCTATGACAAAAGAACAAAAATAGTTTCCAATAAATGGTTTTCAGGAACCTGAACGAGAGAATAAAAAAGTCAAACTCCCACCCGCCAAAAAAAAGTAACATAATGGGGAGCCGTGGCCAACACGGCCAATAGGTCAAAGGAGCCGGGGATCGAAAAAGTTTGGGAACCACTGGTGTAGGGTCTCTGGCGTCTACAGTAGGGGTTTGTTCGACCTCAGGGTTGCCTTGCCCTATTTCGTGAGTTTCATTATTTCCAACTATAGGGTACTTTTTATCCCAAATGTTTGAACCTTGAGGCTGGAGTAAGCTGTACTCAGTGCTGGCTTTTAGTCAATCATTTTCACAAATTAAAACGGCTACAGGCTCCCGGGGAGGTGGGAGGGCGCATGTGAATCTGCAGCGTCTCATGCCACGAACAGATGTACACTGGGTAAGTGACATTTTCCGTTTGATGGCATGTGTAGCTGCAGATACACATGCTGTGCATAGACTAGTAAGCAGTTATCTCCCCAAAAGCGGTGGTTCAGCCTGTAGGAGTTGAAGTTGTTTGAAATAAAGTCCGTAGTACTGCTTGTCCTACTGTGGCTTGCTGTGTTTTTAACACATCCACACAGTAATGTTTGGTAAATGTATGAGGCGTAGACCATGTGGCTGCCTTACATATTTCAGTCATTGGTATGTTTCCTAGAAAGGCCATGGTAGCACCTTTCTTTCTAGCTGAGTGTGCCTTTGGTGTAGTAGGCAGTTCTCTTTTTGCTTTTATATAACAGGTTTGTTTACATTTAACTATCCATCTGGCAATGCCTTGTTTGGATATTGGATTTCCTGTGTGAGGTTTTTGGAAAGCAATGAACAATTGTTTTGTTTTGCGAATTTGTTTTGTTCTATCAATGTAGTACATTCGTGCCCTTTTGATATCTAATGTATGTAATGCTCTCTCAGCTACAGAATCTGGTTCTGGAAAGAACACTGGGAGTTCCACTGTTTGGTTTAAGTGGAACGGTGATATGACTTTAGGTAAGAACTTAGGATTTGTTCGTAGAACTACTTTATGGTTGTGTATTTGAATAAAGGGTTCTTGTATGGTAAAGGCTTGTATTTCACTTACTCTTCTTAGAGATGTGATGGCTATTAGAAATGCTACTTTCCACGTTAAGTATTGTATCTCACATGAGTGCATGGGTTCAAAAGGTGGACCCATGAGTCGTGTTAACACAATGTTGAGGTTCCACGAAGGAACTGGTGGTGTTCTTGGTGGTATAATTCTTTTCAAACCCTCCATAAATGCTTTTATGACTGGGATTCTGAATAATGAAGTTGAGTGTGTTATTTGCAGATAAGCTGAAAATTACAGTGAGATGTATTTTAATGGATGAAAAAGCTAATTTTGACCTTTGCAAGTGTAGTAGGTAGCTTACGATGTCCTTAGCAGATGCGTGTAATGGTTGAATTTGATTATTATGGCAGTAATAAACAAATCTTTTCCACTTATTTGCATAGCAATGTCTTGTGGTTGGTTTTCTAGCTTGTTTTATGACCTCCATACATTCTTGTGTAAGGTCTAGGTGTCCGAATTCTAGGACTTCAGGAGCCAAATTGCAGCGATGCTGGATTTGGGTGTCTGATCTGTTGTTTGTGTTGAGTTAACAGATCTGGTTTGTTTGGCAGTTTGATATGAAGCACTACTGAGAGATCTAGTAGTGTTGTGTACCAAGGTTGTCGTGCCCAAGTTGGTGCTATTAATATGAGTTAGAGTTTGTTTTGACTCAATTTGTTTACTAGATATGGAAGGAGTGGGAGAGGGGGACAAGCGTATGCAAATATCCCTGACTAACTCATCCATAACGCATTGCCTTGAGATTGAGCCTGTGGGTAACTGGATGCGAAGTCTTGGCATTTTGCGTTTTCTTTTGTTGCAAATAGGTCTATTTGCGGTGTTCCCCATCTCTGGAAGTAAGTCTTTAGTATTTGGGGATGAATCTCCCATTCGTGGACCTGTTGGTGATCCCGAGAGAGATTGTCGGCTAACTGGTTTTGAATTCCTGGTATGAACTGCGCTACTAGGCGAATGTGGTTGTGAATCGCCCAATGCCATATTTTCTGTGCTAAGAGACACAGCTGTGTCGAGTGTGTCCCTCCCTGTTTGTTCAGATAATACATTGTTGTCATGTTGTCTGTTTTGACAAGAATGTGTTTGTGGGTTATCATCGGTTGAAATGCTTTCAGCGCTAGAAATACTGCTAGTAGTTCTAAGTGATTTATGTGAAGCTGTTTCTGCTGAGTGTCCCATTGTCCTTGGATGCTGTGTTGGTTGAGGTGTGCTCCCCACCCTATCATGGAAGCGTCCGCCACCGTCAGTAGTTTTAGAGAATAAAAAAAAAAGAAAATAATAATTTGTAAATATAGGGACGCAAAGGCTCTGCATCCCGATCTCGTGCTGAGATTTGGTTCGCTGCCAACACTTCAAAAAGGAATGTTGGCAGCCATGTTGGGACTTGGCTTCTGCCGAGTAACAGAAGAAAGGATTAAACAAAAAAAGGGGCGAGGGTAGGGACACCTGACTCCTTAGCTCTACTGCTCGGATCCCAGAGGGAAACCCTAGAACAAAAAAGCATTTTAAAAATGTTTTTGGTGGGACTTGCAGAGGATCTGGCCAGGGGCTAACAACTAATTAAATGCACTGCTAATTACCACTCAAATTACAGCACTCATGACATCTTTGATAACATCATTGATAATATCAATGTAATATTTGCAGTAAACATTTTACGAAAAAACTGTGCATGGCGAGGACACAATTTAGAGTTACCTTAGGGCATGAGATAACTAGCTAGAACAGGTGAATTTCTATGGTTTTGTATGTTTAAAATGTGAGCCTAAATATAACGCCCCTGTAACCTTTGTCTTTCAAATTAATACACATATATATAAATATATATATATAAACCCACAATCCCCGAAGCCTAAAACTTCATTGGCCCCCAAAATTCCCTTGCTACCCAAAAACACCCACCCTAAAACCCTAAAAATTCCCTTGCCACTGAAAAACCCATACCCACCTAAACCCCCAAAAATTAACCTACCACCCAAAAAAACTAAAACCCATACAGACCATAAAGCCTAAAAATTCTATTACTACTCAAAAACCCATGCCCAACATAAAAAAAACCTTACCATCCAAAAACCCATACCCACCCTAAGCTCTAAAAGTTTCCTTGCCAACCAAAAACCCATACTCACCCTTAAGCCTACAAATCCACCTACCACCCAAAAACCCATACCCACCGAAAACTCTAAAAATCCACCTACCACCCAAATACCCATACCCACCCTAAACCCTAACACTCACCTTGCCACTCAAAAACCCCTACTCGTCCTAAACCCTAAAAATTCTCCAGCCACCCAAAAACCCATGTTCACCATAAACCCTAGAAACTTCCTTTCAACCCAAAAATCCATGCCCAACTTAAGCCCTAAAAATTCCGTTGCCACCTATCAACCCATACCCACCCTAAACATTAAAAATCCCTTTGCCACCCAAAAACCCATACCCATCCTAGAAGTTCCCTTAACACCAAAAAACCCATACAAGCCCAAAAGCCTAAACATTTCCTTGCCACCCAAAAACCCATATTCACTCTAAACCCTAAAAGTCCTCCTACCACCAAAAAACCCATACCCAACCAAAATCCTAAAAAAAATACTGTAAGTAAAATGCTCATTCCAATGTACAATTGGGGAGGGGGTGTTTTGGGAACAGACTCAGGGCCTGACACTGTACTGCCGTCCACCCAAGCTTGCTACTCCTTCATCTCCTCCTTTGCCATACATTGTCCAAGTCCATGCCCCTGCTCCCTGATTACAGCCCTGTGTAGCCATTGTTCTGCCACTGCCCTTCTCGCCTGCCTGGAACTCTTAGCCTCCTTCCCCATCCACCTACTTCCTACCCTCTGTTGTCCAAGTCCATGCACCAGCTCCCTTCCTCCTGCCCTGCATGATCCAATGTGCTGCCACTGTCCTCCATTTAGCCTGATGTCCCTGCCCTCCACTACCCAGTTCAATGCCCCATAATTGCCCTCCTGTTTAGCCTTTGTGCTTAACTTTCTGCCCCTACCCTCCTTCTCACTGCCCTCCGTTGTCCATGTGCTTGCCCTCGCTTCCTCCGTTTTGCTCACTATGTTCAATGGTTGCCTGCCACTGCCCCGCATATCTACTCTGTGTTCTGTTGAGCTTCCACTGCCCCTCCAATCTGCTTAGCATGGTCTGATGACTGCCGCCTGTCCCTGCCACCTACATCCTGCCTGTCTGAGTTCCATGCCCCTATATCTCATCCTTCCTATCTTCATTGGTCCTCTTTGCTGTCACTCCCTTCTGCCCTCCATGCTCAGTTGTGCTGCAACAGCTCCTCCAATCACCCACGTGGTCTGTTGTGAAGCTCCTTCCCTGCCCACTCTTGCCTGTGTCCAACTCTTAACCATCCCCCCTGTCCTCCATGGTTCTTTGTGCATGCCCCGCCACCTCCCTCTTCCCACCATGGGTGTTGTGCTGTTGCTAACCCTACTGCTTGCCATGCATGGCGTCCTGTGCTGCCACAGACGCTCCTACCTGCCCTGTGTGGTCAGCACGCTGCCCTTAACCCCCTCCCACCTGCCCTCCGTTGTCTGTGTATATGCCACTATAGTCTCACTGTTGCCCTTGATGGTATGGTGTGCTTCCAGTGCTCATCCTGCTGCCCTCTACAGTCAGATTGCTGCTCCAGCCCTGCCTCCTTCCCCCTTGCCCTCTGTTGTCCACGTGCAGACCTCTATCCACTCCCTTCTGCCTTGTCTGGTCTGTTGTCATGCCCCTGCGCCCTCCCTCCTATCCTTCATGGCCCGTTATACTGCAACTGTCCCTCCTGTCTGTTCTATATGGTCAGCTTGCTGCTCCTGCTTCTTCCCTTCTGGACTCTGTTGTCCATGTGCATGGCCCTGTCCCCTCCCTATTGCTTTCCATGGTGCGTTGTGCTGCACTGACATCCTGCTTGCCTTATGTGGTGTATTATGCTTCTCCAACCCCTGACACTTGCCCTGTAAAGGCAGTTTGGTTCCCCTGCCCATCTTCCTCCTGACGAATGTTATCAGAGTCCATATCGCTACCCCATTCCTCCTGCCCTCAATGATCCAATGTACCATACTTGCCAACACTGTGAAATTAGTAAGAGGGAGATTTTGAAAACAAAACCTGGGTAATTGAGTTTCCCCATTGACCTACATTGAAATAGAGGAGCTTTTTCAGAGGAGACTTATAAAATAAAGCCCTATTGGGCTTAAAAACATAAGTAGTTTCTTGCCTGAATTGGGTCTGTTCGCATGTAAAGTTGTACTGTCACTGCTTCTTCCTTCTGCCCTCAATGGTCTGTTATATTGCCACAGCCTCTCTTTTGCCTGTCCTGTAGGGTTGGTTTGCTGCCCCTGCCCCCCTTTCTCCTGTCCTCCCTGGCCTCTTGTGCTGCCACTGCCCCTCCCGCTTGCCAGCGTGGTCAACTTGTTGCCTCTGCACCCTTTTCTCTGCCCTCAATTATCCAAGCCAGTGCCCCTGACATCTGCATCCCAACAGAATTTTAATGAAGAGTTATTCTATATTTATTACAGAAGTGTGGCACACCTGATGTCAAATTGATGTAATCAAAATTGTAATACCTAAAGAAGTTCCTTTAGAAGTTATAAAAAAATGAAAGGGTCTTATTCCCATTGAAAGTATGGTTAGTGCTCTAAAAATCCTAAATGAGGACATATTTTCTGGGTTCTCATACAGTGACAAAGCACTTTTAAATTATTTGCTATGTTGATGTTTTTCATGAAGCCACTTAGGGTTGAGAATGTGGTGTTACAGCCAGAGCTGCAGACTTTGCAACTGGGGAACCGGGTTTGAGCTCAAACATCAGTTCGACATTCTGTGATTCTGGGCAAATCACTTAGGGCCTGATTTAGAGTTTGGCTGATGGGGGTTAATCCATCACAAATGTGACGGATATCCTGTCCATTGTATTGTCATCCCATTACATCCAATGGGAATCGTAATACGGCGGATGGCATAGCTGTCATGTTTGTGATTGAATATCCCATCCAACAAACTCTAAATCAGACCCTTAATCTCCCAATGCCTAAAGCCCAAAAGGAATGTGTTCTTCTGTAATGTAACTGGTAAAGCACTCTAATACCTTCTGGTCAAGTCGGCGCTATATACAACTGCAAAAATAAATTAAGTGTTTTGCACACTTCTGCCTCTGGGCTACACTTGGGCTACATTTGGATTTGGGTCCTTTTTTCTGGCGGCCATCTTGGGAGACTCCTTTGTTATGAAGCTCCTTAGCCTCCTCACTTACTGCAGTATCCTCAGTAGAAAATGCTTTCAGTTCTCCACTTAAGAAGGCAGTTAGATGTGCCACACTTTTGGCATAAATTCAGAATGTGCATGTTTCAGTCTACATGTCAGAAATGTTTTAACGAAATAGAAGAGGAAGATATGTGAGAACTCACTTAAAATGTGGTCTATTTTTTCTTTCTACAGCACTAAGCATAATTTCTATGACAAAATTAACCCCCCATTTTGTTCCTTTCTAAATTAAATGTTTTCAGTTTTACCAGTTTGATTCAATCAAGATGGCTTCAGGTGTGCCACACGTTTGTCATGAGTAAGACTGTTAGCGCGCTACTTGATCTTTAGAACACTCTGGAAGACTGCAGTAGGACACAAGAAAATCCACTGACAGTCTGCTCCTGCTGGAAGTGCAGGTTTTACTTAGAATATCAGACTTTATTCTCATATTGCTGAGAAAGATAATGTGAATTTACAGAAAATATGCTCTCATGTTAGCTTCTGGAGCATTTTCCATAACCTCTATGGAAAATCCTGAGAAAACAGTTTTCCCTCAAACATGAGTCATGAAATCCCAGCAGAAGGCTTTTTTCACAGAGTAAAATCACTTTAGCAACAAATTATTTATATTGTAACTAAAATCTGTTATCACTCTTTATACGTCGTTCTTTTTGTGCCCCTAAAAACCTGCCATTCACTACAACACTTTTCAATGGGGTGCTTCCATGTATATTGGTCCAAAGATGGATGCCAGCACTTTTTGTTTGAGGTGTTGGCAGCCCATCAGAACTCACCATGAGATCTGTGCTGAGGCTCCGCCCAGATATACAAATTTGGTCTGCCCTTTAGATCTAGAAAAACTACTGAGCGGATTTACAACAAATAACAAACAATGTGATCTATGAACCAAAAGCTACCATTCTGCCAAATTTGGTGTAATTCCAGCCTGGGTTTTGGCTGCAGACGCATATATAGGTAAGACAAAAAACGCTTTTTCTATGGAAGATAGGTCCCAACTATAACTGCTGAATTTCTATGGTTTTGCACGTTTGAAATGTGAGCTTCGCTATAACATATCTGTAACCTTTCTTTTTTACAATGAATTTCTGTGTTTTTTTAAATTCTATTTCCTAAATATTACGTCCCTGTACCCTTTGCTTTTACAGGCTTTTACGGTGAATATTATATATTTGGGTGTGTTTTTGTGTGTGTGTATGCATTTATATATATATATATATATGGAAAATGTCACTTACCCAGTGTACATCTGTTCGTGGCATGTTGCGCTGCAGATTCACACGCTGTGCACTGTTCCTGCCATCTAGTGTTGGGCTCGGAGTGTTACAAGTTGTTTTTCTTCGAAGAAGTCTTTTCGAATCACGGGACCGAGTGACTCCTCCCTTTCGGCTCCATTGCGCATGGGTGTCGACTCCATCTTAGATTGTTTTCCCCGCAGAGGGTGAGGTAGGAGTTGTTAAAGTAAGGATACTAGAGGTGCCCATGCAATGGAGTAAATGTGTATGTACATAGAGTATTAGAGTCAAAAATAGTTACATATATACAATTTCAATGCAACTAAGACGGCTACAGGCTCCCGGGGATGTGGGAGGGCGCATGTGAATCTGCAGCGCAACATGCCACGAACAGATGTACACTGGGTAAGTGACATTTTCCGTTCAATGGCATGTGTAGCTGCAGATACACATGCTGTGCATAGACTACAAAGCAGTAATCTCCCCAAAAGTGGTGGTTAGCCTGTAGGAGTTGAAGTTGTCTGAAATAATGTTCTTAGTACAGTCTGACCTACTGCGGCTTGTTGTGCTGCTAACCCATCTACACAGTAATGCTTAGTAAATGTATGAGGCGTAGACCAAGTGGCTGCCTTACAAATTTCTGACATTGGTATATTACCAAGAAAAGCCATTGTGGCGCCTTTCTTTCTAGTGGAGTGTGCCCTTGGTGTAATGGGTAATTCTCTTTTAGCTTTAAGGTAACAGGTTTGAATGCATTTAACTAGCCATCTGGCAATGCCCTGTTTGAATGTAGGGTTACCTGCATGAGGTTTTTGGAAAGCTACGAACAATTGTTTAGTTTTACAAAATTGTTTTGTTCTGTCAATGTAGCACATTAGCGCTCTTTTTATGTCTAATGTATGCATTGCCCTTTCAGCTACTGAGTCTGGTTGTGGAAAGAATACTGGGAGTTCCACAGTTTGGTTTAGATGGAATGGTGATATGACTTTTGGCAAAAAATGTGGATTTGTACGGAGAACCACTTTATGTTTATGCATTTGTATAAAGGGTTCCTGAATAGTAAATGCCTGTATTTCACTAACTCTTCGAAGTGATGTGATATCTATTAGAAAGGCTACTTTCCAAGTTAGAAATTGGATGTGACAAGAATGCATGGGTTCAAATGGTGGGCCCATGAGTCATGTTAATACAATATTAAGATTCCACGAAGGTACTGGTGGTGTCCTTGGGGGTATGATTCTTTTTAGTCCTTCCATAAAGGCTTTAATAACTGGGATCTAAAGAGCGATTTTGTATGTTTAATCTGCAGATAAGCAGATATTGCAGTGAGATGGATTTTAATGGAAGAAAAAGCTAGATTTGACTTTTGTAAGTGTAGTAAATAACTTACAATGTTTTGTGTGGAGGCGTCTAGTTGCATAATTTGATTAGCCTGGCAGTAGCAAACAAATCTTTTCCATTTGTTCGCGTAACAATGTCTTGTTGTAAGTTTTCTTGCTTTTTTTTTAAAATCAAATGTATCAGCACAGTAGCAATTTCGTATCTTCATACAAAGGACCCTCTCATAAATCCCAAGACCATGCCCAGAGGTATCACCCAACCAGTCCTCTCGCTGCAGAGCCATGTGTCCCTGGCAGTGCCCATTAGCCTTCCAAGATGTCAGTCCCCACAGATGAGAACCACATAAACATATTAATAAAAACACATTAACTATGCCTCCCTCCGTAAGACTGTCATCCTCCTGCATCTCTACTCCTCTACCCCTTGCATCGTCCAGGCTCAGCTCCCCCCCATCAACCTCCCCCACAGCACTCCAACCGAGAATTCAAATCAGCCTCAAGACTCTCAGGTAGATCGGGCATGACAGTTCAGTAAATTCTGCGGAAAGAATCCGAAAGAACGTCTTCTACAACTCGCCCAGATCTCCTATCCGCTGCTGGGAGGCTAGTGTAAGTTTCTCCATAGCCAGGATAAACCACAGCTTCTGGAGCCATGAGATACGTGTCAGGACCCTGTCTGTACCCCAAAGAGCTAGGAGCAGCTGCAGCGCTGCGTTAAGTGCTAGGGCCATCTGCCTCCCTTTTAGAGATCTTAAAGGAAAAGTAAGGGGATTGGGCAGCCCCAATAAAATGTACGATGGGAGTCTCGGGATCTTAACTTGGAACGCTGCATCAATATCATCTATAATGTTTTCCCAATATAGGTGGAGCTTGGGGCAGTGCCAAAGCAAATGCAAAAGTGTACCTGTAGCTCCACACCCCCTCCAGCAAAGGTCCGACTTATCATGGTCCCATGCATGCAACCGCGCTGGAGTGTAGTACCAGTATGAAGCGATTTTATATGATGTCTCTGTCCCTGCTGCATTATATGCTGTGTGGTATATTCTATAGAATATGCTGTCCCATTCCTCATCCGAGAGTTCTCTCTCCAACTCCCTCTCCCATCTCAACTGACCCTTTGACTTAGGCAGGCGGTTTTCCCCTTGCAGAAGCCGATAAAGTTTTGAGATGATTCTCTTATCATCCTTCTTTAGAAACAGCCATTTCTTAAATGGCGTAAGAGGCCTATCTATTAAAGCTCTATTCGCCGGCAAGAGAACCCAGTGCCGGACCTGATAGTACATCAGCCTATCCGCCTCCACTAGGCCATAAGCCTCTCTCATCTGATCAAAGGACAACACCCCATGCTCATCGAAAATACTTCCTACCCTCCTACAGCCCCCTTCGTACGAACATCTCAGGGCTTCCAAACGGAGTCCAGGCTCAAAGTCAAGGTTCGCGCCTATGGGGGTCATCGGGGACGGAAAAGAAGTCAACCCTAAACGGCAAGCCACTGCATCCCATAATCGTAACGTTGTTCCGGTAATCGGGGAAGAATAAAGACCTCCAGCCCTGTGCCGGCGCCGGAGCCAAGGCTCCTTCCATATATGAGAGCCCGCCACCGCCTGGTCAATAAAGCACCAGTGCTTCTCCGTGAGTGGGCGACTCCATTCCACAAGAAAGCGCAGCTGTGTTGCCTGGAAATATCTCAGAAGGCACGGAATCGCCAATCCCCCACTGCCCTTGGGGCGATATAAAACCTGGCGCGGTAGACGCGCCGGGTGACCCTCCCATATAAATCTCAGGACCGCCGATTGTAGAGTGGCAATCATCCGGGGAGGTGGGGTTAATGGGAGCACCTGAAACATGTATAGTATTCGCGGCAAGACTGTCATCTTGACTGCAGCCACCTTACCCAGCCAGGACAGCTTATGTCTCCCCCACAAGTCCAGGTCCCGGTGTATATCGCAAACCAGCTTCGTGTAGTTCAAGTTCGCCGTTTTTGCAGCAGACGTCGCCAACTCAACCACAAGATAGGAAAGACGCGAGGACGACCAGATAAAGGAATATCGAGCTCTCAAATCCTCCTTGTGATCAGAACTCAAAGACAGACTAAGGACCTGAGACTTCTGTATGTTCATTTTAAATCCCGAAACCTGGCTAAACTCATCTAGTATCTCCATAAGCGCAGGTAGAGAGGTCGCTGGCTCCGCAAGGGTAAGAATCACGTAGTCTGCGTATAGAGTAATAAGATGGTGGTCTCCGCCAAATTTCACACCAGAAACCAAGGGGCTGTTCCGCAAGCACTGTGCGAGGGGCTCCATATATAGCGCAAACAGGAGAGGGGGAAGCGGACATCCCTGTCTGGTCCCACGCCCGACCGGAAACGGCATAGAGAGCACGCCATTAACTCGAACCGCTGCTCTAGGGGACCGATAGGCGCATTGGATCCAAGATCTGAAGCCCGGGCCCAGATCGAAGCGCTT
This sequence comes from Pleurodeles waltl, assembly GCF_031143425.1. Classification (NCBI taxonomy): domain Eukaryota; kingdom Metazoa; phylum Chordata; class Amphibia; order Caudata; family Salamandridae; genus Pleurodeles; species Pleurodeles waltl. The sequence continues at coordinate 569,993,585 of NC_090451.1, read as the reverse complement.
CAAGACCCGGAAGAGATTTTGCCAATTAACCCTATTGAACGCCTTTTCGGCGTCAATGGTGAGGAAAAGCGCCTCTCTGCGAGATCTATCCATTTTATCTAGCAGATGCAGAAGTCGCTTCATATTATCGCCACACTGTCGATTTGGAATAAAACCTGACTGATCCGGATCAATAAGACCCGGCATATAAGGATTAAGGCAGTAGGCAAGATCCCCGTAAACATTTTAGCATCTATATTCAGAAGCGAAATCGGCCTATATGAAGCACACTCCTCCGGGTCCTTGCCCGATTTATGTATAACAGCAATGGTAGCGTCCAACATACTCGGCGTCAGGGTTCCCGTCGTCCAAAAAGAATTAAAAAGCCTCACGAGGAGCAGGGCGTGCTCCACACAAAAGGTCTTATAAAACAATGCTGTGAACCAGTCAGGGCCGGGGGACTTCCCGCTCTTTAGGCGGGAAATCGCAGATATAACTTCTTCTGGCCTTATCTGCTGGTCTAACAGGGACGCCTCCCTCTCACCAAGAGGAGTGATTGCTATGCCCTCTAAGTATGAATCCAGGGCCGCGTCGTACAGCTCATCCGCCGTGTATAAACCCCGATAAAACCCCGCAAATGCCTCGGCAATCTGGTCGCTCGTGCAGGCCTCTTCACCGGAAGGAGAATGAATCAGTTTGACTGCCGACGCCGCACGTTGCGCTTGCAACCGGTGCGCCAATAGCTTTCCGCATCTATTGCTCCCAATATAGTATTTGTGCTTAAGTAGTACTACCGCGTACTCCGCCCTATCCCAATCCAGTAGTTTCAGCTGTTGCCTTGCCCTCTCTAACTCTTGCCAGATTCTAGGCGCGCCAGTGGATTTATGGGAACGCTCCAGGACAGCTACCCTCTGCTCTAGCTTCTCCCTCACCTCTCTCCTGGCTCTATTATCCCTCGCAGACAACGCCATCACCTCGCCCCGCACTACTGCCTTCAGCGCCTCCCACATAATCCCTACCGAAGTGCTGCCATCGTCTTTAAAGCTAATATAATCCCTACTCGCCCGCCAGAGCGACTCCACCGGCATCTCGCTCTGAAGCAAGGAGTCCCTAAAGAGCCAGCTCGGTGTGCCAATGCGACCTATCTCCATGGCAAGTTCAACAGCAATGGGCCATGATCAGTCAAGGCTCTGGGCTCAATCGTAGCCTCCCTGACCAGGGGCATAAACTCATGTGAGGCCAGAAAAAGATCGAGCCGTGCATATGTCTTGGTCGCTGCTGAATAAAAGGAATAATCTCGGAGTGTGGGATGCATCTTCCTCCAAACATCCTCCAGCCCACACTCAGCCAGCCATTGACAGCCCACCTCTGACAATGCTCCAGTCTGCCCAAAGCGTTGGCCCAAGCGGTCAAGCTCGTTATCCATCACCATATTAAAATCCACCCCCTATCAAAATGGCGATATCAGGTGAACTAAGTATAGGGGAAACTGACTGTCTCAGAAAGGTCTCCTGCTGGGAGTTCAGAGCATAAACGGGAGCAATGGTAAAGGAGAAGGCCCCAAACCTTATTCTAACAGCCAGGAACCTAACCTACCTGGGACTTTGTGTACCTTCTCAACTATCTCCCCAGCAAAGTCCTAGAGACCAATATTGCCACCCCGCATGTTTTGTAGTTGTTGAGGACCAAAGCTGTCTAGGGAACCATCTTGAGCGCATGTGAAACGTATCTTTGTGTAACAGATGGGTCTTTTGTAATAGACACATATGGCTCCCAGATTTCTCTAGACCGGACAGGATCGCTAACCACTTGGTTGGGCTGTTGAGCCGACGAACATTCAAACTTAAGCACTTAATTGTCATACCATCACAGGGAGAAAATCGCTCGGGGGGGAGAGGATCCACAGAGGGGCCAAGACTCAGAACAGGGTCCCAGCCGCTCCAAGTCACACAACCAACCCATGAGGGCCCATAATGACCAAACCCGGAGGGAAGCATACAAACATATCTATAACAGGTGCTCATAACAGAAAAGTCCTCTCATAACCATCCTAAAGAGGAAAAGTCTCAACAGGGCCGTAGAACCACACCAGTTCACCTGTTACGTCCATCGCCTCCACCGCCCAGGCCCGCTCAAGTGGGCACAGGCCCGCAATCAGCGACCCCTTGCTAACCAACAGCACCCAGTCAGTCCTCGTCCAGGCACTTGTCCCAGCCGCTACACTGCTCACAGCCGCCTGACGTTCCGAGATCCGCTCTGACTCAGTAGGGCGCTGTTGCTTCCTCCTTCACTCCTTCCTCCTCCAGCGTGGGCGATCTCCTCCCGCCAGACCCAGATTCAAGTCTGAGCGCCGCGTGTCCCCCTCCAGACACAGGATCCGGTGAGCCTCAGATACCGACTTCACCTGGCGAAGCTGGTCCTCCCAGCAGAAGACAAGGCGGAACGGGTGGCACCATGTGTAGGACACGGCATGGCCACGCAAGTGCTCTGTGATAGGTTTAAACTCCCGCCGTCACTGTAAGGTCCGAACCGACAGGTCCTGGTATAATTGCAAGTGATGGCCTCTAAAGTGGACCTGCAGGAGATTGCGTGCCCGTTGCAAAATATTTTCTTTCAGCCCATAGTTGTGGACGCATGTCAGGATATCCGGTGGGCGGTCCCCGGCCCCGCCAGCTCGGCCCACACGATGTACTCTATCCAGGACAATCTCCTGGGACACCTCCAGATCCAGGACTGAGCGGAACAGCGCCACCACAAAGTCTCCAATGTCATCTTTCTCCGCTCCGATCGGCGCTCCTCTAATGCAGATATTGTGTCTGCGAGAGCGGTTCTCAAGGTCCTCCACCATCATCTGAAGGAGGTCCTGCTGTTCCTGCAAGCGTATAACCTCCTGCTGCAGGACCGCCACCTCCTCACAGCGGGCCGCTTCCCCATCCTCAACCTGGGTTACCCGCTCACCCAGGGACGTAAACTCCACTCGCAACTCCTTCACCTCATGCGATATATCTTTGCGGAGTTCCTGCAGGTTCCCACGGAGCGATTCAAACAGGGAGGTGAGGAATCCCTTCGTGACAGGGGCCGCCTCGTCCTCCGATGTCTCCCTCCTTGCCTCAGGGGACCTTGCGACTGGCTCTTCAGGGCCCTCCCCCGGCACCGGGCGCCCCCGTCAACATGTCTCTTACCGTCCTGTTCCGCTTGGGCTTGGAGGTCGTCAGCTCCTCTACCCTCTGGCAGCTACAGCTCAGGTATTCCAGCCGGCCCTCTGCGCGACAACACCGGGTACCGTATTCTCCTGGGCGGGCCCCCACCAGCAGCCGTCAGCCTCTTCTCAGCAGGATACTCAGTAGGGCCACTACCAGAGACAGCTCGATTCTACGCCAGATACGCCCCACCACGGGCCTCCCGCACCGCCAACCGGCCTCCAAGATCCATTGCGGCCTCACCACAGCCGAACACAGCCGTTCCAGGGGGTCCTCGCCCTTTCGCTGTCCTCTCCGGAGTCTCCGGCCGCAGGGCCCAGCAGGCGGGCCCAGCCGTCTCTCCACCCGGGCACAAGGCTCACTGGCGAGGCCCCGCCACAGGCCCGTCTCCCTAGGGAGCCCCGGCCCCCACTAAGGGCACCGCCGCACCCCCACTGCTTCCCAGCACGTCTCCAGCCTCCGGGCCCGCCATCCAGCGCGTCCAACACGTCCACTCACATCGCCATCTTGGCCACGCCCCCTTCTTTCTTGTTTAATGACCTCCATACACTCTTATGAAAGATTTAAATATCCGAATTCTAAGACCTCAGGAGCCAGATTGCTAGGTTGAGTGATGCTGGATCCGGGTGTCTGATCTGTTGTTTGTGTTGTGTCAACAGATCTGGTCTGTTTGGCAGTTTGATGTGGGGTACTACTGACAAGTCCAACCGTGCGGTGTACCACGGCTGGCGAGCCCATATTGGTGCTATAAGTATTAGTTTGAGTTTGTTTTGACTCAGTTTGTTGACCAGATAAGGAATGAGCGGGAGGGGGGGGGAAAGCGTAAGCAAATATCCCTGACCAGCTGATCCACAGAGCATTGCCCTTGGACTGAGGGTGTGGATACCTGGACGCGAAGTTTTGGCATTTTGCGTTTTCTTTTGTTGCAAACAGATCTATGTTTGGTGTCCCCCAGCGGTAGAAGTGATCCTGTAGAATCTGGGGATGTATTTCCCATTCGTGAGTTTGCTGTTGATCTCGACTGAGATTGTTGGCTAACTGATTTTGAATGCCTGGTATGTATTGTGCTATCAAACGAATGCTGTTGTGAATTGCCCATTGGCAAATTTTTTGTGCTATGAGACACAGCTGTGACGAGTGTATCCCCCCCGTTTGTTTAGATAATACATTGTTGTCATATTGTCTGTCTTGACAAGAATGTGCTAGCAGTGGTTGAAACGCTTTTAATGCTAGAAACACCGCTAGCAGTTCCAAGTGATTTATGTGAAGTAGTTTTTGCCGATTGTCCCATTGACCTTGTATGCTGTGATTGCTGAGGTGTGCTCCCCACCCAACTATGGAAGTGTTTGCTGTAATAATGGAGTGAGGCACTGGGTCTTGAAAAGGACGCCCTTTGTTTAAATTTACAGGGTTCCACCTTTGAAGCGAGGAGTGTGTTTGGCGGTCTATCAACACTAGATCTTGTGGTTGACCCTGTGCCTGCGTCCATTGTTTTGCTAGGCACTGTTGTAAGGGCTGCATGTGTAGTCTTGCATTTGGGACAATAGCTATGCATGAGGACATCATGCCTAGTAGTTTCATTACAAACCTTACTATGTAGTTTTGGTTTGGTTGCATGCTGGCTGCGAGTGGCAATTGCTTTTTGTGTGTTGAGTGTTGCTCCCAAGTATTGTTGTAGTTGGGATGGTTGTAGATGTGATTTTTGGTAATTTATAGAAAACCCTAGTTTGTGTAGAGTTTCTATGACGTATTGCATGTGAATTTGACATTGTTGCTGAGTGTTGGCTTTTATTAGCCAATCGTTTAAATATGGGAATACGTGCATGTGCTGTCTCCTTATATGAGCTGCTACTACGGCTAGGCATTTTGTAAATACTCTGGGGGCTGTTGTTATTCCGAACGGTAGCACTTTGAATTGATAATGTTTACCTTGTATTGCAAACCTGAGGTATTTCCTGTGAGATGGATGGATGGGTATGTGGAAATACGCATCCTTGAGATCCAGTGTTGTCATGTATTCCCCTTTTTTTTAGTAAGGGGACTACGTCTTGAAGTGTGACCATATGGAAATGATCTGATTTGATGAAGAGATTCAGTGTTCTGAGATCTAAGATTGGCCTTAATGTTTTGTCCTTTTTTGTAATAAGGAAATACAGGGAGTAAACGCCTGTTCCTTTCTGGTGATAAGGTACTAGCTCTGTGGCTTGTTTTTGTAGTAGTGCTTGGACCTCTATATGTAATAGGTCTGTTGTGGAGACAATCTGTGTGGTTTTGGTGGAACATCTGGAGGGAATGTTGTGAATTCTATGCAATAACCATGTTGGATAATTGATAGGACCCACGTGTCTGTGGTAATGTGTGCCCAATTGTGGTAGTATTTGGTTAGCCCCCCCCCCACTGGTGTCAAGTGTTGAGGTAGTGTGACATTGAAGTCACTCTTTGCTAGGGCTCGGTTTGGCGGGCTGGAATTTCCCTCTTCCTCTCTGGAACTGCCCTCTATAGGAACCACAAACCCCCCCCACCTTTGGTATTGTGACTTGTAGGTGGGTTTTGTTTGGAAGGTGGATGGTTCAGATGTCTGTTGCCGAAACCCCCCTCTAAATTATGGTTTCCTAAAGGTGTCTCTGAATTGTGGGGAGTAGAGCGCGCCAATGGCTTTGGCCGTGTCTGTGTCTTTTTTCATCTTCTCGATCGCTGTATCGACTTCCGGCCCAAACAACTGATGTTGGTTAAACTGCATATTTAGTACTGCTTGTTGTATTTCTGGTTTGAATCCAGAACTTCGCAGCCATGCATGTCTTCGAATGGTTACAGCTGTGTTGACAGTTCGTGCTGCTGTATCTGCAGAGTCCTATGCAGACCTTATCTGATTGTTTGATATGACCTGTCCCTCTTCAACTACTTGCTGGGCACGTTTTTGGTGTTCCTTGGGCAAGTGCTGGATGATGTCTTGCATCTCGTCCCAGTGTGCCCTATCGTAGCGTGCAAGTAGGGCTTGCAAATTTGCAATTCGCCATTGATTGGCTGCTTGTGATGCTACTCTCTTGCCCGCTGCGTCAAACTTTCGACTCTCTTTGTCAGGTGGTGGGGCATCGCCTGATGATTGTGAGTTCGCCCTCTTTCTTGCAGCCCCCACAACCACTGAGTCCGGGGTGAGCTGTTGCGTTATAGACACTGGGTCTGTCGGGGTGGTTTATATTTCTTTTCGACCCTCGGCGTGATAGCTCTTCCCTTTACAGGCTCTTGGAAGACCTGTTGTGCGTGCTTGAGCATGCCTGGTAGCATTGGCAGGCTTTGATAGGATGCGTGGGTAGATGCCAGAGTGTTGAAAAGGATGTCATCCTCCACTGGTTCAGAGTGCATTGTTACGTTGTGGAACGTAGCTGCCATGGCTAGTACTTGCGTATATGCTGTACTGTCCTCTGGTGGTGAAGGCTTGGTTGGATAACACTCTGGGCTGTTGTCCGATATAGGTGGATCGTATAGATCCCAAGCATCAGCATCATCTTGGGTCATCCCAGTATGGGTGGGTGACTGTGTTATCAGTGTACCCACTGGTGACAATTGTGGTGAATGCAGTGGGGATGGTTGTGGTGAGAACTGTGGTGGTGGTGACTTGTCTCTAACCACTTTGGCTTTTGGTTGCATTTCTGATTCTTGAAAGGCTAGTTTTCTTTTAGATTTGAGTGGAGGGATGGTCTGTATCGTCCCTGTATCCTTCTGGATTTGTAACCTTTGTTGCCTTTGGTCAGGTTCTTCTACATCCAGATATTGCTCAAATCTATGCCTTTCTTTGAGTTGCATTGAAAGCCCTTGCTCCTCTGTGTATGATATCATTTCGGCTCCGAAGCAGGTTTTTTCGGTACCGAAATTCCTAATGTAATTGTCTTTTTCGGTTCCGAGGAGCTCTTTCGGCGGCTTGCTTGATTCGACAACTCAATGCCAAAAGTTTTCGGTACCGGAATCTCGACCGGAGTCGGAAGTCTTCGGCAACTCTTTGGCCTTTTTCGGTGGCGATGTAATCTGGTCACCTTCCCTTTCGTGGGTTGAGCCATGGCCTGCTGGCATCCCCGTGGCCTTGAATTTTTTGGTGTGACCCTGGGTTTTGGACGGGCAGGTTCACTCACAATTTGTTGCACCGTTGAGGGTCGTTCACCTTCGGATTCATCCGAGTCTGTTTCTTGGATGTAAATTCTTCCTTCGTACTCGACGTCGAGATCTTGTTTCGGCTTCAACGCCATTAGTAGTCTTCTTGTGCGCCGATCTCTCAAGGATTTTTTCTATTGAAACGCTCTGCAAGCTTCGCAAGTATCCTCTCTGTGTTCGGGCGACAAACACAGGTTACAGACCCGGTGCTGGTCTGTATAAGGATACTTTGCGTGACACTTAGGACAGAAACGGAAAGGGGTCTGGTCCATTAGACTTGGACGACGGGTGTGGTCTGGCCGACCCGGCCTCGATAAAGAGTGGAAGCCCTGAAGGACCGCCGAAAAGTCTTGATGTCGGTGCCGATACCCTAAAACTAAACCGGTACCGAACGAGAACAATACCGACAAATTTTCTATACTTAGCTAACTTTCCCAATTCGAAATACGGAGCGATTAGGAACACGTCCGAACCCGATGGCGGAAAGAAAACAACCTAAGATGGAGTTCACGCCCATGCGCAATGGAGCCGAAAGGGAGGAGTCACTCGGTCCCGTGACTCGAAAAGACTTCTTCGAAGAAAAACAACTTGTAACACTCCGAGCCCAACACTAGATGGCAGGAACAGTGCACAGCATGTGTATCTGCAGCTACACATGCCATTGAACATATATATATACACACACACACACATATCTATAGATACATATATGTATATATATATTTATTTATATATATATATATATATATATATATATACACCCACATACATATATATTTAAATGATTTCCACTTACCTGTAATATACTTATATCCAGCTGAGGCCACAGCACTCTAATACAAGTGCTTAAATCCAGATATTAGTTTCTAGAGTTATAAAGGGTTTGAAACCAATCCTTAGATAATACAGTATTTGTTTTTCAATTTGTAGTTTTACTACCATCAATAGTGGTTCTTTGTAACCAGTTTGTTCATATACAGCCAACAGTAGTAGCCTCTGATAGTAAATACATTCATTAACAGCCAACACGTGTTTCGTCACACAGTGGCTTCTTCAAGGCTTTAAAATATGAAGTGAACATATATTCTCATTTGTAAAAGAGTTGAAAACACTAAAGACATGACATTGCCAAATACAGAAAAAGAGGAGAAAAAAAAAGAGGGGTGGGGATGAGTAAAGGGATACTACACCGTGTGGATGAGAAAAAAGTGCCATGTATTTTAACAGCTGCAATGAGTAAGGTAAGGTCTGTTAGATTAACTGTAAGTCAAAGATCGTAACCACCAACACAGTGCAATATATACGCGTAGAGGCAAGGCGTGAAATGTGAAGTGTAGAGACAGGCCCTGTACCGTGCTGAATTATACAAAAGTTTGTTCAGAGTCACAAGAAGCAAATCCTATCAACATACCCAAGATGTCAGCAAAATTGTGGCCATATAAAAGTAGGTCAGTAATATGAGAAAGATGCAAATAAAAAATCATTGAGTTTGGTGGGCTTCAAATAAGTTGCAAAATAGAATTAAAAACTAAAGAACAAGGTGATGCTAGGATAGGTACCTGTGTCTAGTATATGGAACATATTAAATGATGCAATTGTCCAAAAGGTCATCTCCTCTAGCGAATCCCCAGGGGAAGTGAGACATAAAAGATTTGTAAAAAGATGTACAGCAGGAATAGAGAGTTGTGGGACCTGGATACGTCCTATGTCCAGACCAGGAAGAAAAGGTGTAGGAGAAGGGAACATGAATGGATAACCAGGTAGTAAAGGTGAAATATAAAACGTACCCACATTCAAATTACAAAGTACATGAATACTTGTATTAGAGTGCTGTGGCCTCAGCTGAATATTTTTATATTGTGTATTCTCATAATACATCATTGTTTTTACCCTAAGGTAGTAAGGTAATTGACCATGTAGCACCACTTCCTTCAGGCACTACTTACATTACTTACTGGACACACCAAGGAAGTGCTGGTATCTTACCATTACTACCACTTTTTCCAATTTATGTAAAATACTTACATTCACCATGATTTTCATGGTAAAAGGCATCTGTGGCAAAGTCATATGGGTTGTAAAACAACTGTAAAATACTTTTTTGGTAAAGGTTTTTTCATTGTAAAGCCTTCACTGTAAATGCATCTTGTTGTTTAGCCTTTGCTGTTAAGGTTGTTTCCCGATAAGGAGACACTTGTCCCAGACTGATCTTGCATCAGGTTCTATATCTATGTCATTAGCCAAATTACTTGACACTTGTCTTAGGACTCTGACCCACCAACAGAATTTCCTCCTCATCTAATTTGCACATTGTGTTCTTTTTCCCGTTTTAGGAGTTTCCTAAGGAAAACCTTATAGTACCACCCTTAAAAAAATGTTATAACTTTAGACAATGCAGAACTGCTCTCTGTTTTCTGCAACAACTTGATGCCCCTGTGGTTTGGCAGACTATCACTCCTTATTTGGCAGTGCCTACAACTAAGAAACTGTGTTTTGCCATGAATGAAGCCCAGCTGGGACAATATTGTACCTCCAGTTTCACTGTATGGTAGTTTAATTGAACGCCTAGTATCCAAGCTTCTATGTTTACCCTTGGTGGTGGAATTGTATCTTATGAGGTGAGGGATTTTATTGAGTTGATATATTTAAAATGTCGCAGTGGCCTAATTGGTGTTTTAGAGAATATTTTGGTTTAATTTGATGTTCAGCGTATATTGTATTGTCAATGTAGTTTAGTCCTTGTTTATTTGATCTTGTACTTTTATGTTGCAGAAGCGTAGCAAATACAGTTTTATTGACTGACTGACTTGACACTTCCACAGCTCTTAGAAAGACAGTCAGAAGACAACTGTGACAATGGCAGACATCATATTGAGTCAGCATAAAATTGGGAAATTCCTGACTCCTGTTACTCAAGATGGTGTCAGGGCCTACTCAAAATGGAGTGAGTTGGATCTTATGGGCTTTACAACAAACCGCTGGAAACCAAGGTCTGCTCTAGAGTTACCAAAATAGAAAAGGTAGCATTGATTTGAGTAAGTGAGAAGCTTACACCCTACTCTTACTTAGCTCAGATGGAAGCATTGTGGATATGGTATCTATACATGGCCGTCCGAAGATGTACACTGCTGCTTCAGATAAGCTCTAAACCACAATTCTCTATTAGGCAATTAAGGTTGGAGTAACGAGTTTCACAAATATTAGGTGTTACTTCAGTTCAAGGGAGAGCTTTACAAAGTTACACCCTTAATAGGAGCCAGGTCTGATATGCTAAACAAAGTTTATGTACCTGTTTCTACGATGGAATCAAGTCCTTAAAGGTTAGAGTAATGGAGGATGACAATTAGTCCACTTACAAACCAATGAACTCAGTAACAATGCCTCTGTCAAAGACACCAAATACATAAAATCTATCAAAACTATTACATTTAGAACAGGGTAGACAACTTGAAATATTCGATGTTGCTAATCTGGTTTTAAACCGTGTAAAGCGATTATTTTATTGATAAGGGAAAGACCAGGGATGTTAGTAAAAAAACATATTAAGCACTAATGAGCCCTTAAAACAACTTTGACTTTAAGGAATTTTGTAGATGCCTCATCACAAGTAACTATTTATTTCTCACTGACCATCCTACTGATGCAACTGTCACGCTGCAAAATGTGCTCTAGGATAGATATTTGATTTTTCAACTTGTTTCTTTCTTTTTTTAATTGGGGTGGGAAGGGTATTTAGAACAATAGACACAAAGTAACCACATTTGTTTTCATCATGAAATCCGACAAGCATACTGTTGACCTCCAAAACAACTACAAACTAGTAAACCGGAGGAAACACTTTTACCACAACAGAAGACATTTAAAAAATACTTATTAAAAGGAACAACAAATGCAGACGGATCCAAAGGCTCTCTCCATATATGAAAGTAACAAACAAATCCATAGTAATTCAGATCCGCTGTTAGCTACTGTCGGCAACTGTAGCAGGCACAAAATTAAAGTATGATTATTTCTGAACAAGGAGATTAATGGATGACTGTAGGAAGTTGGCTCTGTAATTACTATTTCAAAGTAAGAAATAGTGTGCACAGAGTCCAAGGGTTCCCCCTTAGAGGTAAGATAGTGGCAAAAATAGATAATTCTAATGCTCTATTTTGTGGTAGTGTGGTCGAGCAGTAGGCTTATCAGGGGGTAGTGTTAAGTATTTGTTGTACACACACAGGCAATAAATGAGGAACACACACTCAAAGACTTACTCCAGGCCAATAGGTTTTTATATTGAAAAATATATTTTCTTAGTTTATTTTAAGAACCACAGGTTTAAGATTTACAAGTAATACTTTAAATGTAAGGTACTTCACTTAGATACTTTAGGAACTCTGAATAAAGCAATATCACATACAGTGTTTGTGAAAATGGCAATAAGCTATTTTCAAAGTGGACACTGCAAAAATCAACAGTTCCTACGGGAGGTAAGTAAAGGTTAGTTTTGAAGGTAAGTAAAACACTTACAAGTCTCAAAGTTGGGGCATAGGAAGCCCACGGTTGGGGGTTCAAGGCAACCCCAAAGTTACCACACCAGCAGCTCAGCGCAAGTCAGGTGCAGAGGTCAAAGAGGTGCTCAAAACACATAGGCTTCTATGAAGAACAGGGGTGCTCCGGTTCCAGTCTGCCAGCAGGGAAGTACCTGCGTCCTCAGGGGGCAGACCAGGGGGGTTTGTAGGGCACCGGGGGGGGGGGGGGGACACACAAGAAGGCACAGAAAGTACACCTTCAGCAGCACAGGGGCGGCCGCATGTAGTGTGCAAACAGGCGTCCGGTTTTGTATAGGAAGTAATGGAGAGACCCAGGGGTCACTTCAACGATGCAGGCAGGCACAGGGGGGAGCTCCTTGGGGCAGCCACCACCTGGGCTAGGCAGAAGGTCGCCTGGGGGGTCGCTCTTGCACTGGAGGTCGGCTCCTTCAGGTCCTGGGGGCTGCAGGCGCAGTGTTGGTTCCAGGCGTCGGGTCCCTTGTTACAGGCAGTCGCGGGCAGGGGGAGCCTCTGGATTCTTCTTCTGTCTTCAGGTTGCAGGAATCTGATTTCCTGGGATCTGGGGAGTCCCTAAATACTGAATTTAGGGGGGTGTTTAGATCTGGGAGGGCAGCAGCCAATGGCTACTGTCCTTGAGGGTGGCTACACCCTCTTTGTGCCTCCTCCCTGAGGGGAGGGGGGCACATCCCTATCCCTATTGGGGAAATCCTCCAAAACCAAGATGGAGGATTTCTAAAGGCAGGGGTCACCTCAGCTCAGGACACTTTAGGGGCTGTCCTGACTGGTGGGTGAATCCTCCTTGTTTTTCTCATTATGTCCCCTGGACTTGCCGCCAAAAGTGGGGGCTGTGTCCAGGAAGCGGGCATCTCCACTAGCTGGAGTGCTCTGGGGCATTGTAACACGAAGCCTGAGCCTTTGAGGCTCACTGCTAGGTGTTACGGGGGAAGGTGTGAAGCACCTCCACCCAGAGCAGCCTTTGTTTCTCAGAAAGGCCCTCACCACATGGGGTCAGAAACTCGTCTCTCAGCAGCAGGCTGGCACAGACCAGTAAGTCCTGCACTGAGCAATTGGGTAAAATACAGGGGGCATCTCTAAGATGCCCTCTGTGTGCATTTTTTTAATAACCCCAACACTGGCATCAGTGTGGGTTTATTATTCTGAGAAGTTTGATACCAAACTTCCCGGTATTCAGTGTAGCCATTATGGAGCGGTGGAGTTTGTTTTTGACAAACTCCCAGACCATATTCTTAATATGGCCACAACTGTACTTACAATGTCTAAGAATAGACTTAGACATTGCAGGGGCATATTGCTCATGCAACTATGCCCTCACCTGTGGTATAGTGCACCCTGCCTTAGGGCTGTTAAGGCCTGCTAGAGGGGTGACTTACCTATGCCACAGGCAGTATTTTGTGTGCATGGCATTCTGAGGGGGATGCCATGTCGACTTTGCCTTTTTCTCCCCACCAACACACACAATCTGCAATGGCAGTGTGCATGTGTTAGGTGAGGGGTCCCTTAGGGTGGCACAACATATGCTGCAGCCCTTAGGGACCTTCCCTGGTCACAGGCCCCTTGGTACCACTGGTACCTTTTACAAGGGACTTATCTGTGTGCCAGGGGTGTGCCAATTGTGGAAACAATGGTACATTTTAGGTGAAAGAACACTGGTGCAGGGTCCCAGCACACTTCTCAGTCAAGTCAGCATCAGTATCAGGCAAAAAGTGGGGAGGTGGGGGGGGGGGGGCTGCAACAGGGAGCCATTTCCTTACAATTACTGAATGGCTTTCTAGTAGAAGAACAGAAACATTTCTGTTTTTGGCAAACATCTCTCTGGTGGGATAAACACAGAAATGTCCAGAGTTCATGCTGTAGGACCTCAGGAATTGCGTGGTCAAGTTGAGACCAGCTGATGGAGAAGCACTGTTGTCCCTGGTGAAAAGGTGCAAAGTACTGGAAACTTGACTGGAGTATGTGTTGACATTTGTGGATGATCTGGACACTGGATATGTCTGACTCAAACAACAGCCATATGAATAATTCTGCAAATGTATATAGTATGCTGATCAACGTTTGGATCAGAGGAACTAGCAAAAAAAGCATATAGTAGTTTTTTAACCCATAAAAGACGCTTACCCTAGTGACTTGTGTGGTCTATTTAAAGACATATTTGAATGTTTTAGGGGAATTTAGGGGCCTTGTTCCATTCCCCTTCCTGATGTAAATAACTGTTCTTGTGTGGTCTTTGAGGATAATAATCCCCTTGCACACCACACAACATATATTATTGTAAATAAAGTCTTGCAGCCTCATTTTCACCTGTTAAAACTTGCTGCAGTTTTAATGCACATCATCTGCACAAGTGTGTTTCCAGTTCTGCCCGATTGTTCATCAAAGCTACAACATTCTTATCTTGCAGCTAGAGTTAAGCTTTATCATTTCATGATGGTGCTTACTATGAATGCTATTAGATTTCAAACACTTGCTGTCAGGGTTAGCAATTAGCTTTGGAGATTTGGTCCCACATCCAGGGCAAGAACCCTCAGAAGGGTGGGTGAACCAAAACTGACTGCATCAAGGTCATGCATGCAGGCATCCCTGTTTACACTCCCTCAACCTTCTTCCTTCTTTTCCTTCCACCTCTCTCACATTGACCTCATCATCCACATACAGCCTCCACCTCCCATCCAACAACTTGGCACCTGCATGAAGCAGGAGAGCTATAAGGAATTCGGGTGGTGTGGGGCAGAGAGAAGGTGTGAATCAGTGGTCTGATACAGTCAGGCTGGGACTGACCTGTGAACACAAAAAAGGGCCCTCTATTGCCTAATTTTCTGCACTATCAGCAGCGAGGACACTTATTACGGATCTGCCGAGAGTGCTATCTGAGTAAGGGCTGGTCCTGCTTGCTGTTAAATTCACATTCATTACATGTTTTCTTGATTCATGGGAGTTGTTGGGTCACTTATGTATACATTGCGAACAATGGCCTATTTCAAGAGGAATTTGAATGTTTTAGAGAGATTTAGGGGCCTTGTTCCATTCTGCTTCCTGATATAAGTAACTGTTCTTGTGTGGTCTTTGAGGATAATAATCCTCTTGCACACCACACAACATATATTATTGTAAATAAAATCGTGCAGCCTCATTTCAACTGTTATGACTTGCTGCAGTTTTAATGCACATCATCTGCACAAGTGTGTTTCCAGTTCTGCCCGATTGTTCATCAAAGCTACAACACTCCGTGGATGGAAACTAAATGATGTGCACCCAGGCTGCATTTAATTGTTCTTGCAGCTGCGCCACATCACAAAAAAATTGAGGGGTTATAAATGCGTGACAGTTGCATTTTAGTATGGTGATGGGGACACCAGCACTAAAATGCATTAGTCTAACCCCTGACTTGGCAAGGCTGTTTGTTACAGCTTTTTATCAAAGCTGGGTGAGGGTTTGTGGTGGTGGGCAGTACCATACCAACTGTACGCAATCAGCAGATGTTTTCAGCCATCAGTGCTGGAAGTAGGAAGCATGCTCTACATGTCCTACGCATGCTCCTACTTCTTTCTGGGTCTGACTTGTGTGGAACAGGGTGTTGAATGAGGGAGAAGGAAGCCTTCGCTTTCCCTCCTATTCCACCAGAAAGACATCATGGCTTATCGGCAGTCACAACTTAGCAAAATGGACTCCAACAGCCTTTGGACACAGAGCGGTTTTATGGTTTGTATTTTAATCCCTAATGCTATTTTGTCAGAATACACCTAAAGTTCCAGCCTGAAGGCGGAAATCAGCATTTAGTATTATTCGTTGGAGAGGGCAGCAATTAAGAAGCAGACAGTTGCATACATGGAGGAGCAGCAGCTTGACCCCATCCAAACATACAATTTAAACAAATAACACATCTCTCAGTGCAGGCAGTTAAAAACACACTCCAGAAACGTCAGTACATAGCTTCTTGCAATCATAACTGTCAAGACGCAGGTATGTGCAGAAAAAGTGCGGTTTAATGATTTTAAATAAAGTCTTTTTTTACAAATAGGTTATATTGCGTTGCCTAGCTGTAGGTAAAATGCATCTGTGTCAGATGCTATTTGTGGATCTGGGGAAGAAACAATACTTCCATTTGAAGTTTTCAAATATCATTCCCCAGTATTTAATTTGTAAAAATAAAAAAATAAAGAGACCAAGTGCCAGGGCCCTTGTCAGGATGCTGCTTCAGCTTGCTCCCCCATAACACCTACCAGTACTGCCAATGACAGTATGGTGTCCTTCCCAGCCCTGGAGCATGCAAAGAGATTACACCACACATGGGAGCTGCGGTTGATCATGTCTTTTTTCTCCGACATCCACTCACACACATCATTGCGTCATATTTCCTAGAACCACGTCCTGATACCTCCCCGCTTGTCACATGGTTCCTGTTCAGAGTCAGCCCAGAACCACAAGGGTCCTAGAGTACACAACATCAATATACTACATATTCCCCTTTGTTAACTAAAAAGGTGGAAGGCATTATTTGAAATCACATCTTCTCAATTAGTCTGCAAGGAGCTCACACTAGTCTGCTGACTCATGTGATCCGAGGTGATTGTAGTACACCCGTATCAGGTAATGGTGGTACAGGTTTAGGCTCAAGAGCCAGACCTGAGGTTGTGGTTGCCTCAAGCACTGTTGCAGGAGCTGGTGAGTGTTGAGGTAGGTGTGTGAAGTGTGGTGTATCCTGAGAGACAGACTTTGCCAGGGCGATGTGCTGTCACTATGTGCCCCTTGCACAGCACCACCTTTAAAGGGTCAGTGGCGAAAGGGGTATCAATCTTCCTTTTCTGTCACTGCTTTAGCAGTATCCAGTCTCCTTTGTTAAAAACTGTTTTCTGGGCGTTTCATTGCTGATCAGCATACACTTTCATTTTGCTATAAAGAGAAGGGTTGAGGTCAAGAAGTTTGTCAGCATTTACTGATTGATCAGATGTCCATTGAGGAACTATTGTTCTGATGGCTCTCCCACACAACAAGGTACCTTGGCTTTCACCCGCGGTGGAGTGAGGAGTTGATCAAACGCACCTGAGGGCCTGGCACATAGCTTGGCTCAAATCAGTTCAGTTCCTTCCATGGACGCTCACTGAATTACCCTCTTGAGGGTGCCCATAAATACTTGGGGACAGAGGGGTGTACTCTTTATGTGTTTGACATGGAGTCATACAAGAAACTCTCTGAACTCTTTCCTGTTGAAAGGTGGGCCATTATCAGATTTTAGGTTCTCAGGGATACCCCCCCATTGCAAAGATGTCATCAAGTCTTTATAAGACTTTTTCAAGAGTTGTCGAGGACTGTGTTTCCACCAATGGAAAACAGGAATATTAATCTCTGATTACCATGAGATGCTGTCTGTTTCCTGATGGTCCGAAGAAGTCAGCGGAGACTCTCACTCAGGCATGGGCAGGAAGGTCAGACAGACGTGGCATGCTTTTAATTCCCTGTCTACTCGTTCATCAAGGGAACCACACACTGTCTCTCAATACTCTTTTGGTGGCTACAACGCCATAATGTCCTTCAAGGACCAATTTGATGACCTATTGCCATAGGATCTCAGCTAGGACGATTCTCAAGCCTCTCAGTATTATGCCTTCTTGGGTGACAGCTAACTCATCCTGTATGTTTTTTTAACTTTCGGAATTCAGTATCACCAGCTAAAGGCCAGGTGTGTCGTCTTCATGAGTATGTCTCAATGAGTTCTTTGACAATAGTCATGTCACAATCAGTGTTGGGGGCAGCAATGATTTGATCCAATGCAGAGCCGATGGAGTTCTGGATTTCATAATAAAATTGAGATATTCTTTGGCTGTCCTGGATGTTGAAAGAGAACAATGTAGCAGCACTTGTGAAAAATAATCTGCAGGATTCTGATACTTCCTCTGGTTTGTGAACAATCTCATAGTTGTATTCTTGCTGCCTCCCTGAAAAAAGTGAACTTGGTGCTGTTGGCTTAAAGCCACTTTCATGATGTAGCAAGGTGACAGCTTTGTTGGGGCAGTATTGACTTTTCACAGATCCCAATTGTCTCTGATGAGAATGAGCTTCTTGGTATTGTCATGCAAGCAGACAACACACAGTAACAGAGAGTTGATCTATTGTATATTAGCAGCAGACAGGTATTATTGTTCACAGAAAGGTCACCCAATAAAGGAGAGAAGGTTATCAAATGATAAAAGTGAGCAGTAGACTGAGCTTATGCCTTATTTATCTAACCAACTACTTGCCTGAAACAACATATCCCCTACTAATGATCCCACTTAACTGGTATTAATTTTAACCTACCATAAAGAAACTGGAGTGACTGTATGGAATGTTTTATTTTGAAAGCACCTGCCTAACTCCAATATACAACAATACTACTAATTAACCACTAACCTCAGGTTCTGAGTAGTGTGCTAGGCAGCATACAACTCTTCAACACCTCACAAGGGTAGTAAGAGCTATATAAATGCAATTACAATTTCTTTGGAGACCATTCCTTGTAAGCATACTTACCTGACCAGAAAGGGTAAAGCTTTGACCTGTCCCAGTGGGCCTTGGCCAAAAATAACCTGGTCTTCTGTTCCCTGATTGAATTTGGGTGCATTAGAAAGCATGAGTCGGAGGCTGCAGAGTTGTAGTTGGAGTCTAAACAACACATGCAGATGTAATATGGGTCTACTGCTTGTGGCACCTAGATAGAGTTTGAATCCTGAGATCTCCGGAGGAGACAGTGGGCCTGGCTGCTCTCAAAAGCTCATGATTTTTTTGTCAGTAAAGCATTAAAGAGAGCTTTGAATCCACGTCTATGATGCTTGGAAGGACGAGGAAGATGCTTCCATTAAAACCTACATTATTATATTATAGGGTGCAGTCAAGACAAAATGCCATTAGGATGAATAATTCTACAAACACTGATGCTCCATCTGGTCCTGCAATATATAGAAACAGGGTGCGGAGCTTGGAATTGTGATTTTTTTTAAATTGGCTTATCATGCATTTTCATATATAGGAAACAAACCACCAAAGCATAACCAAATCATTATGTCTTGTGAAACTTCAGAGCCTCATCTCTACCAAACAGGGAGAATGGATGAAATAAGAGCAAAAGCAGTTGATGTAACTGAATATGGTGACACTATAACATTTTCATATATTCATTCTTGAGGGATAAGAGTGGGTGGGGTTGTGGGTGGTTGGGCCCATGACAAAATGAAAACATTTTACAACTTTAGAGAATTTACCATATACACAGATGCTGAAGAAGCTGAAGAACTACCTAGCACCTAAATGTCAGCTGTGTTCCCATAGTGTGGAACACCCAGAAGTACCAGGTAACTGACTGTCCTTGGGAGTGAAGCTGTAGCTAACCTGTGTTTTTTTCCTGTTTACCACTGTGTCCTCTAAAGTGGACCACATACAGAAATGAAGCCCATAATGTAACCCCATATTGGCTTGCACCCCTGCAATGCCACAGACATGGTGGTGCTGCTGTCCGAAACACCGAGCAAATCCAGTGGAGGAGTTGTCAGTGCGTTGAAGTGGAGTCCTGATCCCAACCTGGAAGACATAACAGCCAGACGAGCAACACATCTGCTCTCAGCCTAGAGGCTGAAGCAAACACCCATCGTATCCCAGTTTTGGGGATTGTTCACACGAGGAGCAAGGTCAGCAGTGATTTGCATACACCAGACCTCTGTTTAGATTGGCAAGGTGGGTGAAAAACACTGGACTGGAATGTGGACCGAGCAATCGCCAGTGGTGAAATTAATTCAAACATTCCATCCATCATGATGAGCAAGGCCACCACTGAAGGTTCTAGGCAGGAAAATGCCAGCCAAAGCCACATGACTGCAGCAACGTGAGCAGGTACCAGGGCCTCCCATGCCCAAGACTGAGCTAGACACGAAAACCATGTTCTGCTACATTGACTATTAGGTAAACAATCTCATTTCAGGTAAAGAGCTGAACTACACTACAAAATACTTTGCATGAGTAGAGACCTACTGACGTTCACGTGTGCCTAATCTACGGCTACACTAATGGTCGGGCAGAAGTTCCATGCACACTTGAGAAGTTCATAGAACAGGGTGAAGACACCATAGATGGTGTAAACGCTTACCTAGGAAACGTAACTGTAACCATAACTCCAAACCCATAACCGAAATAATTTGCCTAGTTTTACAAGCTGTTGTGTTACTGAAGTACTAAGATAAGCACTGGGCTGTATAATGCTTTATTGTGTCTGTTGTTTGACTATCGAGCTCTGTGCTCTTGTCCCCTATGCTACCTAGCTGCGAAGTGACTACTCACCCTTGCCTCCTTGCGGGCCAAATGCGGAAATGGTTAACTTGACCCAGTTTGCAAAGCCATAGTAGGATAGAACCCAGGACACCGGTGGCAAAAGACCTCAACAACAATTGTTGGAGCCAAGTAGTTCCTGCCTGCCCTGCGGCTCTCCGAGCAAGAAGTAACAGTCTGGCTCTTATGTGAGTAAAACTGTCTAGCATGTCTTCTGTAAACAATGGAAATGCATTGAACCATAGTCACATTTAACAGTGAACCCCAGCATTTTTACAGGGGGACCCTTTGCAGGAATGCAGAACAGTTAAAAGGTAAGTGGATGTGGAATAGGTACTCACCTAAGAGCATGAGGGTGTGTTTTGCTGCACATCGCACCTCCTCCTTGTCCGTTTGGCATAGATACACCAGCTGCTCAATGCTTTCTTTGGCCTGTAAGGAAAGCAGTTTCAAAGAACATGAGAAAGGAGACATCCTACAACTGTGGATATCTTTCCAGTGCATCTCATTACCCACTGTCTTTGCCATGGCCTTATTCTAGTCTCAGGACAATTTAAAGGCAAGAATATGTTTCTCAAGGTAGGTTTCAAAGTCAAGAGCTTTGCTTTGTTTTCAAGGTAATGGGCTAGGGTATCACAGAAACATCTGATACAGGGCCATGTGCATGTCACCCATGACGCCTTCCACCATCTCAGTGACCAGAGTAACCTACTGTGAAGCCATTGATTAAAAATATGCAGTGGAAAGGAGTCACAATGGCTGCATGAGCAGATGCACGTTCATAACCCCAGCCAGGCAGGGTCTGCCTGGAGACCCAGGGAAGGGGGCCTAAAGGTTGTCGGGCTCCCTCATTACTCGCAGAAGATGCACCACAGTCCAAAATGCAACATGGCAGCCGTGGGGATCTGACAAGCCTGCTGGGGCATAATCAGCAGCCTGAATGGTAGGTTTCTTGCTCACTAGGGTGGGATGATCAGCCCCAGGATACTATGGCTGTCACAAATTTGAGGGTTGGGTGAAGTGTCGTGGATCCATTTTAGTTTGCCTGGGTACAGGAGTTTAGCTCAGCTTCTGCCTGCAGGCCTGTGCCCTTTTACCTAGATAAACAAGCTCTGTTTTATTATCCAGTTTTATTCATTTTAGCATTGCTTGTAGTTCTTGCATTTCAGGAGAAATATATTTATTTTATGTCACTGCAGCAGATCTCAGCCTTTGTGTCTCTACAACGCCTGATTTGGAGACTGGAGGCCGACCTTGTTCTAAGGTAACGGGGGGTTGAGACTCTTGGACAAAGCGTGGGCAGCTTAGGTTTGTCATGCCTTGCTCTCTTTAGGGTAGCCAATACGCTTTAGGGAGGAATTTGTGTATTTATGTTTATTGCAAAATGTTGGGATTGGTCATATTCACATCAATAATTCTCACAATGCTGATTTTGTCTCATCATAATCCTAATCATTGCTGCTCATGTATTTTATCATAGACTGCAGTCTTTTCAATAAATGTATTAAAAACTATCCTGCATCTCCTTTCTGGTCAGTGCTGTGTAAGATTATAATAAGTATGAAGGAAAATGGAATACGGGGCCTATACCTCCAACCCCTTCTCCCAGCCACCACCCCTATGTGAGGCCACCAATTAGCAGGATCTACACTACATGCTGTCACAGAAAAGAGACTAAATGGTTGAATGCTGACAAAGTGGACTGCCCAGAATATGTTACGTAGCTTCCTTATGGCACCATCTGCACACATTTCACCAGTGAACCAGCCCCTCCAATGGAGAACCCTAGAACACAATGCACTCATGAAAGTGAACCTCCTTGATCGTCAGGCCAAGCTGAGAAGAGAACTTAAAGAGACCTAAAAAGTTAACTGGAGAAAGAATTACAAGCTTTGAAAGATGACCCCAAGCCCCAAACCTGAAACCATGAGAACACATATAGAGCCACTGGGAAAGAGCACGATGGACCTAGAAACTAAAAAGGAGAACCACGACTTAGCTAGTTAAGCTATGGAACTTGAACTGGGGAGAATGTTAGTCATCTTGGACAATACATTGACCAGGTATGACGAATTGGAAAATTGCTCATGTAGGGAGAACACCTTGAATAAACAGTCTGCTGGACACGGCAGGAGAATCCAGAGCGAACACCGTCAGACTGAGGAGATTAGTACTTGGCACCTTTCACTATGAGGCTTGGACTCAGGACATCTAGATGAAGGACCCCAGTACGGCTAACAGGAGCAACAGATTTGCTACCCATTATGTGTCTAATACAGAGCTTATACTCAATAGAGCTTAAGAGTTAAGATAAAACAAGGTGGCGAGGGAAGGAATGGGGTACTTAGATGATCACCACATCCATCTTTAAGGTCTCTACCTGGACAAAGTAGGATTTGGTATAACTCTTCATTTTGCTGGAAACAGGGGAGATGCTGCTGTGCATCCCCACTCTGTCCTAGAAAGACAACACTTGTTGGTAAAGGTTGACAGATATGCACTGACAGTGCTGACTAGGATTTCATTTTTACCTTATACCAGTAAATATTGGCTATTTAGTGAGAAAAGTATGGCTACACAACGTCAATACAAGGTGGTAGGTTGCAATGGTTTCTAACTGTTTGGAAAGAATGTGCTTGTACTCTTGTTAACGGCTATCTGTCCCCAACACAAGAAAGACATATCTACCCAAAATTATAACAGTGTTGATTTTCTCTTTTAATGTAAAAGGCTTCAATATCCCGAATAAACACATTTCAATATGGATATCCCTTATAAGGGAAAAAACGGCAATAATTTGTATTCAAGAAACATATTTAACAAAACAAGACCAACACAGAACGAGACGTAGATGCTACACAATGTCACTATATTCTTCAGCATGCTGTAAACACAACAGGGCTAACATCTTCATAGAGATACCCACTTTCATATAAAATATTAAATTAGAGCTAAGGAGGCCAGATAAATAATCATGAGGAGCCGATGGGAGAGGACCCCCACACCCACCCCAACAGTCTACGCCTCAAATAAAGACCAAGATACTTTATTGATAGGCTTTCTTGCACAACTAGCAGAATTTGCTAGCTGTGAGATCATATTGACAGGAGATCTGAATATGGATCGGACAGAATCATAGACAGATCTAACTCACTTCGTGGGACTCTAGGAGCCTTTGTAAAAAATAACTTAAACACACATTACAACCAATGGGGATACAAAAAAAATAGCGTGATGACACATGGTCGAACAAAAATATTCTTATTTCTCACAAGACCAAAATATTCTTATTTCTCACAAGACCATACAATGCAATCACAAATAGAGTACATCCTAGTTAGCAACGAGCTTCACCTCTGATAGTAAAAAATCTGAAATAAGGTCAGATATCTATCCCCAATTTCTATCCATTTAGATATAGACCATTGAAAGAATAATGCATGGACATGATGAGTTCACCCCTCAGAGACAGGGGATTTGAAGT
Source organism: Pleurodeles waltl (assembly GCF_031143425.1). Taxonomy (NCBI): domain Eukaryota; kingdom Metazoa; phylum Chordata; class Amphibia; order Caudata; family Salamandridae; genus Pleurodeles; species Pleurodeles waltl. The sequence goes on along the minus strand of NC_090451.1, from coordinate 569,969,931 downwards.
TGTTGGGCAGGCAAATAGTTGGATTTCACCCTAAGAAGAATACCCTTCACTATTCCTAAAACAGAGCACGTTTGTTTCTTAGGCTTGTATCTCTTCCTTGACAACTTAGATATAGCTTGTTCTTTCTATAATTTCACACTAGCTTCCAGTGGATTGCTTTAATACTGATGCATCCTGCGTAGCTGTCAAAGTGTTAACTATTGCTGACATTTAATTGAACGGCAAAGCATTTCTTTTATAAAGGACTATAACTATTACAGATAATGTATTCCATTGTCGCTGTAAATCATTTTTTTTTTTTTTTTTTTAGGTATGGTATTCGCCAAGACATTTTGATTTTACATAAATTATATGTATGGGCTTTCAGCTTCATTCGCATTCCTTTAAGTGGGTCATTCACATTTTTCTTCTGCCCTCAACAGCATACACCGTGGGGCAATGGGTCAGCGTGCATCAGCCACTGGCTAACTTCACTGTAAGTGACGGCATTCTTACCTTTCACATCTCAGTCCGCAGGAAAAAGAGTGCACGTTAGCAACTTTGCAGGTGAGGTTATCACACTAAAGAAAACGTTGAAACTGCCTTTAAAGCTGTTCTGTTCCTACCACCTGCTTGTTATCCTTCAAGGGTGGCTACAATACAGAACTGACTGGTGCGGCAGCATCTGAGCTGGCGACATCAAGCATGCCTGCACGAGGCTACAAGGATTCATTTTGGCAAGGATGCAAGCCAGGGCCGCAAAATAATCTGTGCACGCTTTGATTTGCATGTACAGAGCCAGGAGCAACGGCGGATATATTGTTACGTGAGCACTTTCTCGATGTAAATATTAAAAAAATTAATGTTTTCTGTTCTTTACTGTATTCACATCGTCTTTTTTGATCTACATATTAAAAATACAGCTCAATCAGCACCTCCTAGATCACTGTAAACACAAAAAATAATAAATAATATAATACTATATATATTGATGTCATTACTTGCAATACGCATTGCTATTGTTCTCTGTTACTAGTATAATGTCCTTTTGAATTGCCATCAATTCTAATGCTACTTTTACACAGTGACATGCTCTTGCTTTGGGTGAAGATTAACAGAGAGGAAGGAGGCCTAGCTGCACAGAGCTCGCACGGTGGCAAACAAGCTCCCCTTTCACCCTCTTTGTTTATGTTTCATTGCCTGTTGCGCTAGCTTCCTCCCACAGGTCAACCTATGTAAAATCTCTTCCTCCTCCTCTCCCCGACAGTGGCACCCCAGTCTGGTATGAGGCACGTGTCACAGCATGTCACGTATTTCAGCCATATCGTTTCATGTGTGTGTGCGCAAAAAACATGCCAAACAGTGCGCGTGGGTGCTTTTCAAACTGATCCTGTTTCTTAATTTAGAGCTGGAAATGACTTTATCATAAGTTAGTAAAATCCCCGGCTAACAAGCCACATAGTAGTCTACTAGGTTTGAGGGGTCAAAAGTGTTGGACAAATTAAACAATGTTCTAGCGCTAGACTTAATCAGTTTATGTCATCGCCTTCCAATTCTTGCTGAATTTTCTGCCTGCCTAGTAAAGCAGTATTCTCTTAATTGTACATGAAATTAGATTTGGGCAGGATCTGACCAATATAAAGGTACAATATCTTTAACAAAATACCAGAAGTGTGGCTTAAACGTAGTCAACCGGTACAAACATTTTACCACCTTGCATTCCACCACCTCATCCACTAGGTGTATGTTTTGACTATTTATTCATAGTATTTGTAAAGTGTGACTATCACCAATCCTGGTATCTTCACGCTAAGAGCGGGAAAAGATACCAACACTGCAGGCACAAGAGCACACAGAGGAAGGCAGAAACATCTTCCTGAACTGTAACAAATCTGAAGGTCAAAGGTAATTTATTCCATAGTTTAGATGCTCTAATTGGAAAGGGCCGTCACCCTAGGCAAGTTTTTCGAAACTTATTTATACAGGCCAGGTGTGCAGAGCTTGAGCGAAGGTCTCTACCAGGAGTGTAACTTCTCAATATTTCTCGAAACTGTACCGGGCCCTTGCCCTTGTAGCGTCCAAAACATGATACACATTGCTCTAAAAATTATTCTCTGCTCGAACGGAAAGCAGTGCAAATTCTTCATGGCTTCTGAAGCAGATAATCTCTGGCTAAGCGCCAATTTAGCTTCTGCTACCTAGACTCTAAGTAATCTATTACTAAATAGTCAGGAATTCCGAACATAATGGCATTGAAATAGTCCTGTCTACTAAGTATTACACTCCGTAACACCAGCAACGTAACCTGGACTTGTAACTCGTAATATGTTTTTCCAGAGATAGCTTCTCGTCAAATAGTACCCCAAGATTCTGGACAGTATCTACCTGTTGAATTTCTTCACTTGAAGAAAGAGGCTACGAATTATAAGGGAGGGTCACGGGGATCCTTTTCGCTGAGCAGCATATAAATACCATGTTGTCCCCATTTGGCGTACGGGAGTTAAGGCTCATCCATTTATCAATATCTGGTTACAGTCCGGAAAGCCAGCCACTACATTCTGCTGGCTGTCATTAAGGGACAGAATCAATTGTGTGTCACCAGCATAGTTGACTACCATGATGTTATGCGCCTTTTGAAGGTAATGAGTGGCCTCTTACAGATATTAAACAGGACTGGACTAATTGCCGAGCCCTGTGGAACTCCATGCTGCAGATGTTTAAATCCCAAGGGATAAGAAGACAGAACAACTGGGAGACAGCTATCAGAAAGGTAGGATTCTAGCCACTACACTGCTACACCATCAATTCCACTTGAGGCTAGCTGTTCAAAAGAATCATGTAGTTGCCAGTGTCAAAGGCAGCCAACAAGTCAAGCATAACTAAAGCTGTCGATTGATCACAATCAGCCCTCATCTGTGGCTCATCCATAGCCACTAGGAGTGCAGACTCAGTGCCATGTCCAGGTCTGAAGCCAAACTGTTCATCCTCCAATAAGGAAGCAGCTTCCAGGAACACGGAAAGACACCTACTCACATGTCGCTCCAGTATTTTCACTGGAAAAGGCAAGAGTGAAATAGGCCTATAGCTGCTCAACACTGATGGATCTGACAAGGGTTTTTTTTTTTTTTTTAAAAGGGGGCAACTATTGCCTTTTTCCACATAAGTGGAACCTCCCCTTTCAGCAACGACTGGTGGCACAGTTGTCATATGAAAGGAAAGAGGTAATCTCTAAATTCTTTCCACAATCTCAGCGGAAGGAGATCTAGAGGTGATCGCGATGATGTAGAACAAAGCAAAGGTTCAAAACTCTAGCCTACTTTCAGGGCTCTCACACTCGGATTTGAACTGCATTGTGTTGTCTTTTGACCATAAAACTTCTGAGCTGTTGAATCTGTCCTTGACTCCATCCGAACTCCCCAGCTTATTCGAGGAGATTGAACCAAGTAAAGCTAGTTAGAAGGCGGTAGCAATCTCTTGACAATTTTCATTTTCAAAAAGTCTGCCAGATCATCACAGAGTTCTTGGGATGATCTAATATCCTTCTTTATTCAATCTGGATTAGATAACTCCAGACGGATATCAAAAACCTTTCTAGCACTATTGGTGACAGCAATGATAGTTGTGGCAAAATATTCAGCCTTCATTTTATAAACCTCTCTTTTATATTCCTGTAACAAGGCTTTAAAGTGTTGTTTATCTGCTTTATAGTATCTAGTGCGCCATTTTCTTTCCAATTGCCTGTACGCAGGGGTAAGACTTTTTAAGGGCTCATTGTACCAGGGTGCAGGTGATCTATGGCTGGACCTTAATTTAGAGCTGTAAATGACTTCATCCTAAGTTAGTAAAATCCCCGGCTAACAAGCCACATAGTAGTCTACTAGGTTTGAGGGGTCAAAAGTATTGGACAAATTAAACAATGTCCTAGCGCTAGGCTTAATCAGTTTATGTCATCGCCTTCCAATTCTTGTTGAATTTTCTGCCTGCCTAGTAAAGCAGTATTCTCTTAATTGTACATGAAATGAGATTTGGGCAGGATCTGACCAATATAAAGGTACAATATCTTTAACAGAGACCAGCCCGTCAGGGGAAAAAATAAGATCAAGATTGTGTCCTGCTTGGTGGGTGAGGCCCTGTACTCTCTTGTTGGAGGTCCAAAACTTCACATCAGTTCAGAAGTTTTTGAAGGGAAGGCGACAGCTCTCCCTCTGCTCATAGGTTAAAATCTCCTAACATGAAAAAATTCAAATGGGTAAAGATGTTGAAAAGGGATAGCCGGAGGTCTGTAACAGAATACAGAATACCCGACAAAAGCATTGCCTTTCGCGGATTTCAGCATAAAGCCCAACATTGCTGGCCCTCCTAGCTCATCAAGCACAAGTAATGAAAAATTCCATTTGTCCTTGAAAATTATCCCGACTCCTTCACCTTTCCGATCTGCCTATGGTTCATGAAGGATGTTAAAGCCCAACAGGCAGACCATACCCAACTCTACTGCTTAATCAGGAATTGTCCAGGTTCCGGTAATATACATTGCACCCCAGTTACCTGGGGTTTCGGTAATAAACATCGCACCCCAGTTATCTGTTTCTAATAATAAGTTAACTTCCGTAGTGTGCTTTATTAATGACCTGGCATTTACTAGGCCTAAAGGACTAAGGGCCAGATGTACGAAGCATTTTTCAAGTTGCAAACGGGGAATCGGCCCGTTTGCCACTTGAAAAATGCTATTTGGGTTTTGCAATTCGGTATTAGGAAGGGGTGTGACAAGGGAGTCCCTTCCTAATACCAAATCCAGATGGTATGTATGATTGTTTTGCGAATGCGAACGCGGTCGCAAAACAATTGCAGTTAGCACCAGTTTCAAACCCGGTGATAACCCATTCACAAACGGGAAGGGGTCGCCATGGGACCCCTTGCCCTTTGTGAATGGTAGCGAAAATATTTTTTCAGAGCAGGCAGTGGTCCCTCTGAAAAAATGAAAGGAAAACTTTTCATTTTTGATTTGGAAATGCATCTCGTTTTCCTCTAAGAAAAACGGGCTGCATTTTTAAAAAAAACTGCTTTATGTTGCCTCCTGTATGTGCTACCAAATCACAAGTAGATTTCATGCCTTGAAAACAATAAACAATTCCCATCTTTCACTGCTGTTCAGGCCCCACCCATTTCTGCTTCTCCAGATTCTTCCACTACAACTAATCCATAAATTAAAGGTTTTCTTTCAGAACAAACCTTGGCTTGCCTCTGTGGATGTCCCTGCATGCCCGAGATCTATGACGTGCTGTTTCATGTCTACCATCTCTTACACAGTGTCAGTGGGTGTTTGATTTCCAAAGGGATGCATATTCATTTAGTTAAAATAATATATATATAAAAATTAACCAGAAATGGGGTGTCTTGAACCCCTAGATCTACAATTCCCTGCCATTTTTAATGATGCCAACTAATCAACAGAATGCATGCACTGCAAACAATCTCCTTTGACACACTGAACTTGCATTAGTCCTTCCTCCATTACCATGCTACATCCCCTTTACATATTTTAAGAAAAAGTGGTAGCGATAATGGCCTTAACCAGTTGAGGATGACAGAGCAAGTCAAGGAGGAGTGCTTTACCCTATGATGACAACACCTGTCAGACCTGACAGACAATGATCCAGAGAACCTTGCAGTGCTAGCTGACAAGCAGCATGACTCTATACTAAAGGGAACAAGCACTGGCAAAGCCAATAGGTTTTGCTTCTGGGAAATCTATTGGGTTGGTCAATGCTTTTTAGACATTACACAGCAGCAACATGGTTTGAAGTTGAAAAAGCACTATAACATGGTCAACACACTCTGCGTCATAGCGTGTTTTTTATTTTACTTTGAGCCATGTAGTAAGCCATGTACAGAACCTAGTGCGCTGGGCAACATGTCTGAAAAATACATTGCCAATGCTTATTTCAGAATGGCATTATTTTCCTGGGAAACCTTTTAATTAAAGGTGTGAACCTATTATTCTGAACACAGAACAGTTATGTATTTTATCTCCCACTGAATCGGTTGTGATGATGCAGGTATGGTTTTGTAAGGAGAAACATTCACTGTACCATCATTTCAGCTGGATGTAAATGTTAAGGTTTTGGGATTGTAGGGTATTTGGCTATGCATATTGTGCAATTCGAAGAAGGGAGCGAAGCACAGAGAAGCAGATAGAGGGAGAGAGAATGAGAGGGGGGAGAATAAAAAGAATGGGGTGGAGAAGAAAAGGGAAAAGAACAGGAAGAGATAGATCGGTAAGTGAACAAGGGTGGGAAGAGGGAGAAAGAAATTCGGAGAAAGAATGAGTGCAAGAAAGAGGGGAGGGATGAGAAAGGGAGGAAGAGAAAGGACGTGGGAGAGAAGAGAAAGAAACAGAGAAAGGGGAAAGGAGAGAGTGAGAGGAAGTTATAAGGAAAGAGAAGCAAGATATATTAGAGAAAAGAGAAGCACATCATTGAGAGAGAAGGTGACAGATAAGAGTGAAAGTCAATAGGGGATGGAGAGAAAGGAGAGGAGCTAAGGGGGAGAGAGAGTGAGAGAGAGAGGATTACAAAGCTATTTGCTTTACTGACTACTCAAGTAGGCATCTTTTCACAAGCTGCTAAATTGTCCATATGCCTGGTAAATGTTCGTAATCTTGAATCTCCCATGTTCTGCAGTCCTGCCACTGTGGGTACCGCATGTATAGTGACAAGATCTTGCAAAGGTTGCACGGTCAGATACTGCATGGGCAGAAGCCGTGTGTAAATCCCAAGCAGCAGCAGGCAAGGCAAGCGGGGGAAGAAGAATGAGCAGGTGAAGGAGCAGAGATAACAGGCCTGAAGACACACGTGTATCTACTGTTCAGTAGGATATGAAAAAAAGTACCTTCAGAGTGCGTAGCATGTGGAAGGACACTGGCCGGTAGCTAGTGGCCAGTGACCTGAAGCTTTACTTGAGCCAAGCTCGATGCCACACACTGAATGGAAAAGTAGATCAGGAAGACATGCAAAGTGAAAGAAGACGACGTGCTGACCAATCAGAAGCATGCAAATAAGAGCGATGTTGGAATAAACAAATGGTAAGTTCAGGTAAGTATTGGGAAGGTTCTATGCCTCTTTTTTTAATACAAGAGATTTCACAAGAACAGCACAAGTGCTGTGCAGGCGAAACCTAAAAATGGGCTCTCTAAACCATTCCATGGACCATTCTAAACCGGAGGGTATTGGGCACAGCGATTCCCAAGGGTACAAGTGATGACAAAAGTGGAAAGTGAATTTGGTTTCATGTAAGGCACGCAAGGAGCAGGAAGTAAAGGAAGATTTTTCCAAGCCTAAGGTGATTGCTTGCTGTCAAAAAGAAGGACTTTACACAACATAGTATCCAGTGAAATACCGTGTAACAGATGCACACTTGACAGCAAGTTTGTTAACTGTAGGTGAAGGGATTTAAGAGGGCCCTGTTGTACTAAACTTAGAAGAAATGAACATTTGGGAAAGGGGCCTAGATGGCCTTAATGGGGAAGCGCGTCACTGCTGCCGGGGACCAGTTACTGAAGGGCAGGAGCCCTTTAAATTACTCTCGCGCTCCCGCCGCCGCGGGAAGCGCGTCACTGCTGCCGGGGACCAGTTACTGAAGGGCAGGAGCCCTTTAAATTACTTTCGCGCTCCCGCCGCCGCGGGAAGCGTGTCACTGCTGCCGGGGACCAGTTACTGAAGGGCAGGAGCCCTTTAAATCACTCTCGCGCTCCCGCCGCCGCGGGAAGCGCGTCACTGCTGCCGGGGACCAGTTACTGAAGGGCAGGAGCCCTTTAAATCAATCTTAAAGACCCCAGCAAACTTGGATATCCACCACCATTTCAGACACCCGAACTGCTCACGTCATCCCTCGATCTAGACGGGGCAAGAAATATTTTGGGAAATGCTGTTGCGGGAAATCCAAATATGGCTGGTATAAACACAACTGAAAAGGGTACAAAACCTCCCCATGATATTCCATTTGCAAGAGAGAACCCTGCGGTTGAAGCTCCCCAAGACATAATAGATGGCCTAGACACCATCCTTAGTTGGAATATTGCAGGGTTGGAGAATAAAATGAACAACCCTGAATGGGGCAAATTCATAGACAAACATAAAATATGCCTTTTTCAAGAAACATGGGCACTGGAGCCCAAATACAGAATTGGCTACAAAAGTTACTGGGTCCCAGCAACTAAGATGAATTCAGGGAGACCCTCAGGTGAGCTACTTATATGGCTCAGTTGTTCCTTCAAATGTCGGATTGAAACAATTGACTTGGGCTGCCCTGATTTAATGGGGTTATCAATACCATCCCTTAGCGAGAAACCACTCCTAATAATTAATATTTATAATAGGAGCCTGGGTAGTAAATATGAGTCCGACACATTGACTATTTTGGACAGTTTTCTTTCGTGTAAATCACCTTCCCACTTTATTCTTATTGCTGGAGATTTTAATGTCACTTTTGAACCCTACTCGCTGGCCCAGGAGCTATATAAAGATGAAGATGCCTACTGGGGTATCCCTCAACTGGTATCTAGTAAAAGACCAAAAACAAATAGATTAACACATCAGGTTGTCGATATTACACTGGCACATGGCTTGCGGGCTTGCAATGGGCGTTCCCGCTCGGATCCCAATCTTCACCCTACATTTAGGCGCGGGACACAGAAGAGCCAGATAGATTATATTTTGCTTGATATCCGCCTGTGGGGCTATATGGTTGACATGAACATTGTAGAACATGAGGAAAGTGACCACGAACCCTTGATTTTATTCCTTAGGAACCTATTACCCCTACTTGAAGTCTCTTGTTCCAAGACCCATGAACAACTGCTTGTATTGTCCAACAATAGACGAAATTTTAGATGGGAATCCCTGAGCACCGACATAGCCACCTTGGCATCTGTGTTCAGGCAACTGGCTGAGCATATGGATCATATATCTCAGCCTTTAGAAGATAGTGGTGTGCTTATAGCAGCCCACACGCAATTTTTTAACTCTCTAAAAATTCTCTTTACCAAAGAATCTGCAAAAGAAGTTAAAAAAAAGTGCAACGCAAGGTGGTTCAACGCCGCATGTAGGGAAGCACAACACAAACTCCTGAGAGCTTTAAGAGGAGGCCAATCAGACCATATAAGGGAAGCCAGGAAAGATTATAGACAGGAACAAAGTAGAGCCCGTAGGACATGGGATGAATCTAGATGGGTTTCCCTCCTGGAGTCTGCTAAAACAAACGACACCTCGAAATTTTGGAAAATAGTGGCTGATGCCAGCGAAGAATTTAACTGTTCGCCTGGTGCTTCAATACTCCCTGTAGAGTGGACAGATCACTTTTCCCGATTATATTCTGGGATTACTGGTGTTACTTCTAGGGAACTGACCCATACCATGACTACTGAGAGTCCCAAAATTGAATTTACCCTGGCAGAAACCAAGGCTGCGATCGCGTCACTGAAATGGGGAAAGGCCCCCGGCCTTGATAAAATACCTGGCGATCTATATAAGACAAACCCAGATATATGGGCCCCATATTTGAACCTCATTTCTAATGCGGTAACTGCAGGAGCACCTGTCCCGAGCTCCTGGATGGGAGCAGAGATAGTTCCCATCTTTAAGAAAGGTAACCCCTCTAACCCTGTTAACTACCGTCCAATCTCCTTACTTGACAACTTCCAAAAACTTTTTGCTAAGCAAATTTTGTCTCGTTTAGAAGAATGGATTTTGGAAACCAATACCATTTCTGATCTGCAAGCAGGGTTTAGGCCCGCAGTTAGTACCATAGATCAGGTGCTAAGATTTTTAACACTAAAATGGAAGACTGTAGAAGTAGGCGGAGGTAACCTTTTCGTAGTTTTTATTGATCTTAGAGCCGCGTTTGATTTGGTCCCCAGAAATCAGCTATGGCTGACACTAGCTAATATGGGTGTCCCACATGGCCTCCTGAAACTCATTATCCGACTACACGAGAATACTTATGCTCAAATCAGGAATGGCAAGAATGGTGACCTAACAGAAGCAGTGGCTATTGAGAGGGGAGTCAGGCAGGGGTGTGTTTTGGCCCCCACCCTTTTTCTTCTATACATAAATAATTGTATTAAGTATTTAGCAAACTGCACTAATGATTCCCCAAAGCTGGCCGGGACCAAAGTACCATGCCTACTTTACGCAGATGACACTATCCTTTTGTCCAAATCATCCATGGGAATTCAGAATCTGGTCATCCAGATCGGTGTTTTCTGCAGAGATCACGGGTTAGACATAAATCTTAAGAAAACTAAACTCATGATATACAGTGCCCCGAATAAGAAGCTTAGAGCAAATATTAGGATGGATTCAATTCATTTGGAGAGGGTAACGGAATATGACTATTTGGGTATCAGACTATCTGATAAGGGCAGCTGGGATCCAGCTATAAGGAAAGGGGCATTAACAATTAGCCAAAGATGTGGAGTGATAGGACGTAAGGCTAGTACTGCAATAAGTCCCCCTCTGACCCTCATCTCTGAAATCTACAAAGCTCAAATTCGTGCCGCGGCCCTATATGGAGCGGAACTTTGGGGATTTCACAGACAATTGGACACTCTTCAAATTAAAGAAAATAATTTCCTTAGACACATATCCAGACTGGGGAAGGGCACGCCGATGCTCCCCCTAAGACTGGATTTGGGTCTAAATAGTATTAAGGACACAGCATACCTAAAACCACTTCTGTACTGGGTCAGATTATGGAAAACGGAGGAACTTGAACCCTTCAGATTAGCAGTTAAAGAACTTTTGCCACCTTGCTATGGATGGGAAAAAGTACGGTGGCTTAGGGAAATGAGGGTAGCTTGGGTTAAACTGAACTTAGCCCAGTATTGGGAGAATCCCGAGATGATCCCTGGTAATGCTAAACGCCTGATCAAAGACCGCTATTGGGAAAAGATCCATGAGGAATCTCTCGGCTCAATTGGGTTGGGTCGGTTGACAGCAGAGTTTCTGCTGGTTAAGCATGAACCTCTGCCTGAAAGCTTCCTGGATCTCCCTATCCCAGCCCGTGCTCGTTCCTTATTACTTCAGTTCAGATACGGAACATTGGCAGTCAACAGCTTTACAGCTTGCTGGGCAACCAATAGTTCTTTATCTGACAAATGCATAAATTGCCATCTATGCAAGGAAACTTCTGAGCATGTCCTATTCTTCTGTCCTCTGTACAAATGCCCTCGTGGGAAGTGGATTATCCCTCTGTGTAAAACACTGCCATCACAAAACCGAAACAGTGTATATAGAATATGTAAATATGACACTTCCATACTGATAGTGAGTTCTGTTTCCAAATATTTGGAAGCAGCATGGAAAATCCGCAGTAGGATTACTACAGATCTTAACCCATCGGTCGAAGAACGGTCTAGAAGTTAGCAAACTAGTACCCTGTTATATTAATCTGGGATTTTAAATAAAATGATTAGTATGACCCTCCGACGATAAAAGACTGTAGCCCCGCGCATGATGGCTAGAGACTTATAGTTCCTTAGCATATATAATTTTATAAATCGCAAGTTGCAATTCACCTGATCAACTTATTTAATAGAACTGAGTAACTTATGGCATTATTTTCCACTGGTTGACCTCTAGCCTCTCCTAATAGGAGCTACTATATGCAGTTTTTATGCCTTATTTTATATATTAAACTGTTTTAGAATGATCTTCATGTTTTTAACAACTGGTTAGCACTATTTTAGCACTTAGCCTTTTGCACAGGGTAAGATCCAGAAATTATTTTAAGAGTTTTGTCTTAATTATTTATGAAACTTTTTATGTAATTTTATGAATTTTTTCTCTCTGTACTAACTGCCAAATGTTTTTTCTACTAAGTGATGGTTTATGGTTTTTATCTTTTTGTATGTATGATCATTTCTAATTTTTCAAATGGTCCAAATTTGGACCGAATAAACTATTGATTGATTGAATGCACCTGTCATTTTCCTGCACCTGTCAAATCATGTTCTCACAGGGCAAGAGTTTGTGTGACCTACCTGGATAATATTTCAGTCTTTAATAATTCATGGTAGGGCCAGCTGAGGCACCTAGAACAGGTGTTGTTCAGGATACAGGGCACAAAACTGACCATCAAGGCAAATAAGTGCAAGGAGAGGCAGTCCTCTGCAGTCTACATTGAGCATCAGCTGTGCAACAGAAACATCCCCAAAATGGATGCAAAGGTCCAGTGTGTGTTGGAGTGGAAGATTCCTAATACCCAGGCCCAAAACATAGCCTTTTAAGGACTCACATGTTACTGCACAAAAACTGTGGCCAGCAACAGGATTAAAAGTGCATCAATGACATACTAACAACCAAAAAAAGTGATTTGGATTTGGGAATGCCAGAAAGCCTAAAAGCTCCAAAGAACACATTAAACAATGTACCTATACTGAGTGCACCTGACTACAGTCAGCCTTTTGCACAGACTGGCAATTCAGATAAAGGTGTTGAAGTAGTGTTGGCTCAACTTGTTATTCCACATCTTCCTTTCCTACATCCACTTTACACCCTTTCTACTCCTACAGCTCCTACACTAAAAGAGAAACATGATTGTTTATTGCCTGGTAAAACTTTAAAGTATCATAATTGTAAGGAAATGCCTCCTTGGCATGGTTACCCCCTGACTTTTTGCCTTTGCTGATGCCAAGTTATGATTTGAAAGTGTGCTGAGGCTGCTAACCAGGCCCCAGCACCAGTGTTCTTTCCCTAACCTATACCTTTGTTTCCACAATTGGCACACCCTGGTATCCAGGTAAGTCCCTTGTAATTGGTACCCCTGGTACCAAGGGCCCTGATGCCAGGGAAGGTCTCTAAGGGCTGCAGCATGTCTTATGCCACCCTGGGGACCCCTCACTCAGCACAGACACACTGCTTGCCAGCTTGTGTGTGCTGGTGGGGAGAAAATGACTAAGTCGACATGGCACTCCCCCAGAGTGCCATGCCAACCTCACACTGCCTGTGGCATAGATAAGTCACCCCTCTAGCAGGCCTTACAGCCCTAAGGCAGAGTGCACTATACCATAGGTGAGGGCATAGGTTCATGAGCACTATGCCCCTACAATGTCTAAGCAAAACCTTAGACATTGTAAGTGCAGGGTAGCCATAAGAGTATATGGCCTGGGAGTCTGTCATACACGAACTCCACAGCACCATAATGGCTACACTGAAAACTGGGAAGTTTGATATCAAACTTCTCAGCACAATAAATGCACACTGATGCCAGTGTACATTTTATTGTGAAATGCACCCCAGAGGGCATCTTAGAGATGCTCCCTGAAAACATACCCGACTAACAGTGTGGACTGACCAGTTTTGCCAGCCTGCCACACACCAGACATGTTGCTGGCCACATGGGGAGAGTGCCTTTGTCACTCTGTGGCTAGTAACAAAGCCTGTACTGGGTGGAGGTGCTTCTCACCTCCCCCTGTAGGAACTGTAACACCTGGCGGTGAGCCTCAAAGGCTCACCCCCTTTGTTACAGTGCCACAGGGCACTCAAGCTAGTGGAGATGCCCGCCCCCTCCGGCCACGGCCCCACTTTTGGCGGCAAGGTCGGAGGAGATAATGAGAAAAACAAGGAGGAGTCACTGGCCAGTCAGGACAGCCCCTAAGGTGTCCTGAGCTGAGGTGGCTCTGACTTTTAGAAATCCTCCATCTTGCAGATGGAGGATTCCACCAACAGGGTTAGGGATGTGCCCCCTTCCCATCAGGGAGGAGGCACAAAGAGGGTGTAGCCACCCTCAGGGCTAGTAGCCATTGGCTACTAACCACCCAGACTTAAACACACCCCTAAATTGAGTATTTAGGGGCTCCCAGAACCTAGCAAGATAGATTCCTGCAACCTGAAGACGAAGAAGGACTGCTGACCTGAAAGCCCTGCAGAGAAGACGGAGACACCAACTGCTTTGGCCCCAGCCCTACCGGCCTGTCTCCCCACTTCAAGAAAAACTGCAACAGCGACGCGTCCCCCAGGGTCCAGTGACCTCTGAAGCCTCAGAGGACTACCCTACCTCTAAAAGGACCAAGAACTCCCGAGGACAGCGGCTTTGCTCCAAAGAAGAAACAACTTTGCAACAAGGAAACAAACTTTAAAGGACTGCATGTTTCCCGCCAGAAGCGTGAGACTTTCCACTCTGCACCCGACGCCCCCGGCTCGACCTGCGGAGAAACAACACTACAGGGAGGACTCCCTGGCGACTGCGACCCTGTGAGTAGCCAGAGTTTACCCCCCTGAGTACCCCCAGCGACGCCTGCAGAGGGAATCCAGAGGCTCCTCCTGACCGCAACTGCCTGCTTCTATGAACCTGACGCCTGGTAAAGACACTGCACCCGCAGCCCCCACAAGGCCTTGAAGGATCCGACCTCCAGTGCAGAAGCGAACCCCAGGTGCCCCTCTCCCTTGCCCAGGTGGTGGCTACCCCGAGGAGGCCCCCCCCCTTGCCTGCCTGCTTCGCTGAAGAGACCCCCGGGTCTCCCATTGAAACCTATTGCAAACCTGACGCCTGTTTGCACTCTGCACCCGGCCGCCCCTGTGCCGCTGAGGGTGTACTTTTTGTGCTGACTTGTGTCCCCCCCGATGCCCTACAAAACCCCCCTGGCCTGCCCTCCGAAGACGCGGGTACTTACCTGCTGGCAGACTGGTACCGGGGCACCCCCTTCTCCATTGAAGCCTATGCGTTTTGGGCACCACTTTGACCTCTGCACCTGACCGGCCCTGAGCTGCTGGTGTGGTAACTTTGGGGTTGCCCTGAACCCCCAACGGTGGGCTACCTTGGACCCAACTTTGAACCCTGTTGGTGGTTTACTTACCTGCGAAACTAACAAATACTTACCTCCCCCACGAACTGTTGAAAATTGCACTGTGCCTAGTTTTAAAATAGCTTATTGCCATTTTTGTGAAAACTGTACATGCTATTTTGCTGATTCAAAGTTCCTAAGTTACCTAAGTGAAATACCTTTCATTTAAATTATTACTTGTAAATCTTGAACCTGTGGTTCTTACAATAAACTAAGAAAATATATTTTTCTATACAAAAAAACCTATTGGCCTGGAATTGTCTTTGAGTGTGTGTTCCTCATTTATTGCCTGTGTGTGTACAACAAATGCTTAACACTACCCTCTGATAAGCCTACTGCTCGACCACACTACCACAAAATAGAGCATTAGAATTATCTCTTTTTGCCACTATCTTACCTCTAAGGGGAACCCTTGGACTCTGTGCATGCTATTTCTTACTTTGAAATAGTACATACAGAGCCAACTTCCTACAATAATGAAAAGGATGAGGGCATTTTATTCTGGTCCATGGAAGCTACAGGCCATATAATTGTGCTTATTTGCAATATGGAGTGTGTGTGCATATTTGATGTAATGTTAAATCAAATAAGCCGTGCTGAGTTTGTAATATTTCAAATACAATTTAAAACTAAAATGTAACGAAATGCTGGGCAGTGCCCAAAACCAATCACTTTAAAAGCCTGTTGCACCTCTAAAACAGATCAAAGAGGCAGGGGCACAGCAAGACCAACTCCATTCTCTGACAGGAATGGCCAGGATTACCCTTGACCAGGCTTTGCCTGGACCAATCCAACAGCATGCCGTTGCCTAGAAGAGCTTAATGCAACATTCCAATCCCCCAGCTGAAATCAGGTAGAAAAGCCAAGGCCGGGTACCAGTGAACCTCTTGTTGTTCTGAAGCCAGAAGTTCTGCTTTTCTGGTCCTACAACATGCCACCTACACTTGGCAGTTCTCATATTCCTAAAAGTACACATGGAAATAAAGGCATACATGAACACTCATGACTCCTCTGCTGGAGGGGCATGGGAAAGAGGCACAAAACTGCATGCTTTCGGGTGGGCTATAATGCAGCAGACCCACTCATAGTTGAAATTATGGGTGGAAGACAAGTCCTGCGGCTGGTGGACCTCTTGTTCATCTGAACCAGATATCCTAGTGTCAAGGTCATTTGCCATAGTCTTCAATCCACAGCCCGTACACATCCACAGTTATGCAGGAAAAAGAGCAAGAGGGGGGAAAAATAAGCAGAGTGAATGGAAGGGGAAAAAGGCACAATGCAGTGTACTACCTGGATGTCTTGACTGCAGTACACCTATCTCTTAGGTGTAATCACTGATGTGAGCCGAGACCAGCTGTGAGTATACTACTGGAACTAGAGGTGTTGCTGTTGACGTCCTATGTCATGAAGGTAAAGCCACATTAGTGGGGACTGACTACCACTAATTGTAAAGAGGAGGTAAGATAATCTTCCAGGGTGCAGAGTTTTAGATTACAGTGCCTCCATAATTCTGAATCACACTGAACAGTATTAGGTAACACATCAAACAAAAATAGCCTAGCAGTGATCATACTGAATTAGGAGTGCCGCCCAAAATTTGGTAGTAAAACTCAATAATGACTTATGTTTCAACCCCTAGATTCTGTCAGTTGCTGAATCTTGTTCTGCCCTTCAAGGTTCACTCAAAACGACATCAAGTTTGCTAATCTCTGAGAGTTGTAGAATCATAGTCCATGCCTTGATCATGGCCAGGCTTAAGTGTGCTAATGTTCTTCATCTGGTCCTCCCTAATTAGCTGCACAGCCGTCTTCAGATCATTCAAAAAGCTAATGCTCATTTGAACTTAAAGATACCCCTTTAACAGTTGAAATCTAAATATTTTTAACAATTTCAATGGCTGCCTGCAAAAAACACATTCTTTCCAAATCTCTGGTTTTGGCTCATAGAGCTTTTTACAAAATAGGGCCTAAGTATGTGAGCAAAAAGCTTACTTACTACTGTCCTTTAAGGATATTAAAATCATCGAATGCGCATCTACTGAAGACTCCCACGATCAGACTTGCTAAAAGATGGGACTGCTCATTCACCTACTTGTCAGCCAATGCATGTAATGATAGCCCCTCAACTTTACGTCATAAAACAAATGAGTACTGTTAGAAATGGGGTCTATAGCTGGCAGTCGGTTTGCACACTGTCCAAGTAGGGACACTCACTCTAGTCAGGATCAGGGAGATACCTTCTCAGATAACCCCTGCACACCCCGTTGGTAGCTTGGCACGAGCAGTCAGGCTTATCTCAGAAGCAATGTGTAAAGCATTTGCACATAACACACAGTAACACAGTGAAACACTACAAAAGAACACCACACCAGTTTTAGAAAAATAGCCAATATTTATCTATTTAAAATAAGACCAAATACGATAAAAATCCAACGTACAGTAATAAAAATATAAATTCTGCAAGATGTACTCAAAAATACAGTTCCTTGAAGTCAATGGCTCCACCTGGGGCTATCACGGTGTTGTGATCAACAAAACCAACAGTTCAGGCCCGCTGCGGCGTCGCGGGCCAGCTACGATGTCGGGAAGACCCGCAAACAGTACCTTGGATTTGTAGGGCGTGGTGATCCTCGCAGTGAGCTCTGGAGAGCGGCGTCACTGACGTCGCAGAGTCAGTTCCAGAGTCAGTGCAGGAGTCGTCGGGCCATTGCCTGGTGATGACACTGGAGTTGATGGTGCAGCGTCGGTGGACCGGGGCTGCGGTGCAGGATGGTGCATAATGCTCCTAACGAGCGGTGTCCACAGGCCACAGTCCAGGCAGTGGTGCCAGTGTCAGCAGGACAGCGTCGTCGGGGAGGCCCAGGCTGCGGTGTGAGCAAGCGATACCGGAGTGCGGGGCCCACAGGTCGCGGTGCGAGCAGCATCTCGGTAAAGTCGTCTGATGACGGCGTCAGTGAGACTAGGTTCGTGGTGCAAAGCGGGGCAATGCAACTCCGTGTGGCGTCGGCAGGTCACAGTGCAGGTCGTTGGCGGCGTCGCAGTGGTTTCGACTCTTGAACAGCACAAAACACACAGTTCCCAGTGCTGCAGGTCAAGAAAACAGAAGTCTCTGGTGTCCCTGAGACTTCCAACAGTAGGCAAGCTCTACTCCAAGCCCTTGGAGAACTTTCTCAAGCAGGACACACAGCAAAGTTTACCCTTTGCACTCTTTTAAGGTAGAAGCAGCAACTGCAGGCCAGTCCAGCAAAGCAACACAGCAAAGAGACAGTACCCCTCCTCCTGCTCTTCAGCTCTTCTCCTTGGCAGAGGTTCCTCTTGATTCCAGAATGATTCTACAAGTCTGGTGTTTTGGGTCTTCTTCTTATACCCTGTTCTGCCTTTGAAGTTTGCAAACTTCAAAGCAAAGTCTCAAGGGTTTGCAAGATCCTTCCTTGTCCTGGCCTGAGACACACACCAGGGGGTCGGAGACTGCACTGTGTGAGGGCATGCACAGTACTTTCAGGTGTGAACGACCACTCCTCCCTCCCCTCTAACTCAGATGGCTCATCAGGATATGCAGGCTACACCCGCCTCCTTTTTTGTCACTGTCTAGAGCAGAGATGTGAACAGCCCAATTGTCAAACTGACCCAGACAGGGAATCCACGAAAAGGCAGAGTCACAGAATGGTTTAAGCAAGAAAATGCCAATTTTCTAAAAGTGGCATTTTCAAACCGACAATTTAAAAACCAACTTCAATATTTTTACATTGTGAGTTCAGAGACCCCAAACTCTGTATTTGTATCTGGATTCAAGGGGAATCTGTGCTTTAAGGATATTTAAAGGCAGCCTTCATGTTAACCCATGAGAGGGATAGGCCTTGCACAGTGAAAACCGAATTTGGCAGTATTTCACTGTTAGGACATATAAAACACACTAGTATATGTCCTACCTTAAACATATACTGCACCTTGCCCCTGGGGCTACCTAGGGCCTACCTTAGGGGTGCCTGACATGTAGTAAAAGGGAAGGTTTAGGCCTGACGACTGGGTACACTTGCCAAGTCGAATTGGCAGTTTAGAACTGCACACACAGACACCGGAGTGGCAGGTCTGAGACATAGTTACAGGGCTACTAATGTGGGTGGCACAACCAGTGCTGCAGGCCCACCAGTAGCATTTGATTCACAGACACTGGGCACCTCAAGTGCACTTTACTAGGTACTTACCAGTAAATCAAATATTCCAATCATGGATAAACCAATCAACAGTATATTTTCTATAAGGAGCACTTGCACTTTAGCACTGATTAGCAGTGGTAAAGTGCACAGACAATAAACCAGCAAAAACAGACGTGAAAAAAAGGAGGAAAAGGCAAAAAGTTTGGGGATAACCCTGCAAAAAGGGCCATTTCCAACAAGGACCATTTTAGAAAACAATTGAAAATGTGGCTTTTCAATGTGCACTAATTTCCTTTTCTACGTTCTACAATGCTGCCTGGCATTAGCACCGGGACACTCTTGGGCAGCTGTGCACTCCATAAATCTGTTCATTCATTGATATTATCCTTATATTGTCTCTCTGGTTTGCCTGTTTCTTTAACCTCACCTCCAAGATAAGGGCTAAGAACGGCTGCTAAGAAGGGCTCATGTAAGCAGAATACATATCATCACTCTGTCTTTCACCATTAATGCACACACTTGGCAAGCAGAACAATAGTTTCCAGAAATTACTAGAAGACAAAGCTACCTACAGTGAGTTTTTGCATGTCTGCAGTTTTAATTTGATAGTTAGCATTTATTGTATTATAACACCGTTGGGATGACTTAGTGAGTCGAATGCTGGGATCCAGAAGAACAAATTACCTTCCTTCGGTAACGCCTTATCTAGTAGAGACTTTATCTAGCCCCTGTGTCTTTATCTTTGAATATCCCCAGGCATCAGACTGGATTCAAAAGATTTTCAAGCAGCACCCCTGAGTGATACTAAGTAGGGTCGTTTGGCTCCACGTTTGCCTTGTTGGTGTTACGTCATCCACGCTGGAAATTACTTGTGCTGTACCTATATAGGCGCCTTTTCGGCTTGCAGAATTCAGTTGCTTTTCTGACTTTCCATGCCAGGAGCGTGGAGTCACGATGAAAACTGACCACTAGTGTGGAAAAGACAAAAAACGTGAAAAGGGTGTTCCTTACACTGAACTGGTTTGCAGAACAGATAAGATGGGAGGGTCGGTAATGAGACTTTGGCTACCTGTCTCTACTGGATAAGGCATTGCCGAAGGTAAGTAACTTGTTCATCTGATAGAGACCTCTAGCAACAGATTCCTTACATTTGAATAGATACCCAAGCAATATCCCCCCGGAGGTGGGTCTGCAAACCTGATTAAACCAAATAGTCCTGCAGGAACAAACGGGCGAAGTGCATGTTACAACGGTACTGATTATTCAGGCAGTAATACTTTGTGAAAGTGTGCAGGGATGCCCACAACGCTGCCTGACAGACGTGCAGGAAAGAAACATCATGCGCTAATGTAGTCGTCGCAGCCTAGTCTCTGGTAGAGTGAGTCTGTAAGCTCTTACAGGGCTGTTTCTTGGCCAGTGTGTAGCATATCTTAAGGCACAGGACAATCCATAGTGAGAATGTCCACTTCTGCATGACATGTTTTCTGCCTCCAACACAGACCAAGAAGAGTTGATCATCCCCACCCAGAACTCTTATGAGAGGTCAAGGTAGAATAACAGTGCCTTTTTTTAGGTCCAGATGGTGGATTCGCTCCTCTTCTTTGGAGGGATGGGGCGGAGCAAAGAAAGTAGGCAGGGTAATGCTCTGGCCTACATGGAAGGGAGTGACAACCTTTGGAAGAAAGAAGGCATGTGCCCTGAGGACCAGTTTGGCAGGGTAACAGGAGTTGTAGGGAGAATGCAGAAAGAGCCTGTACTTCACTGACCCTCCTGGACGATGTGATGGCCACTAAAAAGGCAGTTTTAATGGTCAGTAAACGAACAGGACAATTGTGCAAACATTCAGATGGTGCACACATTAGGAAATGAGTACAAGGCTGAGTTCCCCCTGAGGCATGTTAAATGGCATTGGGGCAAACATGTGCTGCCCCTTCCCTGCCACAGACGTAACAGTTATATCCTTGGCTGGGGCGCTGAGGTGCCAAGGAAGTAACCATTTTGTCCTGGACCTGGCTCATGGGGGGAGCTTCTCCTCCCCCCCTCCACACAGTGATGTCTGATGACATTAGAGCGTGACTGTGCGCTGAACTCATCGGAGGCCGCCCACTTCGCGCCGGAAACTCAGCTTCCAGCACAGATCAGTGGGGGCAGACAGAGGTATAAAAGGAAAGGAAAGAACAGGCCTTTCCTTTACTTTCATGTCTCTGAGCATTTCTGCAGCCCTATTGTGAAGCGACCCCTTGAGCAAGGGTTGCTCCCCGGGAGGCAATTTTTATTAGGTCATTTTTGCCCCTCCCTTGGGGCAGATCGGCTTATTTTAATTAGGCCGATCTGCCCCCACCCCGGTTTTAGGGGAGGAGGGGGTTGGGGTGCTTGGGGGCAGAAGCCACTAGGCACCAGGGATAATTTTTTATTTTTTTTTTAGCAGTAGGGAGCGACCCCTTAGGCAAGGGTCACTCCCTTTGGGGGCAAATTCTTTAATTCTTTTTAGGCCCCGTGGGGGGGACATCGGCCTATTTTTATTAGGCCAATCTGCCCCCAAGGGGGCTAGAAACCACTAGTCACCAGGGATTTTATTTTTCTACTTCAGTTTCACACAAGGGGAGCGACCCCTTGGGCAAGGCTCGCTCCTCTGGGGGGCAAATTAATTTTAGGCCATGTCTGCCCCCCTGGAGGAAGATCGGCCAAGGCAGAAACGACTAGGCACCAGTGATTTATTTTATTTTTTATTTTTTACAGATGGGGAGCGATCCCTTAGACAAGGGTCGCTCCCCTGGGAGGCAAATGTATTTTAGGCATGGGGGCAGAAACCACTTAGGCACCAGGGATTGGTGTGTGTGTATTTTGTTTGGAGGAAGCCCCTTGGGCAAGGGTCACTCCCCATAGGGGAACATTACTGTTGGCTATTTCTGCGCCCCCTTGGGGGCAGATCAGCCTATTTTTGTAAGGCCCATCTGCCCTCAAGGGGAAAGCCACCAGACACCAGGGAATAATTTTTTTCAAAAAAGAGGGTGGAGGTGTGGCCAAAGAAATGGGGACAAATTTGTTCTGCCCACCGGTGGGCAGATGGGGCAATTACCTCCCCAATTCATTCTCCGGGCGGGGGGCCTACAAGATGCCAGAGAATTAAAAAAAAAATTGTGAGGTGGTGCCTACAAACCAATATGTGCATGGTTATGCGCCCACCCCAACTGAAGGGGGTAAGTCTTTCAGCTCTCCCCACACCCTCTAAAAGATCTTATCCCAACAGCAAGCAAGAGGACATTTGATTATGTTGGGTTTGGTATTACATTTGGGCCATGAAAGCTTGTCAAACTCTCAAAATCGTCCCACTTGGAATGGTGAGGGCTGCACTTTTTGGACTTTGGGACGCTGCCATGTAGAAAAATGTACAAGACCTAGACACATCTGAAAACATCTGGGTGAGTCCAGGGTGGTGTGCTTCACGTGCACCTCCAACATTTTCCTACCCAAAATGCCCTGCAAACCTCTAAATTTGCTTGAAATCACACATTTTCCCCACATTTTTGTGATGGAAACTTCCAGAATCTGCAGGAATCCACAAAATTCCTACCACCCAGCAT
This sequence comes from Pleurodeles waltl, assembly GCF_031143425.1. Lineage (NCBI taxonomy): Eukaryota > Metazoa > Chordata > Amphibia > Caudata > Salamandridae > Pleurodeles > Pleurodeles waltl. The sequence continues at coordinate 569,947,373 of NC_090451.1, read as the reverse complement.
TGTCGCATCTATACCGATAAAAAATCTGCCCCACTTGTCTAGCCCCTATGTCCTTATCTTTGAAACGTTTCATTTTTACTGGGAGACTGAGGGGAACGTTGGGTGGTAATTTGTGCTGGTGCGGTGATACCACACAGAAATGTGGGAAAAATTAGTTTTTTTAGTTAAATTTGAGGTTTGCTGAGGATTCTGGGTAAGAAAACACTGGGGGATCCATGTAAACCACACCTCCCTGGACTCCCTCGGGTGTCTACTTTGAAAAAATGTCTGGGTTTGGTAGGTTTCCCTAGATGGCTGCTGAGCCCAGGACCAAAACAAACACAGGTGCCCCCCCTGCATAACAGGTAGTTTTGTATTTGATAATTCTGATGTGTCCACATAGTGCTTTGGGGCATTTCCTGTCGTGGGCACTAGGCCTACCCACACAAGTGAGGTACCATTGTTATCAGGAGATGTGGGGCAATGCTAGATAGAAGGAAATGTGTGGCTCCCCTCAGATTCCAGAACTTTCTATCACCGAAATGTGAGGAATAAGTGGTTTTTTTGCCAAATTTTGAGGTTTGCTAAGGATTCTGGGTAACAGAACCTGGTGAGAGCGCCACAAGTTATCCCATCCTGGGTTACCCTAGGTGTCTAGTTTCCAGAAATGTCCAAGTTTGCTAGGTTTTCCTAGGTGCCAAAATCCACAGCTAGGCACTTTGCAAAAAAACAGGTCAGTTTTCTTTGGGAAATTGTGATGTGTCCACGTGTTTTGGGGCAATTCCTGTTGCGGGCACTAGGCCTACCCACACAAGTGAGGTTCCATTTTTATCAGAGACTTGGGGGAATGCTGGGTGGAAGGAAATTTGTGGCTCCTCTCAGATTACAGACCTTTTTCTCTCAGAAATGTGAGGAAAAAGTGTTTTTTGTCAAATCTTTAGGTTTGCAAAGAATTCTGGGTAACAGAACCTGGTGAGAGCCCCACAAGTCACCCCATACTTGATTCCCATAGGTGCCTAGTTTTCAAAAATGCACATATTTGGTAGGTTTCCCTAGGTGCCAGCTGAGCTAGAAGCCAAAATCCACAGCTAGGCACTTTTCCAAAAAACACATCAGATTTCAATGTAAAAATGTGATGTGTTCATGTCACGTTTCCTGTAGCAGGCATTAAGCCTACCCATGCAAGTGAGGTACAATTTTTATCGGGAGACTTGGGGGAACACAGAATAGAAGAAGAAGTGTTATTGTCCCTTGTCTTTCTCTACATTTTTTCCTTCCAAATGTAAGACAGTGTGTAAAAAAAGACGACTATTTGAAAAATGCCCTGTAATTCACATGCTAGTATGGGGACCCCGGAATTCAGAGATGTGAAAATAACCACTGCTTCTCAACACCTTATCTTGTGCCATTTTCGAAATACAAAGGTTTCCTTGATACCTATTTTTCACTCTTTATATTTCACCCAATAAATTGGTGTATACCCGGTATACAATGAAAACCCTTTGCAAGGTGCAGCTCCTTTATTGGCTCTGGGTGCCTAGGGTTCTTGATAAATCTACAAGCCCTATATACCTATATATCCCCGCAACCAGAAGAGTGCAGCAGACGTAACGGTATATTGCTTTTAAAAATCTGACATTGCAGGAAAAAGCAACAGAGTAAAATGTGGAGAGAAATGGCAGTTTTTTTCATCTCAATGCACAAGTTACTTACCTTCGGTAACAAGATATCTGGTCAAGACATATTCTAGTTACAGATTCCTTACCTTTGAATTTCACCAGGCGTTAGACTGGATCTGGAGATTTTTCTTCGAGTAATACCTCTGCGTTCCGTCAGGTGGCGTTGGTCGACTCCGCGGGCGTCGTTGGCATTGTGCTCGCCATGATGATGTCGCAGTCGTATAGAGGCACCAACCCGGCGCGCTGATGTCAGTTTCTTTTCACGACTTTCCACGCCAGTAGCGTGGAGCCATGAAGAACACTGAGAGTGGTGCGCCAAAACTAGGGCCCTTAAGGGGGAGTTCCTTTCCCTAGAAATCAGTTCACAGTACAGGGAGGATGGGTGGGTCATTAAGGAATCTGCAACTAGAATATGTCTCTACCAGATATCTTGTTACCGAAGGTAAGTAACTTGTACATCTGATAGAGACTTCTAGTTGCAGATTCCTTACCTTTGAATAGATACCCGAGCAATACAATCCCCGGAGGTGTGATGCAAACCAAGATCCCACCAAAAAGTCCTGCAGGACCGAACGGCCAAAGTAGCCATCCCTTCGGACCCTATTGTCTAGGCAGTAGTGTTTGGTAAAAGTATGCAGGGATGCCCACGTTGCTGCCTGACAAATATCCAGGACTGGAACGCCCCGTGCTAGCACTGGTGGCGTGAGCTCACAAACCTTCAGGGGGTTGCTTTTTAGCCAGAGCGTAGCACATTTTGATGCATAAAAATGCCCATCTTGAAATCGTCCTCTTCTGCACCACCTTTCCCTTTCTTTGCACCCACATATCTCACAAAGAGTTGATCGTCCACCCGGAAGTCTTTGGTACGAATGCCAACGCTCTTTTTGGGTCCAGACGGTGGAGTCTCTCCTCTTCATGAGAGGGATGTGGAGGTGCATAAAAGATAGGCAAGGTGATGGACTGACCGACATGGAAGGGTGTCACTACCTTAGGTAGAAAACCTCAGCTGAAGCACCACTTTGTCAGGATGTATGGCACGAAAAGGTGGCTTAGATGACAAATCCTGGAGTTCACTAACTGCGGGCAGAAGTAATGGCAACTAAAAAGACAGTCTTTATAGTTAAGAGCCTTAGAGGACAGCTGTGAAGCGGTTCAAACGGGGTACACATAAGGTATGTTAAGACCAGGTTGAGATCCCATTGGGGCATGATGAATGGGATAGGAGGAAAGAGATGTGTGAGGCCTTTATTAAACCTCCCAACTATGGGAGATTTAAATAAGGAAGGCTGATCTGGTAACCTCAAGAAAGCAGAGATAGCAGATATATCCCTTAAGAGTGCCCAAGGTGGAACTCTACCGGGCAAGGGAAAGAATAAAGAGAAGAACTTGAGAAAGAGGGGCAGATATAGGATCGACATAACTGTTGATGCACATTGCCACAAATTTGTTCCAACGACAGGAGTATACAGTTTTGGTTGAAGGGATGCCTGGCTGCCAAGATGACATCACAGACTTCGGGTGGCAAGTCAAAAGACGTCAACTGTCACCGCTCAATATCCACACATGAAGCCGCAGAGTTGACAGGTTCGGCTGGAGGACCCTCCCCTGCTGCTGCGACAGAAGATCCTCCCGAAGGGGCAGTCTGATTGGAGGAACTATGGCCATGTTCAAAAGCTCGGGATACCAGACTCTTCGTGCCCAGTCTGGAGCCGCCAGTATTACTTGGGCCCGGTCTTGCCTGATCTTCTACAGAACTCTGGGCAGAAGTGGTATAGGCAGAAAGGCGTACAGGAGGCCTGAATTTCAGTTGCAACGAAAAGCGTTGCAGAGCGAGTGCCACCTTGGAAACTCCAACGCGCAAAACAGCTGCCATTGCGCGTTCGCCACAGAGTCGAACAAGTCTAACCAAGGTTCTCCCCACTGCAGGAAGAGACCTTGCGCCACCTCTGGATGGAGACGCCATTCGTGGTGGACCTCGCATCGTTGGCTGAGTTTGTCTGCTCTGGCATTCAAGGAGCCTGCCAAGTGTTGAATCACCAGGGAAATGCCCTGATGTTCCAGCCAAGTCCAGAGGCGAAGGGCCTCTTGACAAAGAGTCCACGACCCCATCCCGCCTTGTTTGTTGCAATACCACATGGCGGTGGTTTTGTCTGTGAACACCTGCACTGCTTTCCCCTTGAGGGAGGGAAGAAATGTTTTCAATGCTAGTCGAATCGCTCGGAGCTCCAGATGACTGATATGGAACCCGGTTTCCGCCGAGACCAGATGCCTCTGATCTCTGCCTCTCCCATGTGGCCACCCCATCCCAGGAGTGACGCATCTGTCATGACTGTAAGATCTGGTTGGGGAAAGAAGAGAAATCTGCCCTTGACGCAATTCTGATTTGTTAATCACCACTGTAGGTCTTTCGCAGTCCCTTCCGAGATCTGGACCTTGTCGGAGATTCCCCTGATACTGCGCCCACTGGAACTTCAGGTCCCTCTGCAGAGCCCGCATATGCCATCTGGCATTTTGAACGAGCAGGATGCAGGCGGTCATGAGGCACGGCAGCCTCAGAGTCATTCTCACCAAAATACAGGACAGAGGCTGAAATACTGGTATCATAGCTCGAATATCCTAGACTCGTTTTTCAGGAGGATATGGAAACTGCACTGTATCCAGAACAGCTCAGATGAAAGGGAGCATCTGAGAAGGAGTCAGGTGTGACTTCGGCACGTTGATAGTGAACCCCAGCAAATGCAAAAGGTTCGTCGTAGTCTGGAGGTGGGAGACAACTGTCTGGGGCGAGTTCACCTTCAACAGCCAATCGTCGAGGTAGGGGACGACTGGGACGCTTAACCTAACCTGAGCAGATGAGCTGCCACCACTACCATCACTTATTTGAATACCCGAGGGGCACTGGTAAGGCCAAAGGGGAGCACGGTAAACTGAAAGTGCTCGTGACCTACCAAGAATCGTAGGTAACGTCTGTGGGCCAGCAAGACAGGAATGTGGAAGTATGCATCTTGCAAGTCCAACGCTACCATTCAGTCTCCAGGATCCAGGGCAGACAGGACCTGAGCCAATGTCACTATTTTGAACTTCTCCTTTTTCAGGAAGAGATTGAGGGACCGAAGATCTAATATAGGATGAAGACCTTTGTCCTTTTTCGGAATTAGAAAGTAGCGGGAATAGCACCCACAACCTACTTTTGGCAACAGAACCCTCTCTTTAGCTCCTTTGGCCAAAAGGGCTTGGACTTCCTTGCAGAGAAGCGTCATATGATCCTCCAATATCTGATTGTATGAAGGTGGCATGGCTGGAGGAGATGTCTCGAAGGGGAGGGAGTGGCCCCTTCGGACAATTTGGAGGACCCACTTGTCCGAGGTAATGGATTGCCACTGGGCCAGGTGATGGCATATCCTGCCACCCACTGGCTCCTGATGTACCTGCGGACTAGGAAGGTTTGGAGGCTGAAGTGGGGGCGGGGGTGGACTGGGCAACCCGCTGGGTCCCTAATCCCTGGGGGCATGGGATCCCACATCAACGGCTGTGCAGGGGCTGTACAGCAAGCACAGGTTGGTGGCCCGGGGGAGGACACGGTTGGGTGCCCCTTCCGTAGCCACGAAAGGGGTGAAAGGCAGACTGCCGGGGTCTAGGTGCAGGCGCGAGGCCAAGGGACTGGGCCGTGGCTCGGGAATCCTTAAAGTGATTGAGCGCCGAGTCCGCGAGTCCGCCTTGTCCCCGAAGAGACGTGTGCCTTCAAAGGATTGCTGGACATCCCCTGAAAAGCCAGATGTTCTCAGCCAAGCATGGCGTCTCAATGCCACCGTCGATGCAACTGATCTGCCCAGAGAGTCGGTTGTATACAGTCCACAACAAATCATGAACTTAGCTGCACCCCTCCCATCTGTTACAGCTTGGGAAAGGACAGTCCGGGCCTCCTCCGGAACTGCAGGCAGCATTTGCGTGACCGTATCTCAGAGAGTATGGGAATAGAGGCCCAAAAGGCATGCAGTGTTCACAGACCGCAGCGTTAGACTGTTAGAAGGAAACAACTTCTTCTCCAAATTATCCAGTATTTTTGATTCCCTGTCCGGGGGTGCGGCAGGGAATACCACCAATGAAGTAAAATAAGAATACTGGATGACGAGGCTCTCAGGCGTTGGGTGAGGAATTTTGGGTCTGACAGGGCAGGCCGATGCCAGCGGGCAATCGTCTTATTCCCAGAAGCCCCTGTGCTGGGTCTGGACAAAGTACCCAAAAGGATGTCTGTCAATGCTTCATTAAAGGGTAGAAGGGGCTCGGAAGAGGAAGATCCCGGCTGAAGCACTTCGGTTAGGATGTTAGGCCTAGCCTCCACAGAAGATAGCTCGAGGTCCAGGACCTCAGCCGCCTTTCTCATCACCATAGAATAAGAAGCACTCTGCTCCGTAGCTACACTAGGAGGAGAGAGCTTACCAGTGTCAGGGGAGGTGCCTAGACCACTGGCATCACCCAAATCCTGCACCCAGTCCATTTGGGGGTCAAGCTGGTATTCTAAAGGGTCCAGCGTCCCCTCCATGCTCTCCCCATATACATACCCACAAGAATAAGGGTCTGGATAAACCCTGGGCCCAGACGAGCCCATAGAGAATGGAATCGGCGTCGATCTATGTCATTCCAGCTCTGGGTCGTCGGGTATGAGAATGGGATTGACGTCGATTGTGGGCTCAACCGATGTTGGGGGCGTCGATGTCTGACCCGATGCCAGGGAAGGTCACTGTGGCACGACCGGTATCGGGACGGATCCACAATTGGATCCGGAGGGGCCCTCCGGAGCTGTGGCTGAAGCCGATGGCTTTGAAACTGTGGGAACCCCAACCGACTCACCTGTGACCGAAGGCGCCGGAGGTGAGTCGAACCGCCCAAAAATGAGGCACATGGCATGGTAAAATTCCTTACGTTGAGCAGGGGTGGCTCCGGCTCCTGGGAAGTCGGGAAAGCGAAGCCGACCCAGAGGAAGTCTCCGTTGACAGAGGCCTAGAGCGTGGACGCTCTTCCCGCGTCATATCATCCGATCAACAGGGTGAAGTCGAAGAACGCTTTGTCCTTCTTCGACTTCACCTTTTTGTGACCCGAATGTCCCGATGACTTGGGAGGTCGAGGAGTGGTGGTGACTCCGCTACCGGTCTCAAGAGCTTCCTCTCGAACGGGACCGTGAGCGCTGTGGAGTCGAGTGTCAGGCCGCCATGAGCTTGAGGGACTACTCCCTCAATGCTTTCGGGTTCATGGCCTGACACTCAGAGCACGACTTTGGGTTGTGATCGTACTCTAGGCACCAAAAGCACATGAGGTGCAGATCCGTCACCAACATAATTCAGTGACAGGAGTCACAGGGCTTAAATCCAGTCTTGTGGGACATCTCTCCACGCATCCACAAACTCGTAAAAAATTTCGACAAAAGTGTTGACGTAGTCAAAAAATGACTGAGGTAGCTCTCTCTGGATCTCTGCATAGGCTAGCACGGAAAGAAAAGAACTGACGTCAGCACGCCGGGGTGGTGCCTATATATGACCGCGACACTATCCCGGCAAGCATGATGCCAACGACACCCGCGGAGTCGACAGACCCCACCAGACGGTGCGCAGAGGTCCTGTTTGAAGAAAAATCTCTGGATCCAGTCTGACACCTGGGGAAATTTAAAGGTAAGAAATCTGTAACCAGAAGTCTCTATCAGATTTCAATTTTTGTTTTTTTCTGCTGTTATTTTCTATAGGAAAACCTTATAGGATCTACACAAATGACCCCTTGATGAATTCAGAACTTTGTCTACTTTTCAGAAATGTTTAGCTGTCCAGGATCCAGCATTGGTTTCATACCCATTTCTGGCACTAACTGGAAGGAGGCTGAAAGCACAAAAAATAGTAAAAATGGGGTATAGCCCAGTAAAATGCCAAAATTATGTTGAAAAATGTGGTTTTCTGATTCAATCAATCAATCAATAATAACTTTACTTCGGCTAAAAACCATAAAAGTATGCAATAAACAACATTTCATAATTATACAGTAGATCAATTATGAAAAGGAGATAAACCAAAAAAGTGTCACATAATACATTAAGAAACCCTGAGTGAATTATAAAATCGCATAATTGTTAAAACAACATAAAACAGGCATTGATCTTAAAATCTTAAGATCCTAAAATAATAAAAGATTAAGTTATTAAAATATAATAGGCCATTGTATCTTAACTCCAATCGATAATCTGCTGCTACATTAAATAATCCTAATCTAAAATCAATTTATTAAAATACACAATTATAACAATTCTCTGGTTCTTATGGCCCATGCGTTTTGCAGGTATCTCGCAACTGAAAAGACTACCTTTTCAGTTGTATCAGTTGTCAAAATGCGTAATGACATATTACATTCCCTCATCCCCATTGCCCTATATAATGGGATAATCCACTTCTTCCTGGGGACCAGATATCTAGGACAAAAAAACATGAAATGTGCGAGTGATTATGGTTTCTCTTGGCAATAGTGACAGAAGGTCAAATTGCAGTTCTCCATCCTCCATTGTGCGGTAAATGTCTTAAGCGGGAGGATCCCTAATCTGAATTTAATGAAAAGGGTTTTGGTGTAAGGAGGATTTACATTATCCATATAAGCCTCAAACTTAGGGCTACATTTATGATCCAGGAACTGTAGGGTCCGGCTACCATGGTTTTTTTTAGACCAAATTTGCACCAGAATATTCTCCCAGCAACACCTTATTATGCACACTTTTACTTCCTTGATCAAGTTGTGAGGATCTCTCCACACCTCCTCCATTTTAAGGAGTTTACACATGTCTCTAATATATCTAAACCAGGGAATTTTTAATGCACAATCGCCCACTAGGAACTCATCTGTTGCTGTTTGGAAAGTGGACAGATATTCAGAGGTCCAGAGACGGATCCAATACATAAAGAGGTCTTAGAGCAATTTTGTTATGGACCTCGTTTAAAGCTAGATCGAATCTAAGAGGTATAAGAGGGGTACTCATCGGCAGCCGCAAAAAGTTAGGTATAAAACGGTTTTCTACCGTTGTCAAACACCTAGAGTTAGAGTGCCCCCAAAGCTCGGCACCATAAGATGAAGCTGCCACTGCCGCTGCTTTGTAGACTGTAATAGCAGGGGAGATCTCCCCTTCCGAAATATTAGCAATTTCCCTCCCTATCACTGCTGACCTCTGTCTGAGAACTGACAAACTCTTCCCAATCTGTGCCGACCACTGATGGTCATCTGATAGCCTAAGCCCCAGATAATCGAATTGGCTAACTCTCTCTACCGGATGGCCTGCTATAGTCATTGTCCCCCTGAATGATTTATGTGGATTAAAAGCCATGAACTTTAATTTAGTTGGATTTATTTCAAGTACTCTACTGGAGCAAAAATTATAAAAAACATCCAGTTCATTTTGTAGGCCCATTGGAGTTCTTGAAATTAATAAAGTATCATCAGCGAACATTATGGTGGGGACAGAGGCTCCTGCTAGCTTTGGAGCATCATGGTTACAGTGTAACAGCTGGTCCACCGCACCATTGATAAAAAGATTGAACAATGTGGGGGCGAGGACGCACCCCTGCCTGACCCCCCTATCAACAAGTATGGCTTCTGTTAGATCACCATTTGAGGCCAACATACCTGAGCATAAGTCCCCTTGTGTAGGTACCTAATCAATCTTAGTAGTTCTTTATCAAGTTGGTAACTCTCCAGAACATTCCACAGTAAGTCCTGTGGGACCATATCAAAGGCAGCTTTTAAGTCAATAAAAGCCACATACAAGTGGCTCTTATTGAGTGACAGATATTTCCAACAAAGAAGATTAAACCTGAACACCTGATCTATTGTACTCACTCCTTTCCTAAATCCTGCCTGGAAGTCGGAAAGGATATGAAAATCCTCTATCCATGCCTGTAGTCTGTTCAGCACCTGCTTGCAGAATATTTTTTGGCTGACATCAATTAAACTTATTGGCCTATAGTTAGTTGGTTCGTCCCTTGGCCCTTTCTTGAAAATGGGGACTATGATTGCTCCTTGCCACGTGGGGGTAAGTCCACCACCCCTCAGTATCTCATTACTGAGCGCATTTAAATATAAAGACCAAGTTGTTGGTCGAGACAAATTTAAATCGCCTGGGATGCCATCTAGCCCGGGGGCCTTTTCTTTATGTACTGATTGAAGAGCTAAAGCAGTTTCTTTTAGAGAAAAGAGATCCAAGTCAAATTTAGGTAGTGTAGCTATCCCAACAGTTGGTGTATAGGAAATTAAGGGCCCATTACATTTTAGTTGAGGGACATTAATGTTTCCAATTTGAGCCACTCTATATAGGTTTTTAAAATGTGACACCCAAATTTCTGGCTGGATTACAGGGCAATTCTCCACAGGTTGGGAGCAACCTTTGCCTGCCACTAATTTCCAAAACAGTTTAAAGTCCTTCTCATAGAGTGCATCTACCAACCCATTCCAATGTTTGGTTTCCCACTCTTTTTTAGCGTTTTTTAATACTGCTTTGTACGCGGCCCTGGATACTCTTATTTCTCGGCAGTTCCCTGCCTTCAGTGCTCCCAATAACTGTGTTTTGGCCTGACGGCAGGAATTAGAAAACCACCTCAATGTTCAGACCCCAGTTTCTGCCCGCCTCCTTACTACCTGGAAATGTGGTTTTAACCGGTTGGTCAAAATACTGTGCAAATTGATCAGATCCACCGGTACGAAATCAGTATGTTTCAAGGGTAAAAGCGTTGATGTGACTATTTTATAAATTAATAACTGAAAATTTGCATCATCTTCCACCAGTTCCCATTTCACATTTTTGTAATCATTTGTCATAATTAGGGCATTGCCTTTGACCCACTTTGACAATGTTTTACAGCTAAATAGGGTAGTAGAAAAGGAGGTACTCAGAGCTTGATGGTCGCTATCATTACGTGGAAGAACGGCCATATCAATAAGAGATTTCCAGAGCACATCGTCTAGTAAAACATAATCTAGATGGCTCGAATATGGACCTCTCCTATATGTAGGCAACGCCGGGGTATCTGACTTCGTGTTCCCATTTACTATTCTTAACCCCTTTGCTTTTATTAGATCCTCTAGTAGATCTATTGCTCCCCCTGCTTTCTTAGTTGCGGCCTGGACCGACCCAGATCTATGCCATGGATCTGCAAACTGGGTTTCTTTTTGCTGGTAGTCGTTTTTACAATTCAGTTGCATATTAAAATCTCTTGCAACAATTAAGCCCTCCCCCCCTGGTAAACAGTTCAAGAGGTCTGTAAGCATTTCTATCAAAGCAGTCTGAGACCTTTGGGGGCCGGGTCTGACATATACATTTACAAATACTATCCGAACGGGCACCCTTGGGCTACTAAATTCGACCTCGACAGCTAGTATGTCCCTAGTGGGGGTTGGTAACTCCTTCGCCTTTGGGAACAGATCGTGTTTTAGCCAGATTATCAAACCCCCTGATGCCCTGCCAGATGGTGATGGAAGCGCGGCCTTCTGAAAGGTCCAAAAACCTGCTCTATTGATCGCAGAAGAGACCCATGTCCCCTGCAATAAAATAATATGATGTTGGTCTATGAAGCTGCACCAGTCAGGGTTAGCTGTTTTTTGGGACAGACCTGCCACGTTCCAAGATAGGAGCTTAATTAGTGAATCAGTTCCATCCCCCATATCTTGCAGCTTCTCTATGTTCTCACTTAAGTAAGGCATTACTCTGCGGTCCATTTCCTCTATTTGGTCACTACAGTGTGCTCTTGGCTCTACTCCCAGGGTACCCAGTATCTGGTTGCTTAACATACAGGGGTCCAAAGCCATTTTGCTGGGTGTGCCATCTCTCCCATCCTTCACTTTGGGGGCTTCACGTCAATCTATGGCTGAAATTGGGCTGCTCCTATGATCCCATCTTGAAGTACATGTGCTGGGGGCATTGGGATACAATGTCTCTCTTTGAAATACAATTTGGCCAATGATTGGGAGATTGTTTGGGCAAGTGACACTTGGGATGAAGTACCAGGTCTCGATCTTTGATCAAGTGCCAAGAGACCCTTTACTAGGCTCTGGCTGCTCAGTTTCAGCCCTATTAGGTATGTTCCTGAGCATTCTCTTGAGTATCTCTGGACAGTAACTATGTCATCCCTTATAACAGACCTATACTTCTTTACCCCCCTTATCCAATGGATTACTTTGTTCTTAAGGGAATCCCCTTGTTCTTTTAGACCATGGTTTAGCTTAGGGACGTTTGTCATATATACATCATACTGGCTATGCTTAGTCTGGGTTGATGGGGCACTTTGCGGAGGATCTATAGGACTATTATCTAAAAGTTCATTTCTATGCACCTCCTGGTTAGCCCCTTTGTTCCGGTTTGTGTCCCATTTATTTAAGCCGACCACAACAGGAAGTACACTTTCTTCCCCATGGGAATTTTGTGTTGCCACACCAGCCCTCTTTCCCCTGTGTGTTCCTGTGTTTCACCTTGTTGGATTTGCCTAGGTAAAGAATTAGGCTCAGATTTAGGAGAAGATTTCCTTATACCCCCAATTACAGCAGATATGCCGTCCAGCTTCTCATATATCATGTGGCTGAAAGATGTAAGATACTCTCTGAGGCTCAGAATTTCAGCTCTTATTTGTACTAACTGTGCCTCAACAGGGTGTTCCCCCTGAGTAGCTGAGTGCATCAATGGCTCCTCAGTTTCCCTTGACACACTCCTCTCTGGGCCAGAGGATGCTAAGGAGGCAAGAGGTAAGAAACGATTAGTGCAGTTTATAAGGGGTAAAACCAAACCCTGCTGGCTAGGCAAGCTCAGTTTGGGGCACTCTATTGGACTGGTCGAAGCTTCTGGCATAATAAGTTCTAAATTAGATCCTTGTGATGAAGGTAACAACAACTCTTTTCACAGGGGTGAAAAAGGATTTTATGTTGTTGGTAACGGCGGTAATCCCTTTCTTAGGGGGCTTAGAGGGCTTAGTGTCTAGCAAACTTTCTACTTCCTCTATTAGATCATCAATTTGAGTCAGTGTACAGTTTTCGGCAGCATGTCGAGGTACTTTCTTCACCCCTCCCAGCCCAGTGGGGTTACCACTGGCTTTCCTTTTCCCCATCCTGATGGGTTATTGAAGTCCTTCAGGTTAGGTAGCGTGCAGAAAAAGTCAAGGGGACGCAAAACAAATTTGTGGGAGGTGAATCATACCCCCAGCACCCCTGGCGAAGTCCGATCTTTAGAATACTCAAAATGAAATTTATAGGGACTTAGTCCCACCTCCAACAGTTGCAAACAAGAACCAGCGTTCATAGTGTAAGCACAGCATCAAGTGTGTAGAGATTTGGGCCTGCCCCAGTGACAATGACTAAGTGTTGCTCTTTTAATTTGCTTTAGATAGTCTAGGAATTAAACTCAGTCATGTAAGCAGCAGAAAAAATGAAGAGAGAAAAAAAAAACACTAAGAGAGTACCTCCTAGCAGCCACGTTCCTGTATATCACCAAGTCCAAAAGGCCTCAGTAGAAATGTCAGGGGGGGGCTCTGCCTCTTCATGGCAATGACAGGCACGGGCACGGGCACGGACGGGCCCGCTTTTGGCCCGGGCACGGCCCGGGCACGTCCCGCGCGCGGGAGCGTGATCAGTGAATTTAAAGGGCTCCTGGCTTGCCCCTCCTTGTTCGGCTATCAATTTGCGCCTCCTGTGGAGCGTGAGCGCGAGCAGTGAATTTAAAGGGCTCCTGGGTTGCCCCTCCTTGTCCGGCTATCAATTCGCACCTCCTTTCTGATTCAAGTCTGCCTGTTCCTGAAATCTGGGAAGATGGTGATTTTAGCACCGCAAACTCTTTGTTGATGCCATTTTCAGGGTAAAAAACATAAGCTTTCTTCTGCAGCCCTTTTCCCCATTATTATTAATTTTTAAACAAAATTTTCGCTGTATTTTGTCTAATTTCTTGGTCTTCTCCAGGGGAACCCACAAACACTGGGTACCTCTAGAATCCCTAGGATGTTGGTAAAAAATGGATGCAAATTTAGAGTGGGCAGCCTATGTGGGGAAAAAAGTATGAGGGCCCAAGCGCGAACTGTGCCAAACAGCCAAAAAAGGCCTGGTAGCGAAGGGGTTAAGGAAATTGGCTACAAGAGGGGGTTTGAAAAGAAAAGAGAAGGTTAGTCCATAACCACATGAAGGCAGAGACAGCAGAAATATACCCTTAGACAGTGCCCAAAGCAAAGCCCTGTTGGGTCAGAGCCAAGGCACACAAAAGAATCTTGGATAAAGGTGCAGAAAGGGGTTCAATGCTGGGGATGCATACCATGAGACACATTTCTCCCAATGGCACGCGTATACTGATTTGGTGGAGGGATAACTGGCTGCAAGAATAATATTACAGACTTGGGGAGGAAGGCTGAAAGTTGTCAACTGTTGCCACTGAATCACCATGCATGCAGGTGGAGTGTGTGCAGGTTTGGGTGAAAAACCCTTCCCTGTTGCTGAGACGAGAGACAGATGTAGTGGACATGGGCCACCCCACTCATGGCCACTCTTTCTATCCTGCATGCTGGTTCGCTATTTGAGCTGTGTCCCCTATCATTGATTATGTATAAATGTGTAGCCCTTTGGTATACTCTTATACCAGGAAGCACAAGGCCTCTGTTGTAGACAGAGCTATACATGGGTTTTAGCAGGGGTGCGGAATTTAATAAAATATCTACCTGTCCATGGGACAGTTGGCTTCTTCAATCTACCCGTCCTGTAAAAAAAATCTACTTGTCCCTTTGTTGCCATGTAGTGCGGCGACAAATTATAGCAGCAATCTCATTATGTAGCAGCTCTGATAATAGCCTCTCGGATTATGCCAGGGCTACTACTATAGTAGGGCTTGAATACTTGCAATTTCAATCCCTACTATAGCAATTTCCTTATTTTGCCACCTTCCTGCGGATCTACTGGAGCTGTAGGAAGCAGTAAGCAATAGTTCCAGGGCTGGAATGTCTTTGAGTCTGCAAACCTACTAACTTGCATGTTTTAAGGATTTTTACCAGCTCTACTCTAATCTTTTCCCATAAATGAGCAAGGTTGGAAATTTGCTCCTGACAATGGCAGAAGAAGAAGTTCTTCCAGAGTTGGGGAAAAAAGGGGTTGGAGTGAAAGTGAAATTGTAAACTCTTAATAGATTTTCACGTGAGCAAATCTATACATGCATATTTGCTTGTGCTAAAATACACTTCACAAATATTTTCCAGGAGTACGATTTCCTGGTCTACATTTGTAAGTTCTTGTTAATTCATGAAAGCCACTAATTCAAAGTATTATACCATGGGTGCGCTTTTGTGACTTTCTTTAAGAATTGGATCCCTAATTAGGTCTGGCATTAACAAAGGCATTTTGTTTCTATTAAACTTCTATTTCTCTCCACATCTATCAGCTGGCTTTACTGTGAGTGATCGCATTCTATTCTTTCACAAGGACTATATTGGCACACAAAATTTTGTTCAGTGCCAGCAACTACTCTGGCAGTCAGTAGCATAACAAGACTGGAGTGGGCCCCCTGCAAAGAACATGGAGGGACCCTCCCTCCAGACTCATTCAGGGCAGGTGCTGTGCTTATGGGGGCCCCCTGGAGAGGAGCTGCAGGGCTTTTGTTACGCCACTGGTGGCAATGTGTGCTTTTTGAGACCAACAACTTTTTTTTTCTTTTTGCCAGTGTTTGCTGCAATGGTGAGGTCCTGGCAGATCCCACAACAATTAAGTCTTACAAATAAGACACGCATTGACAAAACCAAAAGACTCACAAAAAATGTTGGATCGTTTGGCCTTGCCAGTGCTTGTTTATTTTCATGCTCCCCATAACCTTGTTGAAAATGGTTACACTGATGTTCCATTAGGAATATTTTTGGGAAATACTAGCATGCATCCACACATTTTACTAAATAAACTCTTCAAAGAAATAGCACCTAAACTTTCATAGTAGTAGCAAAACCATTTTTTCCTACCTGCATTTTTTTCCCGAGCATTTTGGCCCTCATTACGATCCTGGCAGTCGGTGTTAAAGCAGCGTTAGATACCGCCAACAGGCCAGCGGTAAAAAAAAATGGGATTCTGAACCTGGCGGTAACCGCCATCACAGACAGCCACTTTAACACACCAACCACCAGGGTGGTAACGGACACTGGGCTGAAGACTTCGGTCTCCAGTCTGGCAGACATCACAATCCCACCCTCGGGATTACGACCTGGCCTACCACCATGGTTTTCGTGCCAATCTTACCGCCACGAAAACATGGCGGTAGTCACTATCAGAACCAGGGAATTCCTTCCCCGGCTCTGATAGGGGACTCCTCCGCCCCCTCCCCTGAGTTCTCCCCCACCCTCCCCCTCCGTCTCCCGCCCCCGCACATGTACACATCCACATGCGCACCCATATACACACGCATACCCATATCCACCCAACCATGCACACATACATACACACACACCACAACACACACCAAAATATTTTGTCGCATGCACGCATCCACAACACACAACATACACACACATTCAGTCATTCATGCACTCATTCAACTTGACTCACACCTACATGCACGCATACCAAAACATACACCCCCACACAACACCCCGCCACACACACCTCCCACCCCTCCACACGCACACAACACCCCCACCCCCATCTCCTGTCGGAGAACCCGACTTACCCGCTTGCAGGGGGTCCTCTGGCTGTAGACGGGATGCGGTGCTGCTGTCAGCAGCAGCATCCGCCAGCAAAACACCGCCAGGCTGTACCATTGCTCATGATGCGGTCGGCGATGTTTTGCTGTCGTGGCGGTGCTGTCAGCCTTCTGGCGGAATACCGTCGACGGTCATAATACGCATAGACGGCTGGTAGCCACGGTGGCGGCATGTTGGCGGCCACTGCCGTGGTGGTAGTTACCGCCAAAGTTATAATGAGGGCCTTTATTTTGAAATCAAAGAATCATCACTCTTCCTTACAAGCTTCTGCAAACATATGCATTTAATCACAGAGCATTCTGGGAGCATTATACTTTGCCTCATTTTGTTAAACTTTTCAAACTTTTTTTTTTTTTTTTACTGTAACCACTGTCAGTAGTGCAGAGTGACCTTAAAACGTTTATTTCCAGTGCTCACCCTCATAATGAAGGCTTTTAATTAATGAACCATTAATACAAGTTTGAACAGCATTAACATATAGACACATATATTACCTCATCTGCATACAGTTCCCTTCTCTGTAAATTGGCAGCCAAAGGGTTTGTGCTGCAGGGGGTTGGGCCTACTTGTCCCATGGACAAAATAAACATGAAAACCTGTTGCCCTTGACCCCAAATTATATGTCCCACGCGACAGGAGTTCCACATCCCTGGTTTTAGGGTTATTCTTGCGATGCCCCTGTCCCAGCGAAGTGTACAGAGCAATCTATTTAATTTGTCAAACTATTTATCAGGAATGCAATATGGGGTATGCAGCACAGAGAACATCTTGGGGACAGTGATCATTTTGTAAAATCTCCTGGGGAGTTTGCACCACCGTTCCACATCTTCCCAGTAGTCTTCCAGTACTGTGCCCAGGTTTATTTCCATATTGTTATATTGTTATAGTGATACCTAGGTATTTGAAGCCTATCTTCATCAGTCAGAAGTTGCCTGGCACACCCTCCATTCCCTTCTAGTCTCCCAGTTGGTAGGTGATAGATTTCTCCCAATTGATTCAGTACCCAGAGTCATTTTCGAAGACACAGAACACCAACAGTACCACTTGGATCAACAGCTCAGGGTCTGTTAGGTACACCAAGGCGTCATTGTCGTGTAACAATATTGTTTCGGACTCATCTAAAATCTGGGGAAAGCCCAATATGTTCGCTCTGCAGCTCACCCAGAAGGCCAGGGGCTCTAGGCCAGTTCACACAAGAGGTGTGACAGACAGTGGACATCCATATCTTGTGCCTCTCCCAAAGGCAAATATTTCAGAGACCGTCCCATTTACAATACCGCCGTGCTTTGTAGAGGAGGGCCACCCATCTACAAACTGCTTTAGGGTCCAGAATAAGTAGCACCAATCTATGGAGTCAAAAGCTTTCTCAGCATCTTATGACATTGACTCCTCAGGTTTGTTGTCAGTCTTTAAGTCTATCTAACCACAATTGTAAATGACTAAGGTTCAGTCTTGTGGCTTGCTTCAAAATTATACTGAACATGCACCTTGTTTGGCCGGGGTGCACCGCATCGGATATCACCCCAGCTAGTCTGTTCGCTAGGATCCTGGCAATGATCTTGCTTTCAGTATTCAACAGTGAAATGGGCCTGTATGAGGAACATAAGTTGGGAGGTTTAGCTCTGGAGGTTAAGTTCCCTTCCTCTTTTGAAGCCACAAACAAGTTCAGCAAATGTGGGTTGAGAAGCGTGACTAATCACTTTTATAACTTCACCAGGAGGCTATTAGCACCAGGTGTCTTTACTGACTGCATGGCTTTCACTGTCCCCTATCTCCAGTCATCAAATCAGCTTTAAGAGCATCACTATCCACTATGTTTACGAGAGGAACGGGCACCGCACCCAGAAATTCTGATTTCTATCACTCAGTGTGGTCTCTCTGGGCCGTTTAGAGCCCTGTACAATGGCCTGTAAATAATCGGGCAACGTCCTCATCTGAGCAGGCTATCTTCCCTGTGCCTGACATCACTTCAGCCATCCACCTTGCCTCCTCTTCTCGCCTCCCCAGCCACGCGAGGGGGTGACTCTCTTTATTTCCCATGTTATATAGGTTTCTCTGAACCCCTAAACAGTATTAGCGGGCTGCCTGTGTCACATGATTTTAATATTGTTCTTGTCACCCCCAGGAGTAGATGGGATGTTGTATCAGCAGTATCCGTCCAAGTTCACTCCAGCTGGAGGAGATGATGACCCAATTGTTGTGTTCTCTCCTTCCCGTTTTTCCTTTTTATGACGATCATGGTATTGGTCTCATCTCTAATTACTCTTTTATATGCCTCCAAGAGGGTAACTGCAACAACACTGGGCCTTACTTTTCTTCAAAGTATAGCTGGGTGTTAACTCATAGGAACTCTGATATGTTGGAGTCTTTCAGGGCCCAGGCGTCTAATCTTCAGGTGTGTGGTCTGTGGGGCTGTCGATTATCCCATTCTATCCAGTAATGGCAAGTGGTCCGATATCCCTCGGGTGAAACAGTGAACATCCTTCACCCTCTCTGTGAGTGGGACAAATATATAGTCTAGTCTCATCAAGGTTCCATGCGCCCCTGAGAGGAATAATTATTGTCTCTCTCGTGGTGAAGGAATCTCCAGACATAGCTAAGCCCCATCACATGGGTTAAGCATGCAAGCTCCATGGACGTTCTGGTCTATATCGGTCGGGGTGTGCGTCTATCTAACTCTCAGTCCTTAACCTTGTTATAATCCCGCTCAGTATGTGGAGGTCAATGGATGCACCTATATCGATGGGGCCCAGGCCCTCAGTGCCATTTCCTGAAGCCTCCTGGGGGAAGGCGGGTCGGGGGGACTACACATTACAAATCAGGACTCTTCTCCTGTGCCACTTGTCCTTCACTACTATGTACCAGCCTTCGGGATCCATCCATGTCTTCTCCACCTGAGGGAGGAGTAAGGAAATGCCTCTTTTTGTATGATCACCCTCAAGTTTTTCAACTGATGCTGCTGCTTTTTGGACTCTAAGAGTACACTGAGGCCTGCTAACCAGACCTCAGTGCCAGTACCCTAGCCCTAAAGTGTATGTTGAATTGGCTTCCCCTGACTGGAAATGGCTAACTTACCTGTAAGTCCCTGGTCTATTGTACCCATGGCATGTAATTTAGAGGGGTACTGCAGGACAGCAGCACTGGCTGTGACACCCTGGAGGTCCCCTAAATAAAACAAGTCCCCCCTAATCCACACTGCAGACTAGTAGGGCAGTTCAGCACTGCTAACCCAACTTTCCCATTGAAAGCAATGGCAAAGCCACCACTTTCCCTGTACATCTGTGTAAGTCACCCCTCTGGCATGCCTGCTGAGTCCTACAGGCAGGTGCAACATATGACACAGGTGGGACATGTACTTTACTTGTCCTGACAGTTAACATGCAAAAACAACGTTTTGCTGTGGAAAGACTTGGTCACCCAACTGGTGAGCACATGGTTACACGTTGACCCCTCAGTTGTTCTAACTCCTGAACAGTGCGACCAAAGTGGGCACTCCAAGATATTAAACAACTTGTTACATTAAGCCCGACTTCTCAAGTTGAAATTAATGTAATTAGTTGTAGCGTGCAGCTTTTGCAAAGCTGCCACTTTGTTTAAACAGCTTTCTGCCCTCCTGAAGAGACGTGCCAACAACTCTCAGGAAGGGTAACAATGAAGGATTGCAGGCCAGGGTGGTGTCACCTCCCTTTAGCAGCACACCACTTAGGTGTAAGCCCCTAAAAGGCAGGCTTCAAAGGGGAATCTGCCTTTGAAGGACAGATGTATCACATTAGGGAGAAGAGCTGCCCCACTGTTTAAGCAAACAGGCTGGCACTGGGAGCACAGAGAGGAATCCAGTTGCCAAACCTTCTTTTTCCAGGGGCAGTTAGCCCTGAGGTAACAAGACTCCGGGGCTGGGATAGTGAGGTCTGAACACCAAGTGAGGAGTATCGTCATCTTGGCAGTGATCAGATTGATTCATTTTGCGATACCCAGATGCCACACACCATAGCAGGTGGTCATCAAGTGGGAGGGAAGGTGGTACCCCATTGGCTACCTACGCATACTGCCCTGAGGGACACTTCTGAGCATAAAGGAAGCACTCCTAGCACCCAGACCTCGACCAATTTGTAAGAAGGACTGCCCTGCTGCACTGAGAGGCCAGCAAAGAGGGGCTACACTGAGGAAGACTGCATCTGCTGCACCTGTTGGCTAGCGAAGAGGGGGGGGGTTGTTCCTGCTGTGTCCTGCTCAAGAGGAAGTTGTCCCCAGGGCCCAGTCAAGCCAAGAGAACTCCAAGGGTCAGCTGACTGGCCTCCTGTTTGCAGCAAAGGAACACAACAGCTGAAGAAGCCTGCTGAGGCAAGTTGGTAGCCCAAAGTGTTAAAGTCGCTACCACTGCCTCTGTGCAGCACGGAGGACTAAGAACCGATGCACTGAGTTGCACCCGAGTTTGCTGGGCCCGAGAATGCTGTCTGAGAGCAGCTGGGACCTTCAGGAGGCGAGGTATTGACTCAAGAAGGATTGGCTTGTGACTGCGATAACTGAACTGGTAGTCCAGTGGCAACTAGACTTCGGCCAGACGGATAGGACTTGAGATGTCGAACCTGCAACCAGAAGAACACCCTCACCATCTTCATGGACCGAGGAATCCCTGCAGGAAGACCCCATCAAACACATCGCATTCCCAACACCCTTGGAGTACCTTTAGCATCCTTTATCCTTTGATTCAGTTTTATACAAGCAGGCCACAGCACACAGAATGTAAAGTTCAATAGTGATGCAGGGATAGGTAGCCCTGGTAGTGTGTTGTTGGAGTGAAATAGTTAAATGGAGTCCCGGGTCTGGTTTGCAGAAGATGACTTTATTTGTAGAAGCTAGAAATCAGAGTATCATCAGTGAGATACAGCCAACACGTGTTTCGTCACACAAGTGACTTTATTAAGGCTGGGCCATCCGGCCAGAGTGGTATGTAGCGAGTGTAAGCAACGAGGGAGCCCCGTAGTCAGAAGTATGGGCTATTGGAAGGTCAATTAGAGCTTCTAAAAGTGAGTCTATCAAAAGTATGGCTGGGTGGGGTCATAGACACGTACGAGAAGGCAGGTGTAGCAGGCCCTGATAAGCCCGTGGTGGTGTTCTGTCAGGACGCGTATCGGAGTATGGTAACACAACGTCGGAGTGTAAACTGATTCAGCACCAATCCATAGGAATCCACTGCAACATGGAAAAGGTGCTTGGAATAGGTTAAGGACTTGTTCTTCTGAGACGATAACTGTTCCTGAGGACTGTGCTTTACCCCTGACTAGCCCCCTGCCACAGATGGTCACGCTAAGTACTTCTAACTAACTGCATTGACACTTACTCAAGTTTTCATTGAAAAAGTTTCTCAGTATCCAATTCCTTGACTTTGCCAAGGCATGCTCATGGTTGTATTAAATTGCTCTGATTTATTATTGCTTGGAAAATCTATATCTCCGGAACCCTTTGGTGGATCTTTTTCATTCTAGTGTCTAAATTCTTATAAACATACAGTCCATTTAATGTGAAGAAATGGGTTATAATATATGGTGTGATTGGGAAAACACACCGTGTAGTACACTGACCCACCCCTTTAGGGCTCATAGATTTCATCTGTCAAGCCCTCAGCTAAACTCTGAGTATCTGAGGCACTGAGCAGCACAACTTACAAAGTGGAACAAGTGTAAACCATTTGAACAGAACCAAAACAAGTGAAAAAGAAATCAACAAGTCACTCAAGAAATCTAACACCAATTTGTAAAAATAGACTGAATCTCCCAAAAGAAGGCAAACAACTGTAGGGCATTAAGGATGATGACTCAAGATCAGAAGAAAATGACATTTCTCAGTGGGCAACTGCTCCCCGTGGAGGTGACGGCAGACACTAAAATAGAGCAAAGGGTAGGGTAAGCAAGATGCATTCATTATGAGGAAATGAGAGCGAAAGGCTCTGGACTGCCCAATCCACCCAACGTATTTACCTCAGGGATCAAAGTGGATCATCTAGATCCTCCGATAGACAGTGAAGTTGAAACAAGAGGACTATCTTAGAGTTGGTGGCATGGGTTTGGAGAGGGGCCTCACAGGTATGCCTATATTGCAATCTTAAATTGAGGAACCTGTTTCAGTGAAACATTTGATGGTGCAGCAGGTAGGAGACACACTTGCCAATAGCTAAATCTAGGATTTTACATCACTGATCTTAGGTGGTTGAGGTGGGAATGCTCCACTTACATGTATTTCAGACTGTCCCTAGAGAGACCACATGGGGAATAATAGAAGTTCTACATAAGGTATTCCATAGGTTATACTGTGGAATTAGGGGCCAAAAGAAAGCTAAGGCAAGGTAAACAAGCTAACCAGACATAATCTACAGGGGAAAATGCAAGGGAAGGACCTCAAAGTTTATTGGCTGCCTCAAGCTTTGAGTCTTTGGCCTTGTGCATATTTTGAGTAAGTAGATGTTCGGTCTTTAAACAGTTGATAAATTATAAGGCTGCTGGGACCAGAAACTTCACAAGCAGTGAGTCCGGAAAAGTTTGCAGATGGAACCTTCGGGTACAACAGAAAGGTGAAACCTTAGTGGTGTTATTGTTCGAGAGCCAAGCAAAGTTATTCTGACTAGGTTCTTGGAATTGCATTGCTGAAGCTTTGTAGATATTGTTCCAGACTTTGATTCAGCCTCTCTGTCTTTCTGTTGTTCGGAGGTTGATATCTAGAAGAAATGATTTATTCCTAGAGCTCAGCAAAACACAGTCCTCAATTGGGAAATATACTGAGATCCCTGATCAGAACTGACAGTAGCAGGAGGACCACGGAGGTCGAAAATTATCAGCAATGAAGCTTAGCCATTGTTTGTGGAGATGGAATTGCTTTCAATTACTAAATGAGCCCTTTTGCTATCATAATTACTCAAAACCCACTGGAACAGAAAGATCAACAATGAAATATGTGGATATCATACGAGGATCTTCTCTTGAGCACACACTGGACATGAGGTAACAAACAAATAAATATCTACTTCCACAGCTGGCCACCAGAAAGTTCTCAATTCTAGATCTAGGGTTTACTTAACATGTCTGTCTCTTGCAGCAGCGGTGTCATGACATATCCTCATTACTTCCCTTCGTAGTTCTTCTGTGGGAGGCAGAAAGGTTTGCTGTAGGAACCAAAGGCCATACTGGCCCCTTGGATTATAACTATTACAATTTAGATAAAGCAATGGAAGACATGGGCATCTTTCACTTTAGGAACATTTGGAGACTTGCAACTATCCGATGAAAAGGGAAACATTTTTGGTAAAACAATAGGATATTCAGGATAGAGTTGAAATAGAGTATAGGTTAATACAGTCTCTCAATCAGGTATTTAAATATAAAATCAGGCTGAGGGAAGAAATCAATTAAATGGGCCTGTCTACTGGTATGCATGTTGCGGAGGCAGTGCAAAGTTCTGTGGTTAGTTTTAATTTTGAATCGTTGACGGGTCTCAATCAAAATCTGACCCTTTCTTGACAGCATGTTTGATAGTGAGGAGTTCTCGCTCTCCGACAGGGCAGTTGTGTACACAAGAAGATATAGTGTGAGACAAATATAGATGGGATGTTCTTTTCAACGTGTCTGCTACACAAATAAATTGTTTAGTTGGATCAGGATGACAAAAAAATGACGATTGAGTAAAGGCATGCGTAAGATCTTGAAAAGCATACTATGCTCAGAGTTGCAGAAAAATCCTTTTTTTTTTTTACAGTTTCTTTCTTGAGAATCCTTCTAAAGTTACTTGTAATTCTGACAAAATCATAAATGAATTGGCAAAAATTATAGGCAAAACCCAAACAACATGGTGTCTTGCTTTCACAGTAGTTATGGCTGCCCAACAAAAATAGCACATTTTCTTAGGATCCAAGTAAAGTCCACAAGACGTAGCAATCCAAGATAGTCAATGTGTTCCTTCTCAGAATTGCACTTTTCTGGTCTGCAAAAAACCTGATGTTTCTCAACCGGGAAACAAATCAGATGACATGATCGCCACGATCATCAATAACACAGGAGGAAATAAGTATATTGTCAAGAAATACAACCATTGTTCACAAATGTCAGCAAACAGGTGGTTTGTGAACCTTTGAAACACCACTGTGGTTTTGTATGCTAAAGAGCATAATCCATTATTTAAAATGTTCGAAAGGAATACAAAAGGCAGTCTTCTAATCACCTACAGATCTTATCCTAAGTAGATGATCAGCACCATGCTGCTCAAGCTTAGATAAGGCAGTGGATCCTCATTACTCTCCACAATATATTTAGGTCAAGAGAAAGGTATTGCTCCTTGACTGTTAGCTTGTTAAATCCTTGATAGTTGATACAGGGCCTAAGTTTCTTGGATTTTTTTTAAACAGAAAACATTGAAGCCTTAGCTGCAGAAGAGGATCTTTACATTTTCTGAATATATTCCCTAAGTGTTTCTCTTTCTTTATTGGACAGAGAATAAATTCTTTCAAAAAGTATCAGCACTTCAGGTGGTTGTATTGGTATCGTGCAATCAGAATCTTGATGTGGAGGTAAAGACCAAGCTCTTTCTGGTAGAGACTATCTAGCTGCAGATTTGTCAACTTTTGAATATTCTTGAGGTGACAGACTGGATCTAGAAACTTTTTAATACTACCGCTGCATGCCGGTAGGTAGCGCAGTGTGGCTCCACACTGATGGCGTTCCACTCCGGAAATGATGTGCGCAGATGTCAGTTGCTTTTGAGAGTATCTGAGTGACTGTCTAAGCAATAATGCTGCATGAATGAATGGAGGGACGCCCACATAGTTGTCTGGCAAATGTCCAGGACAGGCATCCCTTGTGTCCTTGCAGTGGCAGCCGCTTTGTCCCTGGTAGAATGAGCAAACAGTTCTTTGAGAGGCGGCTGTTTGACCAGTACATAACAGATCGTAATGCAGAGCATGATCCAGTACCAGATGGTTCTCTTCTGTACAACATTGCCTTTTTGCGCTCCGGAGAACTCCACAATGAGCTGATCACCCATCTGCTGTTGTTTTTTGGTATCATTTATGTAAAAATGGCAGCACTCTCTAGGCGTCCAAGTAATGGAGACTCTCCACCTCCTTAAGGGGGTGAAGTGGAGCACAGAACGCCAGCAGGGTGATAGTCTGACTGACGTGGAACACCACCATAGCTTTAGGCAAGAAAGATGCCAGTGTCTGCTATAACAGCTTGTCTAAGAAGAAGATAGTGTATGTAAAGTTAAAACAGAGAGTTTGAAGATCACTCACACACAGATCTGACATAATAACAACAAGAAACACCATCTTGGGGGTGAGAAGCCTCAAGGGCAGCTGTGAAGCGGCTCGAAAGGAGTGCACATCAGGAAGGTAAGGACCAAGTTACGGTCACCCTTTGGCATGACAAAGAGAGAGGGAGGAAACAAAGGTAAACTTTTTTTAAAAACTCACAACAATTGGAGACTTAAACAATAAGAGCTGATTTGGCACCTGCAAAAAGGATGAAAGAGCCAAAAGGTACCCCTTAACTGTGCCCAGACCAAAGCTTTGCGGGCCAGGAAAGAAACAACCATCAAAACATCAGATAATTTGCCCTGAAAGGGGTCAAATCAGGTGTGTGCCGACCAGCTCACAAATTTGTCCCAAAGACAAGGAATACAGTTTTTGTTGAGGGACACGTGGTTGCTGAGATGACATCAGACACCTCCAGAGGAAGGTCAAAGGTGCTCCTCTGTTACCGCTCAACCTAAAAGCATGAAGGTGGAGACTGCGAAGTCCTGGGTCAGAACCCAGCCCTGCTGCAACAGCAGATCCTCCCAGAGAGGTAGCCTGATTGGAGGACAGATGCTCAAGCCCAGAAGCTTTGGATACAATACTTTCCATGCCCAATCCGGAGTCACCAGATGACTAGGGTTTGTTTGGCTCCGATCGTCTTGAGAACTTGGAGCAGGAGTGGTATCAGTGAAAAGACATGCAAGAGTCCAAGTTCTGGTAAAGGTGGAATCTGTCTCAGAGTGAGACACCTTATAAACTTCAACAAGCGCAAGTGCTGATGTTAAGAGTTTTCAGCAGTGGCTAAGAGATTGAGCCAAGGTTTTCCCCATTTACAGAAGAGAGCTTCCACAACCATTCTATATCGCCTGGGCAAGGACCAGTTGAAGATCATCGAAGGCACCTGGGAGGACTTGAACCACCAAGGGTAGGCACTCTTTCTATCAAGGATTGGCACATAGATCTGTTATCAAACAGATATCCTATTGTACCCAGTCCAACCAGGCCCCAACACTGCAATTGTGTGGCAGTGTGATGTTCCATATTACTTGCCAGGCTGATTCCTCACTAAGGCTTGCATGTAACAATGAAGAGCAACTAAATCAAATTGGAGTAGTGCGTGGTGCATTTTTGAACTGAGAAGTAACAGGCTACAGGATGGAAACCTATTGTCTTTCAGCGTGTCACTCCCATGTTCCTGTAGGATTCACCATCCCACCTGTCTCGAGATCCCACTGGCTGTGCTCTGCAGTACAGCACAGTTCAAAGTCTGTGCCTTACAGGCTCTGTGCCCTGTTAATACCTCAACTTTCTCAGAGCTACCCTGATGTACCTGGCATTCTAAATCAGGTCACTAATGAGGGCATCAATTTCATTAAAGAATGATTGGGGTAGAACAAGAACGGTTTATATAAAGTACAGGAGAAACAGGAGTAGTACCATCTTTGTCAGGGAAATTCTCCTAGCTACAAAAAGTGGTTGTGTTTGGCAAAATGCTATTTGAAGTCTTGTCTCAATGAGCTCAAGACAAGAGCTACATAACCCTCCAGCAGTTCTGCCTCTGTGTAATATAATCACATTGCTAAATATCTGAAAGACACCTCTTTCTATCTCTCATTCTCTCTGTCTTGTACCATCCCCTCTCATCAGGACCCAAAGTTTAGAAGCAGGATGTTGTTCAACTGAAGCATAATCAATAAAAAGGCAACTCAATTTGATTAGGGCTTCCGTGATATTGCATAGGCTGTCTTCTATATTACAGATGCACTGCAGCGGTTCATCTGCATAGAGTGGGTTCACATGGGCTAACCTCTCAACAGGTATCCCCCACTTTACTCCTTTGACTCTGATCTTAACCATTACCAGTTTGATTGCTAATGAGAACGAGGTGGGGGGATCCAGGGGGGAAGATGCTGGACATCCTTGCCTCATCCCTCGTCTTACACGATCTGATATCATTACACCGGTATACACCTCTACAAATAACAGAGATAGTCATCCGCACACAGTGCTTCCTAGGCCAGATCTCTGAATCAACCGCTTTAAGAATCACCAATACAGAGAACGAAAGGGCTAACCGGCATCTCCCATAAATACTGCTGCCCGTGACCAGGCCCGGTAGCAGCATTCATTACTCTAAATAGCTGTGTGATAGGTAAGTAGATGCTACTCCCCAGTATGTACCCATTTCGGTCTGCATGTATGAGAGAAGTCATCTGCAGGAGTTGCCTCTGTGCGAAGTTTTCCCTAGAATCCGGTGAATGATATTCAGCCCGCTGAAATATAAATCCTGTAGGACATATTGGAATTTATATTTCAGCAGACGGAATATCCGTCACCACCAAGCAGCATCCAATCGTTTAACCATTCCTTGATGGCTCTGGTTTTTAAATGGCCAGTGCCTACAAAAACAAGGGGCAGGACAGATCAAATTGTACATCCAGGACCCTATTAAACCCCCCCTTTCAAAAATGAGTGTTGTGGGGCCAGTGTGCTAATAGCTTTGACAGTGTTGAGCACCAATGCACTTGATTAATATGACGGACATATGAGCATCCCAACAACACTGATGCTCCGTTCAGTAGACCCTTGATAAAGACAAATCTACCCTTTTTATCAAGGAGTTAAATACTTAATTCAATTGGCACCCCGGGGTATATCCAGATCAGTGTTCCTCTTACAAAGTAGGAGATTCATGTTTCCACTACCTTGCCTTGCCATCTAGCCTGCAATATCGCTCCTCCAGCCTCTGTGAGGTGCATATCCTGCAGAACTTCCACATGGGCAGCTCTCCATTTAAAGTGGACCTGAATCTAATACCACTCACCTGCAGTGGCCAACTCCCTCACATTACAAGTGAGGAATGTGTATGCATTTATTTGGTCCCATCTAGCCCACAGTAATAGGTAGCCTCTTGCCAAAGGGTCTTCCTCAAGACCCACTGCTTTGCCACAAGACCCTCACTTTTCCCAAAGATGTCCTATTCTTGCCTTTCTGAAGTCTGTATATTCCCTACATCAACACTATTGACAATGATCCACTTTTAACCGTTCCACACCCACCTGGGCAGAAAATACAACACTTCCTCCTTGCCCATAAAAATAAAACACTCAGACAAGTACTGAATCGAGAGCACATGCTGCATGTGACCCCAGTAGGGATGATGACTAATGGGGGATGGGAATGGACACCCATGGAAGCCAGCATGGTCAAGTTCTTTTTCCATGCCCCCAGACCTCCACCCACAAAAAGTTTGCGGGTTTTATTGAGGAGGTTTTGGGTTGGTTGAAAGTCCACTCTTGGGCCTTATGGGGCTCTACTTTCGTACTATTTTACCAGCAGCTCTGAATAGGCACAAACATTCAACCTGTTCGCGGGTATCGACCCATAGTGTAACATTTCATGAAATCGTCAGATTAATCGGATTATGGTTGAGGTGCCACCAGCCCACTGGTCGCTTACACCTGTTGGTGTCCTTAGGCTTTGCAGAGACTTCCAGTTTGCAAGCATAAGTGCCTTAATGTGATTATATGGGGTCGTCCGCCATCTGTGGAATGACCAAGGGAAGCAATCAGAAGCCTCACTGCTAATCAGTGAGTCAGAATCCCAATCTGAAGAGCAGGTGAGTGTACTTCAGACTCGGAGATCATCTTTTTTTGCAAGAAAACTGCAGCTCCATACTGGCATGCAGTTAGTGTACCATCTGTAAATGGGTGTGTGGAAGACTGAAGTACATTCCTATTCTTTCAAGTTCCACTACATATTTGATTTTATCAAGTTACGGTTTGGACCCATCCAGCACGTTCTCTCCGGTTGTAAGCTGCCTCAGGCTCTCTAAAGAACTATGGGCCAGATGTAGGAAGATAGCAATTTGCGACTTGCAAATTGCGAGTCCCTGCGACTCGCAATTTGCAAGTCGCAAATTGCTATGCAGTACGGTGTCTCAGACACCGACTGCGACTCGCAATGGGGTCGCAATGACCCACCTCATGAATATTCATGAGGTGGGTCGCAAATTGCGGCCCCATTGCGAGTATAGGCACTCGATAACATGGAGGCCTGCTGTAGTCAGCAGGCCTCCATGTTAGCGACCTGCTTTTCAATAAAGCAGTTTTTTTTTTTTTTAAATGTAGCCCGTTTTCCCTAAGGGAAAACGAGCTGCATTTAAAAAAAACCCGAAACCTTTTGTTTCGGTTTTTTCAGGGCAGGGAGTGGTCCCTTGGACCACTCCCTGCCCTGAAAAAATATTCTGGGGTCCAGTCTCAAACTGGAAGGGGTCCCATGGGGACCCCTTCCAATTTGCGAGTGGGTTACCATCCACTTGAAGTGGATGGTAACTGCGACTCCATTTGCGACCGCGTACGCGGTCGCAAATGGAGTTGCATACCACTGCGACTCGCAAATAGGAAGGGAACACCCCTTCCTATTTGCGATTCGGAAATGCATTTTGCGAGTCGGTCCCGACTCGCAAAATGCATTTCTGCATAGGAAACACGCATTTGCGAGTCGCAAACGGCAAAATTTGCCGTTTGCGACTCGCAAAGTGTTTCCTACATCTGGCCCTATGCTTGTTAAAGTTGGCTCCTCTGCACATCTGAGGGTCTGAAAGAAGGGTACTAGATCCCTCCAGCCACTATGTTGTCCTGGGTCCAATCATTGTATCTCTTCCTGAATGACTCCCTCCACCACTGGGAGCCCACTCATTTGGACAGTGTCCCCCGACTCCCACTTAGGTTACTCTCATGCCCTCCAAGCAGTAGTACCTTCACGTGGGTACTACATGATGATGCTGCATTGTTTCAGCTACCTTGTGGCCCACCATCATATCTAAGTCTTTAATGGCTAGTGAGGGCAACCGAGGAAGCACAAGGGCAACCCCTTGGCTTTCCCACCTACTTCTCTGCACTAACCACTTAGTTGACCCCCTGTTTACCAATGTGCAATGCGCTCGTCTCCCGCACAAGCCGGGACAGCCGTTTACCCAGGAGAGGTAATTGGTCTGTTGCCTCAACAACAATCATGCCAACTGGCCTCCTGACTCTGCTACTGTTCCTGGGGGTGGGGTGATGAACACCTTTCAGTTGTGGTGCCCCTTCTTCTCCATGGTCACTTATTCCCTACAATACTGGATCTTTAAGTCAGAGGGGCTGCCACCCTGGGTTGCACTGCTCCACGCTGCCCTTCTACTTACTCCTTAATACAATTGTCTCCCCCACTTCAGACAGTGTGAAACAGTGAGCCCTAGAACTGCTGATACTTGTGTATTATGGGTGTTCTGGGAGCTGTTTAAACTGTGTCTGCTATTTGGTCTGTGCCGTCCATGCCGCTGCTCATGGAAGGCAAAAAAAGGATTTTGACATAGTGAGCTGAAAGTTTCGGGAGTCAGTCTTTCTCAGAGTGGGGTTGAGTCCAATGATTAAGTGGATGATGCTAACTACTAGACACCAGAAGCATGCATAAGAGTCAATGGAGCTCGCTCCAATACAGTGTGCCTGCAAAGAGGGACTAGACAAGACTGCCCCCTGTGCTTTTTATTCTAGTGATGGAGCCCCTTACCCAGGCAGGTTTAACAAATGTTCCTCTCAAAGAAACACCTTACAAGCTCATGTCTCATTGAGTCCTAATGCCAAATACAGTAGATAGATATATATAGTCTTAAGATGTTTGCTGGCTGTTTGGG
The DNA here is from genome assembly GCF_031143425.1 of Pleurodeles waltl. Taxonomy (NCBI): domain Eukaryota; kingdom Metazoa; phylum Chordata; class Amphibia; order Caudata; family Salamandridae; genus Pleurodeles; species Pleurodeles waltl. The sequence continues at coordinate 569,916,041 of NC_090451.1, read as the reverse complement.
GTGTGTGGGCATTGATTCATATTAGGTGGGAATGCAATGGTATGAAACCATTTCCAAAACATATGGAAGGTTTTGGGCTACCCAATCCCTGCTGAACCTGGATTAAGCTTGCAAGGGCTTGTGCGCCCGATGACTTGGAACACATGACTAAAGCCCACAGAACCCTGTTGACCCACATGCTTTGATGCAGCTACACAACTGATTTCATCACATGGGACAGGACTATCACGTGAGGATTTATGACCTAAGACTGAATCCGGTAGCAAGATACTGGATGGAAAAGTGCAGCTGCACTATACTGCTATATTGCCAACAGTCGTCCCTGCAATATACTGCAATGGAAATAGAAAGATGCAGTTGCACTATACAACCAGCAGATGTCCCTGCATTATGGGGTGCAATGGAAGGGAAAGGTGGAGTTACACTTTATTACCAAAAGACGTCCCTACAATGTGGTACAACAGAGATTGAAAGATGCAGTTGCTTTATTCTGCCAATAGAGTTTCCTGCAATTTAGATGGGAAAAAAAACAACAAAATGGTCTTCTACAGGCCAGATGATCTTTCAGCAGCCACTCTGTGGGTCTTACACATATCCTAGAGGCTCAGAACCTGTCTTAAGAGGGTTCACCAATATTGTACCAATAGGAAGTGGAGGCACCATCAAAGTGCTTTCAGCTGCCAAGGCCGGTGCAGAACAAGCAGAATGTAGGCAGACAGGCAGCTCAGCAGCTACAATGCCAGAAGAGAAATCCTTATCAAAAATCATTTCCTGAATGTCCCAGACTCAAAGCCCAGAGGTAGACATCTACAAAACAATTATTTCAGAATCACTTAGAAGAAAGGTATACACTGCCTGGGCTGGAAGTGGAACTTGTGTTTGCCAACTGAAATCTACATGTCGAACAGCAGAGAACTAGTCTGATACTAGCTGTGGCAAGTCGACTTTTAACAGTCAGTCATTGAGGTATGTACATATATTGCCAAGCTGCAGAAATGAGCAGAATAACTGACTTTTTCATAATGACCCAAGTGCTTGATGTGAGACCAAAGCACGCTTAGGAATGCGGTAGTGAAACCCAGCATTTTTATTTTTTATTTTACATTTTTATTTATCAGTTTAAAACATACCAAAGAACAAACACATAGCAATGCAGTTCAAACATGGAAACTGTACCACATGTAAGTGGTAGAACGTCAGTACAAATCATATATAGTATTACCGTTTGCAATCAAAGGGCAATTGGGCATTGGCAGGCAAAAGACAATTAGTACTGATCTAGATATAATGACATGGGAAGAATGAATTAAACAGGAGCTAGCATCATTAGAAGTCTGTGATGTTGGAAGGAAGTGGCTAGTTTACTCAAGTAGACCCTCAGCGGTTGCCAAATATCCTTAGTCCTAGACATCACAGGCTGTAGTGAGGAGTAAAGTTAGCTATTTGTGTCACGATACATGAGGCTGGCCAACCAGGAAAGAATGCTAGGTGCATATCTGAATCCCCATTGAATCGCTATCTCCCGTTTAGCCAACAGGAGCGAGATCGCAGTGAGGCGTCTTATGGGCTTTGGTAAGTCACCTGTGTACCCAAGAAGGGGCCATAAGTGGGTCAGGTCGCAGAGGCCAACCAACAATAACCGACAATCTGTCATACATCTTGCACCAAAAGTGACTAATGGTGGGGCAGGTCAAAGATTTGAAATGGACTACCTTGTGGCGCTGGTTAGGTGAGACGAATTGGGTCTGCGCGCAGCATGCCTCCCAGACTTTTTGGGATAGTGGGCAACTCAGATCTCCCTCTTGGGATTCCCTGGGCAGAGCATCAGGAACTGGAAGAGCCTTAGTACAAACTAGATAGAGTCTGGATATCAAGCGTGCCCCTGAGTCCGCCATAGCAACCAGGGTAAGTGGTGCAAACTTAGCAGGAGCCAACGGATATGTAGTGTAGAGTGTACGCATAGCGCATTGTAAACTACATAGTACAAAGTGCTGCAATTGTGTGGCATCTGTGAAACGACTATCTGTAGTGCGTGAAAATATGTGGTCATCCAGTAAAACATTACCAAAGGTATGAAGTTGAAAAGTTTGTATTGTAATGTATGCTGAACAAGTGCCTCCTGAGTAATGGGTATAAATGAATTATTGATCAATGTCAGTGATGAGGAATACAATTTGTCGCAGTGAAGCATGTGAACCAGTTTACGCCATGCCCAACTAGCTGTGGAAAGAGTGTGAATATCTTTGCAATGTAGCGGAACACCTTCAGGGCTTTTTGAGGGACAGGAGCCGTCAGGTCCTGCTCTGGGATGGAGTAGGGAAGGTGGGCATTAGGATGATACCAGAGATATGTATATTGACACTGTGCTACCAAGTAGTAGAGATGGAAGTGAGGGACCCCAAATCCACCCGCTCATACCGGACAGTGAGGACCTCTCATCGAATGCGCAGATGTCTATTCGCCCATACCAGTTGAATAATCAAGCTACGAAGTCAGTCAGTAAGAGGCATCGGAATATTAAAAAATAGAGAAATTGTGGGAGAGCCACCATTTTAATGAGCAATATCCGGCCTGCCATAGAGAGCGGCAGCTTTACCTATCTCTCCACCTGGGCAGTGAGTCTCTCCACTGCAGGTCCATAATCGAGCCATAGCACTTGTTCCTTGTCTCTGTGTATATGAATACATAAATATTGTGCTGAGTCAGAGCACCAGTGCAATGGGAACTCTGCCACAGGCAGGCGGGCGGGTAATGTCAGTCAGCAGAAAAAGCTCTGACTTACTCCAACTTATATGCAGCCTGGAGAATTCACTGAAGCGAGTCACTTCTTCCAGTAGTAGTGTAAGGTTAGTGTCCAGATGGCGAGCGAATAGCAAAATATTGTCTGCATATAGAGACACCAGGAGCGATCCACTACAGTACCCTGTGTACATGCCCCTTAGATAAGTGGGGCACCAGGGGGTCCATTGACAGAATAAAGAGCAAAGGGGACAGAGGACACCCCTGCTGGGTGCCGCATGTTATGGGAAAAAAGAGGAAAGCTCACCATTAAGCCGTATGGCTGCTGTGGGTTGCGAAAACAACAGGGAAATCAGTTTGGTGTAGCCCCGGAGGAACCCAAGCTTATTAAGGACAGTGTGTAAAAAGGGCCACTCAAGTGCATCAAAAGTCTTTTCGGCATCCAATAAGGCAATCGCCGTTGGAACCTCAGGGGACACTCTGTTTAGGACCGCAAAGACAGTTCAAAGATTGATGGAGGTAGAGCAGTGTGGAACAAAACTGGACTGATCGGGGGAGATAATTGCATCCATCAAAACGGAGAAGCCGGGGCAATAATTTTGGCCAGAATCTTACTGTCAAAACTTATCAGGGAAAGAGGGCGATATGACCCCCAATACAGAGGATCCTTACCAAGTTTCGGCAAAAGGGTAATAACCACCCCTCTCTTTGATTCAGGGAGAGCCCCAGCCTCCAGAGCCTCGGCATTCACAGATACAAGGCGAGGGCTAAGAATATCCTTGTATTTCTTGTAAAACGCCCCAGTGAACCCATCCAGCCCCGGGGCACGCATCCCATCCAGTGAATCTATCGCCTGCGATACCTCCTCAGCACAGAAGGGTTCACTAAGGAACTGCTGTTGGGCGGATGTTAACCAAACTATAGCACTGTCATCTAGATAGTCTTGTAATGTGGGACCCGGAGGCTCTGCTTGCACTGTGCAGAGATTGGAATAATATTTAAGAAGCTCCACCTTGTCAACAGTGGTGCTAATGGCAATTCTGCTGTCAGGCCTTTTAATTTTGAGTATATGGGACGCAGAACAGGAGAATCGGGATCAGTCTGGCCAGCAGTCTCTCAGGTCTGCTCCCTCTCCATATCTGCGGGCCTAGTATAATTGCCCATGTAGTGCACCACCTGTTTCTCCCAGAGCATAAAACTCATTGAGCAAAAGCTTACGACAACCTAGTCGGGGCGATGTTCGTAGCTACAGTTTCACAGTCAGTATCAGCAAGCTGCGCGTCCACCTGTGCAAGACCATGACGTATATCATGGAGAATACCGGAGTGTGTGGAAATGCAGATTCTTCTGGTATATGCCTTAAAGGCACTCCACAGCATTACCCAGGTACTCACAGAGCCCTCGTTTAATTAAAAAAAAATTCAACCACTGCTTTTCACAAGGATGCGCAGAACGGAGCGTCCAACAATGCCATGTCTGGGAACCTCCAAAATTTCCTGCCACCAAAGGCCGCGGGTATAGAAAGTGTAAGTAGCACCGGGGAATGAACAGGCAATGTCTGAGGTAGGTGTTTGACATCTATGACCCATTGTGCAGCAGCATCCGCAAAGAGCCAATAGTCGATACGCGACCAGGTGCCATGGGGTACTGAACGAAAAGTGTAGGCAAAAGTGCCTGTGCCAAACAGCCGCCAAGGATCATGCAAAGCGAAAATGTTGCATAGATCTCTCAAAGCCCTAAGAGAGGAAGGCTTTGACGTCAGGGCATGAGACGTGGTATCCAATGCTTGGTATACTGCCAAATTAAAGTCACCACCCACAAGGATGTAGCAAAGCGTTCAATGTGTGAATGGATGTCCTGAAAAAATTCAGGAGGGTCAATATTGGGTGCGTACACATTTACAAGTAGGATCTTACAGTTATCCAAAAGCCTCGCAACCATCACATATCTGCCACTGCCATTCACCAGGGTCGATAGTTACCTAAACGGTACGTTTTTATGAATTAAAATACATACCCCCCCAACTTGCAAAGTATCAAAGCGGGCCCCACGTGGCTGCAAAGAATATCGCGCAGTGCAAGGGAGGTGTGTCTGTTGCAGGAAAACAATCTGCACCGCATGCCTACGGAGGTATTGCAGCACCATTTTACCTTTACGGGGATTATTAAGGCCACTGTTCCAGGATATTAATGTAACGTCTATAGAGTTTTTCGACGTGGGGGCATTAACCAGGGTGTGCAGGACATGTGTAGCCATATGTACGAAAGGTAGGTGTGTAAATAAACTGCACTGCATAACAGAACAACATTACATCACACAACCCATATGCGTGAAACAACCCTAAAAATGCCAAGCGAAACCCACAAAACCTTAAACAAAGACCATTACAACAGAAGAACAAATATCTTGGTATTAACCATGGGGCAATGGAGTACTCCCAGGCTGCTAATAGGATTGATAGTGTAGTATAGGGGAGGGCAACGCAACTAAAAAACCTGAGTTAAAGAGAATAGAGCGGCTAAACAGTGATTATCATAAACAATCAATGGAGATGCATTGTTTGGTCAAACATGGTGGGGGCCATAGCCTAGACAGTCTCATCTAGTATGGGGGAAACAGTTCCATGCTCGAAGTGGGCCCAGCAACCAGACTGATATGCCCCTGCAGGGATCTGCAGGGCGATCCTCCTAACCGAGGATGCTACTTGCAGAACATCATCACGTCATTAGGATGGTCAAAGTATCATGGTTTGCCATTCACCTCCACTCTCAGCCTGGTTGGATATATCATGCTATAACGAACTCCAAGAGAACGGAGCGTGGCCTTGACTTCAGAGAATTTACGTTTGGCTTCTTGCACTGTAGGCATGAAATCGGGGTAGAGGGACACAACTGCTCCCTGATACTGCAAGGGGCCCTTCTCTCTGGCAAGTTGGAGGGCAGTGTCTCGGTCTCCATAATTTAATAGGTGAGAAATTATCAAGCAGGAAGGTGCCCCGGGGGGCCGTATAGGGCCCAAGGTGTGATGTGCCCTTTCCACCACAAAGGTTGAGGTTAAGCCTTGGCATCTCAGTAGTTCTACCAGCAGGTGCTCTACAAACAAGTCAAGCTGGCCAGTGTTGGTGGATTCCGCAATTACGGCTATGCGCAGGTTGTTATGGCACCCTCTGGCCTCCAAATCTTCGTTCTATAAAGCCACAGTTTTTAACCTCCCTTCAACCTTCTCAAGGCATTTTCTCAGCATTGCTGTATCATCCTCAATGGCATATATGTGGAGTAGTGTGGCTCAATGGTTAGAGCGGCAGACCCTGAAGCAGAGATCTGGCTCAAGACCAGGGTTCAAGTCCCGCTTCGGCAGGTCTTGGGCTCAATTCCCCTTGACCAGATAATTCTCGCCTCGGTGCCTAATCTAATTCATGGGTCCCACTCTGCAACTCTGGGCAATAGCTTGCTTAATCTCCACAACGGCCCCAACAGCGCTTGGATGCCTGGCTTCACCCTGGGGGTGCTCAGGAGTGGGCGCCTCACAGGGAAAAGCCAGGAGGGGTTCCATAGCGGTATGAGTACAGCGCCTTGAGACCCTAACGGGTGAGTAGTGCGCTATACAAGTGCTAATTTACATTTACATATATACGACCCTCTGCTCCTTCCAGTCGCGACTATTGTTTATCCAACCTACTGCCCATGTTGTCAAGCCTGGTGGTCAGCAAGTCAAATCAATGGCGCAAAATCCAGCCCTCAGCTCTCTCAATAAGTCCTCCGCTTCTAATGTCTGGTCACGCATCTGACCGCTCCAGGTGTCATCCGAGTCTCTCGCCGGGGCGATAGCCATGTCCCCTTGCTGTCTCTTCTCTAAAGGAAATTACCGTTGTTTGGGGTCGCCGCAGCCCTGCCACCGACAGCCAAAAAGTGAACCAAGAATCGTTGGGTAAAGCTCCATGCCCCTCGAAGGGTGATCCAGGTGGCAGCCGCATGATCAGCAGACCTCAACCGGGCCACCAGGCAAGTGACTCCGATCACCCACACAAAAAGGGGCAGCTCAGCAGCGTGGGGCTGTCCATGGACTGTCCAGGCATGTAGGATCTCAGTCGAGACCCCTGCTGATGCACACTGCCAGACAACCAAAATCACATGGAGGACCCCTGTGGAATTTGGGCGCGACCCCTCCGGCTGCCCAGCAGAATGTCAAGGGGGGAGGGGAGCACCAGGGCTGCCTCCACACCACAGCCAGCCCTGTGAAAGCAACCAGGCCTGCGCCTCTCCATAGTGGGACGCCTCACCAGCCACCCCAACGGGGGCTACCAGAACAGCAGAGAGGGCCGCACCACACAACGACTCCTGCAGCACAGGTCCAGGGGAGCCCCTGATGCTCTACCAGCATCGCTCTGGTCTTTTGGGGGGGGGAGGGGGAATGAGAAAGACCAGCAATCGGGTGCCCCTGGCGATCCTGCGCCGACGGGCGGCCCAGCACATCAGACTCACCAGGGGCCCATGCCACCACTGGGCCTCCGAGGTGCATAGGGCTGCGGGCGTGTGCTGCAAGATCAGCAGCGCCAGTGCACCATAAACCTGCACCCACTGTCATTTGAGGAGAAATTGGTTCAACAATCAAAAATACATAATAGGCCAAAAGCCCCCAACCTTTCTTGAGAATCAAATAGAAGCAGGAATAGCACTTCTGGTCCAACTCCATCTCAGGAACTATTTTGATAACTCCTTTGCTTAGAAAGGTCAACACCTCTGTTTGATGAATCTTGTAATGGTTGGCTGGTGCAGTAGAACAGATAAAAGAAACATGAGAAGCGGTGCCCTGAAATAGGAGGGTGTAACCATGCTTCACAAACTGAAGGAACCAATGATTTGAATTATCGGTCCAGTAATCTGTGGAAAAATGTGCAAAGTGTTGCTCCGGGATAGATTAAAACTGCCCTGTAAGAGCAATGAGGGAAGAGGAGGAAAATTGTTACTGCTTCTTGTGCCTGTCTCTGACTCTGGCCCACTCAAGGAGCTCTCAATAACTTATGGTGGCTACTGGAACTACTGGACTGGCTTTCTCTGGTGAACGGACTGGCCCTATGAAATAGTCCCATAACCAGTGGTATTGCTGACGAAACAGGGGTACTGGGGGAGCAAGGTCCACTAAACAGTCTGTATGAAGGCTCTTTTTAAGTTACTTACGTTTGGAATAGCCCTAGGCACCAGACTGGCTCAAAATATTTGGCAGCACTGCAGCCATGGCCATTGCACCCAGAAGGTGGCAGCATGCAGTTCCGCGCTGACTTCGTTGTGCCCTGGAAATGAGAGAGTGACATATAGGCACTAGTGCTACATGCTTATTTCGGTTTCTTTCTTGACTATGTCCACGCCCCTGGAGGCAAAGATCAACAATATTCAGCAACACAAGCATGCAGTTTCTTAAATTGGGACCTTTTTAAGTCAGAAAGGGGACTATACTGCAGAACCAGGAGGAGGGAGGGTAGTGAGAAATCTGTGGTTAGAGTATCAACCGGAAATAGCATTATAGAAGGTAAGTAACTTGTTCTGATGAATACTTCAGAACGCAGATTTTCACCTTTGGGACATAAAACTAAAGCAGTACCTTTCAAGGAGGTGGGTCTGTAGAATGGCTGAGATCTAAAAGTCTGGCAGAATCAAGCAAGCAAAATGCAGTTTCCGTCGAACTTGACTGTCAAGACAGTATTTGGTAGACCTTCTGGTTTATTGCTGTATATTTCTGTTGGCCTTAGGACTCTGAGCATGTTACCACTGCTAACCAGTACTAACATGCATGTGCTTCTCCCTTAAACAAGGTAACATCGCTCTAATCCCATTTGGTATACCATATACCCAGGGCCTGTACATTAAATGCTACTAGTGGGCCTACACCACTGATTGTGCCTCCAACCTATTTATACCGGTAAACATGTCTCAGACCTGCCACTGGAGAGCCTTTGGATGCAGTCTCACTGCCACCCCGACTTGGCAGTTAAAACCTCTTGCCAACCCTTAACCTCTCCCCCTTTTCTTACATGAGTCACCCCTAAAGTAAGCCCTAGGTAGCCCATAGGGCAGAGTGCCATGTAAGCAAACGGCTGGGCATGTACTTTTAAGTTTTTATGTCCTGGTAAAAAAACACTCTCAAAGTTGTTTTTCATTACTGTGAAGTGTGCCCCTCATATAGACCAACATGGGGAATTCCTTAAAATGCTTTAAAGCTGTAATTCCTGATCATCTGAGAGGTGTAGATGCATCATGTGTGGTATCATTAGAATGGTCATGATAAATCCTCTTTACTGGTAAACCTACATTTAGTATTAATATTTTAGAAATGACACTTTTAGAAAGTGGGCATTTCTCTGCTCTCACTGCCCTGGATGTCTACAGCCAATCTCTAATACACTTGTGACCTGGGCTGGATGGCATCTACTTTTGTGCATTCCCTCCAGCCAACCAAAACACTGGCTACTCTACTGCATCTGCATTCACCTGTATACTGATGGGTCTTCCTTGGGAGGAGGTTGGGAAGGGCTCACACTTACACTTTAAATGATAGTGATCAGAGTCCACACAAAGGGGCTGATTACACCCACTGTGGGGGCTGAGCTGAAAGGGGGACCTGTGCACTTCACAGAAATCCTTTGAAGTCACTCCCCACACTGAAGACACTTTCTAGAATAAGTACTGGATCTCTGGCCCACTCAACTCAGTACACTTCCAATCTGAAGGAAAACCTGCTGGAGTAAACACTGCTGACTGCCAGATTTGACTGTTCCCAGGAACTGCTGCTATGCCCTGTTGTGCTGCCCTGCTGCCTGCTAATCTCTGCCCTGCACCCCAAGGACTAGAAACAACCTTCAGAGTGTTTCCAAGGGCTTGCTGGCTTGACCCCTGTTCTTCCCCGAGGGCTCAGGGACATCAAAGACCTTGTCACCCTGTAAGATCACCATCAGGACTTTATGCTGTTGGGAAACTGAACACAGCCTTCCCACTGTGTCTCCTGCTACTGTGAACAGTCCTGAGGCCAAGTGTGTGGCGCTGACACGGTGAGACACTGTTGGGGTCTAAGGTGTTGTGAGGGATGAATCTCACTAATTCAATTCTTTCAACACACTGAGCATGCACCTACCGAGTCTGTTCCCCGGGCCTGAGGGACTGCATGATAGGCCCGACATCGACATGCCGCCTGCCCCCCTACCTCGGAGTGAGTCGTGCACCAACACCACGCAACCTGGCAGTGCAGGGCTCCATGTCTGTGAAGGGGCTGAGATCCAGGCTTGAATCAGCAGCTCTGCCTGCAGTTCAGGAAGCCGCCCAGCCGCATGACTCAGCCTGAGCGTGTAAAGTCACCACTGTAGAACTCTGTGTAGAAGCGCACAGGGCTGCTAGGGTCATAGCAAATCCCCAATCCTGAAATCTGCCTGTATTCTTGTTTGCTTACACACTAAATCATCGGAGCACATTACTTTTTCTCTGAGGACGCTTATCCCTACTCAAGTGCTGCTAATTAGAATTGCTATGACGCAATTGACATTCATTGTACCTATCCTAAATTATAAAACCTTTATTACACGCCCGGTAAATTCTCAAAGCTGTGCCTTTGCACTGGTTGCTAAAATGTTTGATCTTCTGATTTAACGATAGGATTTTTTTCATTTTGGTATCGATCTGCCCAGATAAACAAGCTCTTTTTTCCTTCACCTGTGTGGAGTTTTTTTTTTCGTGTGCTCATTGTGGTTACTGTATGTGTTGCACAAATACTTTATACATTGCCTTCTAAGTTGAACCTGCCTGCTCTGTGCCAAGCTATCGGAGGGTGAGCACAGTTAATTTAGGCTGTATATTTGACATCCCCTGTCTCCGGGTGCATACCTCTGCCAACTAGAGACCCAGTTTTGTACAGTCGTGCTTTCTGAACATGTGAAATAATTTACACATCGCAGCCTAGCAGATGTCTAGTACAGGCACTTCGTGAGATGGAGCAGTAGTAGCAGTCTTGGCCTTTGTGGAATGGGCCCTCAATCCCTCAGGTGCTGCTTCTTGGCTAGTCTGTAGCTGATCTAATGCAAAGAACTATCCACCTTATCAAAGTCTGTTTCTGCATTCCCTTGTCCACACAGATTCCTACAAAGAGCTAACAGTCCACCCAATTCTCTTTGGTGTGACTGATATAGAAAATCATACCTCTTTTAGGATACTCCTTTTAACACTTTGGCCCTCATTACAACCCTGGTGGTCGGTGTTAAAGCGGCGGTAATACCGCCAACAGGCCAGCGGTAAACATAATGGGATCACGCCGGAAACTGCCAAAACATACAGCACCTTTAACACTCCGACTACCACGGCGGTAGCAACAAACACCGCGGTGGTCACCGCCAACAGATAGGGGGAAGACAATGTACCGCCCACCCTATCACAACCCGCCAATCCGCCAGCTTTTCCGGGGCGGTACTAACATCATCAAAAGCACGGCGGAAACAGTCTTTGGAAGAGAAACCACTCACCTCTCGTCAAGCAACGAAGAACCAGGACACCATGGAGCCCGAGCTGCAGGTACTGCCGATGCTGATCTACCTCCTCATACACAATGAATATCAAAGGCGGCAGCGACGACCACAGTGAGTACTGCACCTAGCACACAGGAGAGGGTGGGAGGAAAAAGAGAATGACACACACATGCAACATCCCCATCCCCACCCTCGTCCACAACACTATACACACAAACACATGCAACAACAGTACATTTACACCCAGTTACCCCCTGGAAGAACGCAAAGACAAAAGGAATTGATTGAAATCAGTGATATTTTGAAATATGCAGATATAATAAACAAATATAGAAAAACAGTATATACAAATATTCAGAATATGTACAGAAAGCCGTGCATTGTCCTTTGCAAATGTCCATGGCCCACAGTGCCAAAAATCATGGGCCAAGCCCACACTTGACTCCTGCCTCAATACGGAGAGAACACTGCAGGGGCATCAGGTCATAA